>NW_006494614.1:5517007-5577827 GCF_000325575.1 Pteropus alecto
GAAAGAGAGTAGCAAGATCTTTGGTCTATTGTCAATGAAATAACTTATTTTAAACAAATGACTCTGATTTTTGTCCAATCTAGGACAGACATGATCTCCACCTTTCTACTTTAGAAAAACTTAGAAACATAAAGTAATCATCATCAAACGATAAGGAGGAGGAGATTTCTGATTCTAGCCATAAAGGAGTAACAGTTTCAAGACATCTTCTTACTACAAACTCTAGAAACTAGGCAAAAACAATACGAAGTGACTGTTTTCAGATACTGAATAAGAGGAAACACAGGACTGTGTTCCTTGAGAAAATGAAGACAAATGAAGTATGCCATCCATTTGCTCCAGTTTTCCTCCTGGGGATATTTCCACATCATAGCATAGGAAGAAGGACCTTCCCAAGCAATAACAGAGCCCCGTTGTTATTCTGACAATAATAATCAATATTAATCAGTGCACACATCATGTAAAAATTGACGACTGGTCACAGATAAATTTTTAGAGAAATAATAGTCACTTGTATTAAAAGATCTGGAATTATTTGGCTTTTTACCGTCCAGTGTGGAATATGTATCTGAATGCATGGAGCTCCATTTCACCGCTCAGAAGAAGTATGCCTTCTGTTGTAGGTCTAAACTTGCACAAAGGTATAAGTATTATACACCAATTTTATAAAAACACAAACAAAAAACTCTTGAAATTATCAAAACAATCTGCAAGAAATTTTTAACTACTATACGGATCAAAGTCCAATTTTTTTAAGGTAATACAAAAATTCAACACTCAACATTATAAAATCACTATGTTCAGCATCCAAACAAAAATTAAAAGATCTGAAAAAAAAATAGCAAAATGGAGAACAGAAGGAAATTTAGTCAGTTTAAATCCAGAAATCATAAAGATGAAAAATTATTTTAAGGAAACTCTCAAGAAAAAGCTTAATATGCTCAATGGTTTACTAGAAAAGATAAGCACAATGAGAAATGAAAGATATAAAAATAAAAAATACTAAGAGAGAAAAAATGACTAAAATGGAAAAATAGATAATATTAATTAAGATTAGACGTTGCAGAAAATAATACTAATGAACTTGAAGCCTCAGCAATATGAACTATTCAAAAACATAGCCAAGAAAATAATGACAAAAATAATAGATTCTTATTGATTTAGGGTAATATAATAAGCAGTTCAACATATGGCAATTGGGATGCTAGAATAAAGGGGTATCAGAAAAAATATTTGAAAAAATAAATGACTTGAAATTTGCAAAATTTGAAGTAAACTATAAACTCACATATGCAAGAAATTCGACATAATCCAATAAGGATTAACAGAAAGTAAACAACACCAATATTATAATATAATCAAATTACCAAAACATAGTGATAAAAAGAAAAGCAGCTCAAGAAAATAGGTATAGTACCTACAGAAACATTAGAAAATCATAGACATATTATCAAATATATGTAAGCCAGAAAAAAAAGAAATGGCATTCTTAGAGCAGTGATTTAAAAAAAAAAGCTCTCAACTTGAGATTTCTATATTCATATACGATATCTTTCAGAAATTAAAGAAAATAAAGATTTTTGCAGAGGAAAAACAAAGCTATATTTATCAGTGGTAGGTAGTCCTACATTACATTTATATATTAAAGGATATCATAAAGATAAAAGAAAATTATGTAACTTGAAAACTTGTATCAATATAAAAAAGACAAAGCATCAAAAATAATAAATATGTAAGTTATATAAAATTTGTATTACTTTTTAATTTCTTAAAAGGCTCTTTGACTCTTGCATGTCTTATATCATTTATAGAAGCAAATTATGTAACTATATGGTAATAAAACAAAGGAAAGAAGAAAAGGAAGGGAAATATATTATTGCAAAAATTTTCATATTATGTGAAAGAATGTAATATTTATTACCTGATAGTAGATTGTGATAAATTAAAAGTGCATAGTCAATATTCCAGAATTACTATCAGAAGAAGAAAAAGGATAGTTAATAAGCTAATATTAAAAGAAAATTGAATGCTAAACATTATTAGTCATAAAGAAATTAAGGAGGACAAAAAGCTATAAGAATAAATGGAAAATTACACCAAAAATAACATAGCAAATTATTAGATTGAAACTAATTTCAATGATAACAATAAATATAAGTGATCTAAACATTCCAATAAATACGCAGAGATGGTAAAACTTGAAAAAAGTGCAAGAGTTAAATATATGCTATATATAGATATGCAATTTAAATATAAATACACAGAAAAAGTAAATTAGTAGAAAATATATAGTATAGAAAGAGAAACTTTTTTAAAAATCTGAAATGACTGAATTAATATGAGAGCAATTAAATATAGAACAAAATCTAGTATCAGGTATAAATAGAGAAAATTCATAATGATAAAGGGACAAACTAATCAATAATAATAATAATAATACTAAAATAAACAAATACAGAATGAGTATTCAGGCGATAGCAGAGTTTGAAAGTCTTTGAAGTAAAACTGACAGTCTACTTCACAATGGTAAATAGAGATTTCAGCACTACTCTGTCATTAATTAATAGAGCAAGTAGAAATATAAAAGATATAACATTATAAACTAAATTGACCTAATTAACATTTTAAAATATCTCTACAAATAACTATAAAATATGCATTCTTTCCATATGCACATTCACCAAGATTGACCATATGCTGGTCTATAATGAAATTCTTTATAAATGTGAAAGTGTGTCATATCAAATATGCGACACCACTACAATGAAATTAAATTAAAAATCAATAAGAATATACCTAAGTGTCCAAGTATTTAAAAATTAAATAGCACAAGCATGAACGTGAGTCAAAAAAAATCACAAAATAAACTGAAAAATATTCATGTTTTTCATCAATATTGAAAAATGTTCAAAAATGAAAAAAAAATTTTTTGGCTGTTACAAAAGAAGTGTGGAGAATAAAACTAGTATTAAGATGCTTATATTAAAATGAAAAAAATCTCGTCAATGATCTAACTTTCCAACTTTAGAAGGTAAAAATGGAAGAACAAATCAAACTCAAGCAGAATGAAGGGATAATAACTAAAAAGCAGAAATCCATTAAATATAAAATTAAGAAACAGATAGAAATAATTAGGCCAAAATCAGTTTCTTAGAAAATATCAAGAAACTCTATACTAGATTGACAAATCGTTTAATAAAATCTAAAAACTAAATATAAATAAATGAGATTAATAAATAAAAATACGTGTATTGATAAAAAAGAAAAAAATTATTAAGATTGAAACAGGAGTCATCACTACAGATGCCTCAGACATAAATGAATAATAAGTGACTATTGTGGAAAATGTTATGTCAATGCATCTGAAGTGTTTATGAAATAGACAGATTCCTTGTAAGGCATACATATTTAAAACTTACCTAGAAACCTAAAAACACAGAAGGGCCTGACATCAACCAAAATAGCTTAAATAATTAATTAAAAACTTCCCACCCTCTTACAAAGCAACAAACTGACTCTGGAATTTATATGAAAATGCAAGGAAAGAAATGAATAGTTGGTGGACTTGCACTTCAGATTTCAAGCCTTTTCATGGAGGTGAAGTGATCAAGATAGTTAAACATTAGCACAAGAAAAAAAAATATAGATCAACGGAGAAGAAGAAAGAATCTATACTCAAACTCACAGATTTACTGTCAATTAAATTTTGACAATGAGGTAAGGAAATTACATGGAAAAGGATACACTTAATGGTACAAAGGAATGGTACAAAAGCTATTAAATTATAAACAAATGGCATAAAAATGAACTTTACTACTACCTCATATCATACCAAGAGTTAATTTGAAATAGACCTCCAACTTTATCTAAAAGCTAAAAAATCATAACCTCTACCAAAACACAGGAATATATATTTGCAAACTTTAGTCAAGGAAGGATTTGTTAGATAGATATGAAATACATAAGACATTTTAAAAAATTGATTAATTGTACTTCATCAAAATTAATATCTTCTGCTTTTAAGCTATACTACTAAAAATGAAAAGATAAGAAACAGAATGGGACAATATATTTATAACACCTATGTCTAAGAACTTAAATCCAGAGTGTGTGTGTGTGTGTGTGTGTGTGTGTGTGTAATACATTCAATATATATTATAAATGTATAATATATATATTCAATAATAAGTCAAGCAATACAATAAAAATGAACAAAAGATTTGAAGCGAAATTCATGAAAAAAGATATGAGCGGTCAGTAAGCATAGGATGATTTAATTAATATATTGTCAAAGAAATGAAAATTAAAACAATGGTGAGGTATTATATTGATGTTAGAATAAAATAAAAACTGACAATACCAATGATGGTCTGAATATGGAGCAAGGTAGAACTTTCACACACTGCTTTTAGGAATATGAAACATACAAGTACTTTGGCAAACAATTTAGCAGTTTCTGAAATATTTAGGTATATACTCATTATATACTGCCCAGCTATTCCATTCTTAGATATTTACCAACAGAAATTAAACTATACATCTAAACAGAAACTTGAATAGAAATGACATGACAGCTTTATTTTGATAACCCCAAATTAGATCTAACCCAAATGCCCATCAGCACGTAAAAAGATAATTACATTGAAATATATCTGCAAAATGCAATACTATTTAGTAATACAAAGAAACGCACTACAAATAGATATAAATGAATCTCAAAAATTTTTTTGAGTGAAAGTAGCAAGACATACAAGAGTACATGTTTTATGATCCTATTTTTATAAAATTCTATAAAAGATAAATTGAATACGTAATGACAGAAAGAAAATCAGTTGCCTAGGCAAGTCTTGCAAGAAGATTGTCTTCTAATCAGCTGTCCCCAACCTCTATGGCCCCAGAGACTAGTGATCCTATGAGAATCTAATGCCTGATGATCTGAGGTGGAGCTCAGGCAGTGATGCTAGTGCTGGGAAGCAGCTGCAAATACAGATGACACTTCACTAGCCTTCCACTCACCTCCTCCTGTGTGGCCCAGTTCCTAACAGGCCACTGGTCAGTACATATCTGTGGCCCGGGAGTTGGGGACTCCTGCTCTAAGTGATATAAAATAACTTTCTTGAGGGATGTACTTGTTTCATAGCTTGATTTTGGTGATGGCCATGTGGTGATGGCCATGTACATAGTTTCATAAAAGTTTATTTAGCTGTCCACTTAAAATGTTTATTGTATGTAAATTATGCATGTAAATTATTGATTTTAAATATAAGGAGGAAAGCGCTATAAAATGCAAATGCAAGAAAACTGACCTCTTCCTTTCTTTGACCTCTTCTTAAGTGTCAGTAATTCAGGAAAGGTTAAGGGAAACTAAGGTGTCTGCAGAACAGAACCATCCCCTCAGTAGTTTTCCATTACTTTGCCCTTTCTCATAATTGAAATGAACTATACAGTATAGCATAACAAGCATCATGTTTCCAGAATAAGCAGAAATTACAGTGGAGGTATTTCTAGGAGAGCAAGGTTAAAGTGAATGTATAGTACTAGGAAGATGGCTCATCAGTTTAACATCTTACTAGCATGTTTATCAGATAAGAAGTTTTCCAGGACAGGAGATCTTGTCTAAATATAGGTAAGCTTCAAGACAAAGAAAGAAAGCAGAGAGAAATGAGACCTATATGGATGGTAGAAGGCATGTATAGAATTGAACTTAGGAAGCAAAATTGCCTTTGCTTAGAGGTTTAGAAGTCTTTGGGCATGAGTAAGGGAACCCAAATGAGTCCTGACATAAGTGAAGGTGCATGACTCTTGTTTTACTGTTTTGCTATGTAGTGTGTATCCAGATATAGATTAGTGTGTTGCACATAAGAAGCACTCAATAATGTTTGTTGAATGAATAAATTAAATTGATAAAGAAAAGCAGTTATCAAAATAATACATAAGGCAATGAAAATAAAATTAATTTAATTTTTAAACTCCTACCACAGTGTTGGGGCACTTATTGCACTCAGTACATTATGTCTTTAATACCTATTATTTCATAATTTTGGCTAAAATAAGCCATGTAATAATCGAATTCTTGAATCAAATAAATATCATGGAATACTTTTGAAAGAAGGGGACTATGTAAGGTTAATTAAAGCAGGACAGTTATAGGAAGTCATTTTAATTTATGTTTAAAATTGCTCAGTTTGCATTATATTTAAATATTTTCAGGGAAAAACCACTTTGACCTGAAGTTCAGAACTAAAATTTGAGTTAAAATAAGAGCTGTTTGGTGTTCATTACAATGATAAAAGAGAAAAGTTAGAGAACTATATACTTGTGATTTAACCACTCAACTATGTTACATATAAAAGAAAGTTGTTAAAGATCTTGATTAAAAAAGAGAGAGAGAGCCTTCTATGGGTGTATAATTCTTCAAAATAGTAAGCTATGCCTCTATTCAAGGCCCCTGGCTTCAGCTGGCTCCTACACTCTTGTGTGCCTTTCTCAAAATTTTCTAAGTTTCTTTTGGATGTCATGGATCTGCCAGAGTAGAAAACATTGTATGAACAAGGCATCCCATGTTCTGATTGAGACCCTTCAGGGTGTTCTGTGAACCCCTACCACACCCCACTGTCTTTGCCTGTGGAGTAAACTGGATGCCCCAAGAAACCCTTAAACTCTCTGATGGTGTTACACTGAGATCCTGTGGTGGGGATGACTTAAGGAGTACGAATTAGGGAGAAGACTGCTCCCATTGTCTAGTGTGGTACTTCTTCCAAAGATTACACAACTTCAGGCCTCAAAAATGGTGCTGGCAAGCTGGTTGGGTGATTTAAATAGAAGCTCTGTTCAACAGTATCTTTCTATATGCTTTCTTCCAGACTGAGAGAAGAAAGAATAAAAAATATGAAAATGGTAAGTGACATTTTCTGAAAGAAGATCTAACAAAAGTGAAATATGAGCAGTCTTATTACAAACATGCTTTGCTCTAAATGTAATTCCACTGAGGTAGAGTTTAGAGGTAAAACTGGTATACATAAAATCCAAGTAACTAGATTAAAACAAGACTAAGGCATTTGAAAGCCAAAGCTAAGTAAAATTTGAGCATAATTAAAAAAAAAATCTGTTTAAATAGAGGACAGGTTTTCTCTGTAGCTCCAAAGTACAGAATACTCACTGAGCAAGAATGGCTATGGTCTTGAGAATAAACCAATGTTCATTTGTAACCAAAGGCTATTGAGCTAGGTATAGCTAAAGGTTATTTAAGGAGACAACATGTTATGCCTAAATGAATCCAGTGCTTTTAAATATTGTCTAACACTTACTAGATATGTAATAAGCACCTGTAATCCAAATAAAGCTTATAATTTGTTAGATTTTATATTAATAATGCATTAAATTTCTCTAAGAAAAATAAATTATAAGATATGTAAGACATTTTGAAATACAAGGCATGCAGGAAGGTAGGCTTTTGTATTACCTAAGACACTACTAGTATAATCCCACAGCTGTGAGAATTGGTAAATACTCCCTAAAATAAGCCAATTAGGACTTTTCAATTGTGAATGTTTCAGTATACAAATAGCATTTGCAAAATAATATATAGAACACAGAGTCAAAAAGAATGTGCCTTCTTTGGGAAAGAGGACCCAATCCTTGAAAATATTTTCTTCTTATAATCTTCTATAGAGTAGCTCCTAAAGACTATTTATATCATGAATTAAATATACATACATATATAATACACATACATTATACATTTTGTGTGTGTGTGTGTGTGTGTGTGTGTGTATGTGTGTGTGTATTTGTTCTCTAAACATGGCGTTATAAAAGAGATATTATTTTGGAAGTATAATACTTAATCCCTGAGAATTCTGAATAAAATCTTTTAGACAAAATGCTGTATTTAGCTGTCATATGGACCTAAGATCAGATCAAGTTCTAATTCATATTTTCTTATTTGTATGTTATCAATAACTGGGTGAAATAAACAGTTTGTATGGTTGGATAATTTCTAGAGTTTATCTTTCTGAACTAAATAGAATTACTGTAACTCATAATTCAAAATATGGAAAAATGCGTATGTTTTTGGATCTTGGCTTTAGAATTTGCCACTGATAAATTATGGCATTTATCTAGAGAATGTATATATCTAGTTCAGTTTGATTATAGGAACGGTTAGCATGGGGACATATTTAATTGATAGGGTAAATTCTGTGGTTTCTTACAAAATTAGATTCACTACTTATCATAATATATATTAAATTTAAAACAACCTTTTTTTTTTTTTTAATAATGTTTTTCTTAGTATGTCTCTTTCTTCTAAGAGATAACTTCTGAGACCTTCCAGAGAAAATATAATCTAATGTTAAGCCTTGTGGATTTAGGTCTATGTGAAAATGTGGTAGGCTTAAATTCCAAGTTCATTTTAAAAATTATAGAAAATGCATAAATTATACAGGAAGGCCTCTCCATGGTATAACACTTGTTTTAGAAAATGTAATATAATTATAAACAAAGCAAGCTATTATTAAAGTGATTTTTCTAAGAACAGAGAAATACGACATGTTCCCAAGCTTCAAATAGTTCATTTTAAATATTTTAAATATATTGAGTCAAAGCATTTGGAATTGAATAGTCATCCTTGTGTTTATAAGTGAGTTCACTTAAAAATATTTTCAGGATGAAGGATATTATGACTGAAGTCGATGATTTAAATGGGCAATTCCATGTTGACATTTGCCTACTAGCTAACTTCCATCCCCAAAATGATGCACTGTTATTTTGCAATAAAAAATAGAATTCTTATAGAAAAGATTGATTAAATTAGGTTTCTTTTTCTCTAACAACAAACATCGCTTGTATGCATGTTGTGCATTTTTAATTTTTATTATAATTTTATGCTTTTTAAATGGAGCTTCTGCCTAGGAAGAGTTAGCTCCTGAGATTTCTCCTGATTATCTCATTTGCTTCTCTCTCTGAAATCATGCATGAAACATGCTCCAAAACACCCCCAGCTGAGACATACGAATTACCTGTCTACTTGTGGCTGGGTAAACTTGTAGGAAAATGTGCAATGAAGCTAAAATTCATATTTTTGCCAAAAGCTAAAACTGGACAAATATCAGAAATCTAGTAGTTTATTATACAAAAATTCCTATATGAGTATGAATTTCTCTAAACTAAATGAAACAATCTTTTCTGTTTCTATAATGCAAAGAATTATGTATTTAACATAAATATTTAATTAGTGCTTTTTCTTTTTTAAGTTTCTACGCATAATAGTAAAGCATTTCTTCAGAAGGTAAGGATACCTTTTCCAATTAGTCAGACAATGAAGATAAAACCACTCCTGCAAACCAAGCTGATCTCCCACGAAGCATGTTTATTATATAGACATATTTGATAAATTCACAGATGGTTTGTAAACTCTTCTTACTGCTTCTGTAATATTGTTCTTTTGATAGTTTACTACTAATTTCCATATGTTCTCTTCTTTCTTATTCCAAAGATGATCTTCAGGGTCTAGTCAACAAAACCTTTTGAGAGAATAAATTTTCTATCTCTCTCTTGCTTGTTTTGTAAAATAATAAAATCCTCTCCTCAAAATATATCTAAGGGTAGCATCACTATTGTTAAAAGTCAAGATGAGATCAAATTTCTAGAAAATAAACCAGTATTTTCTAAACTAAGATGCATAAAATTATCCATTCTAGTTTAGAAAAAGAACCAAAGATATGTTTATATTTGCTTTTCATTATTTTTAATTTCTATTTTTGTGTATATTGTATAACATTCATGCAATTCATATAATTATTGTGTAATTTATACAATTATCTCAGAAGAACTATAGAAACAATAATAATTTGAAGTGCTTAAGTGTGCTCTTCTGGAACCTGACCCCTTAGGTCTAAATCTTCCCTTCCTCACTTACTAAATAAGGTAATTTGGCAAAATTACTTCTCTGTGTCCAATATTTAAAATAGAGTAGAAATAGTTTCTGCTTCATAGGTGATGATTAAATGAGTTAATGCTTATCAAGTACATTGAATACTATATGGCATGTTTAGCTCTTATTAAAAATGTCATCAACTATAATAAAATAATTAAACAGATCTAATAATATATACATCTAGATATTTAATGTAAAACATGATCAAGTTTTATAAATTATGTAAATATATGCATTTCTAATCTAAGGATACACAGATGTGGTGAGAATAGGTCTTAAAAGCAATCATTAAATAAATGAGTGGAGAAGAAAACTTAAAATACAATGAATAAAATGGTCCCCTGATGAGATGAGATGCTAAGGCATGTCGTAACAAAAAGCATTTCAGCTCAGGAGGAGGGCAGCCGTAAGTTTGTTTCTCACTCTGCAAATACTTTGTGTGATCTTGGACGAATCAGTTCATTGATCTACTTCTCATCTAATAAATTTAACAGTACTATTGTTTCATAAGGTTGTTTAAAGATTAAGCAATGTTTTACATGTAGGGTGTTGAGTGTACTGCTTGCCACATAATCAATGTTGAAAAAAGAATCAGTCCATTTCCCTCCTTCTCCTCACCACAGTCACTTAAATTCCTCAGATAATAGGAAATTTTATTGGTGGAAATCATGTTGAAATATCTTATTTTGAATTATTTATTAGCTAATCGATTCATCTAACTCATCCTGATGGCACAGAATGAGTATGTAGATGAGGTTACGGAGTAGAATGAAGTGAGGGTGTTTCTTGTAGGCATGCTTAAACATTGTCAGCAGTCCTTTCTCATGAGAGACCTCCACAGGCTAAGCTATATCTTATTTAGTCCTATGAACAATTCATGTGGCCTTGTCCATTTGATCATTCTATTAGCACAACTATGACACCAACTATGCCGCTAACTTTATGTCCAGTTCTATTTTCAACTTCTGTGAGCTGGAAAGATGGAAACTATCTTCTCAACAGTAGGCAAAATAAATTTTGGTACATTGAAGCCCTAAGTATGGGCTATTCCTGTACACTTGCTGGCCAGGACCAGAGACTAGTCCCTTTATTCTGATGTCCACATCAAACTTTCCCAAGAGAAATTAGACACTATACCTAGGTGTCTAGAATGTTCTTCTCAGAACTGTCACTTTCTCTAATGTCTCCTGTGATAAAAGTAGCAGATACCACTTGGGTTTCTCTTGGAACACAGAAGCAGCCATGGTTTCTCACACAAAGATCTGAGCCCTCTTAGACCAGTGGTCCCCAACTTTTTGGCCTGAAGGATCAGTGCTCCTATGAGAAGCTAATGCCTGATGATCTGAGGTGGATCTGAGGCGGTGATGCTAGTGCAGGGGAATGGCTACAAATACAGATGAAGCTTCGCTTACTCCTAAGCCGCTCACCTCCTGCTGTGCAGTCCAGTTTCTAACAGAACATGGACCGGTACCGGTTTGCAGCCTAGGGATTGAAGACCCCTGTCTTAGAACACAGGATATGAGAATTTAATAACTTTCTTCTCAGCTGTGTGCTATCAACCATAATCTCAGGGATATTCAGCAAACTGACTGAGTATCAATCTATCAATTTACCTATCTCATATATATATTACATATATATATTATATATATTATATATATACACACACATATATATCTTAATGTTGTTAATATATATATATATACACAATACCTAACTGTCATAGATAGATATCATATATTTGTATCCATATATACATATACACACATACATATTTAAACATACACATTTGCACTATGATATGAAATTTATGTAATTAAGGAGCCACTTAAAGGGTAGAGGACAGAGAATATAAAACACTGAGGGGTGACAAAATACATTTCATTCTTAAAACATAATTTTCCTTGGCTCTTAATACAATGGAGAACTAAAAAGCATTAAATTATTCATTCCTTAAGAGAAATTTATTTTAACAAAGAGATTGATGCAACAATTAAAAAATTGATGGGTTCTAATTTAGGCATATTGGGATTGAGATGCCTGTTTGTATCTAGGTGGCAATGTGTAGTCAACAGCTGGATCTCTGGGTCTGAGTTCATAAGGACATTTGCAATAGTCATCAGCATGCAGCTCAACAGTGAATTCTTAAGTAGGAATTAGATTGTTAAAAGAATGTGTGTGAAGTGAGAGAAGGTTGGAGCAACACAACTGAGGCACACTAACATTTATAGGATTGCATGGATAAAAAAGTCTAAAGAGAAGCTGAGAGGTGACTGTGATACCAGGAGCTATTACAGAAACAAAAAGGAAAGCTTTTAGTAAGCAGGGAGTAAATGGAGAGTCAAGATCTCCAGAGAAAACATGATTATATAGAATATACTAAAACAAGACCTAGAAGATAATTATTAACTTGGTGTGAAAGAATTTCAAAAAGTAACATTGATAGAAGCAATATATTAATGAGTTAAGAGTAAAAAAGCAGTCAAAAATGTAAAGACCAAAGCTTACAGCCATGCTACCCTGAACAAGCCTGATCTCATCTGATCTCGAAAGCTAAGCAAGGTCAGGCCTGGTTAGTACTTGGATAGGAGACCACCTAGGAAGACCAGGTGCTGTAGGTGTTAAAAAATAATGTCAAGACCAAAGTGGATATACATTTATAACATTTGAGGACTTGGGAATGTTATTAAGAATTCTGTCATAATCAAAGGATTTACAGAAATATACTTACATGGTAAAATATTTCCTCCTTATTTAGTCCTAGGTCTCATTATTTCCTACATGTTCAACTTGATTCCTCAATTTCTTATCAATGAATCAGATAGTTTAGATTAGGAAAGTAGTCCAGCAGTTTTGAATAACGTGATTAAAAACATTGAGCAAAATACTGCATGGTTATTGTAAAGAAAAAGACTGGTAGTCAAATATCTCTTGATAGGATCTAGAACACAGCTGATGTTCAAGACAAGTACTGAGTTGATTCTGAGAGAAATGTGTTTTCAAAACAAACAATCATATTTATTGAGGGCTAAGACTATATACAAATGAAGTGAAAGGTATTCTGATAAACAGTTTTATTAGGAATGAACCAAGGATTATACTCTACTTATAAGTATATTCTTTTCAAATCTACCTGTGAGTTAATTATAATTTACATTTTAGAGATTCAATGCCCTTTATAAAGAGACCTAATTAAACAGATGTTTAAATGCAAATAATTATGAGCAGTGGTAACGTATTAACTTTCATTATTGGTAATTTAAAGTTCAGGTAAAATCAGTTCTTTCTCACTGTTGTGAATCAAGAACATGGAAGAATAGTCAAAGGGTGGTAGAAGGCCTTAGATATCTCCATGCCTGGATAGTGGAAAGAAATGGACACCAAGAAGTAATGGTGAGCTAATGAGATACAATTGCCTGACTATGCTAAGCAGATAAGTATTTGTTTATATTTGTCACCAAAATATTAAACCTGTGAGAAGTTAGTCAATGGAACATAGTAGGTGATATAATTGAAAGTGTATTAGTAGCAGAGATAAATGATATTTAGCATAACATTATCTTTCCGGATTAGATAATTGCTGAGAAAAGTTTTAAGAGAATTACATTGATATAGATAAAAGAAACAATATAACAAGTGGAAGACTCATAATACCATTTTGGGTATCTGTTGATTCCAAAAGAAAATGCACACACTCATTCATCCATTGGAGAGACTCATTCAGTTATTACAATCCATTAACTGTGGGCATGAGTTGATAAATCCATGCCGGAGATGGAGATTGTGCTATTCCCAAAGATTCAGCTTCACATAGAGTCAGGATTTTTTCCCTCATTCTTCCTTCCTAACACATTTTTATATTATTTATGTCATTACCTCATTTTCCTTCATGATACATTCAATATGTGGTGACTTATCATGTGTCCCCGGACATGTAACCCACAAGTCTATATATATGAACAATGGTCAAGGCTTCACAAACTCGAGGAGAAAGGACCATTATTCCTTTGCCTACATGAACTGGGTTCTTGTCATCACATCCAGACCTTTAGATGCTATAACAGATAGTAGATAGATGTTCAGGAAATCTTGGGAATTGGCTGGTTTTCCAAACACTGCTTTGGTCAGTCAGAAACTTATTTACACTCTCATTCTAATCCTTATACTATATCCATTCCTTAAGTAACAATTATCTCAGCCTCAATCAATAATGAATAACATAGTACCGTTCAAAGCGCTAGTAAACTTAGCTAAAAATTGGCCACTGTTCTATAATGTTTACTTTTTAACAATTAGCCCCCACAGAATTTGAGGAAACTCTTTTTTAGAAACCAAGAAAATGTCAGTGGAGTGTTATCATCCCAAATTCATACTGGAACTCTCAATGTCTCTACTTAGTCATTTCTCTGATATTGATTAGTAGTTATGCATATATTTAAATTATTCTACTAATGAGATACAGCTCCTAGAAAGACATTATAATTTACATTTTAAAAATATTTACTATAATACTACTTCAGAGTCTTTTACAAATTTTGAATTAAATTAGTAACAGAAGACAGGATTTCTAGAATTCTTATTTTTTCCCTAAATTCTAAACACACTGTCCCCCAAAAGTCATAACCTTTTAATATGAACAATTCATATGTTTCATGTGTTGGAATATAGTTAAATAAACTATCTCAGAATGAGTATATTTTTAAACAAAGGCTACATTGATACAGGCCCTCTATATATCTAATATGTAAAAAGGGAACTAGTTCAAAACTTGAATAGTTTACATGAGGCTTTACTATATATAACAGTGGAAAAAAATCCCAGTTTTAAATGCACTTTTTATGGAAAATCAGTGTGGATTTAATAGAGTGAAGTCTCTATGGAGGAATTCATGATGCAACTTTAGAAATTCACCAGCAGTAAATCACTGGAACTGGATGAGTGCTCTGTGATGAGGTATGGAGGAAATATAGTGTGAAATAGGAGAGACATTGACAAGGATATACCTTAAAAGCAATAAGCACTTGATGATTGGAAAGCTTCTCATACTCAAAATGGAGTCTAGAAATGTCAACTAACTCTGAGCTTAAACTAAGAAATACAGCAACTAGATGGTTCACGTCAAGTAATTTAAGTGTAACATACTTCAAGGACAATAGTTTTAAGGTTTAAAACTGAGATTACTAGCCTTTTCCCGATTAAAGAACTCCTGTTGCTCATATGAACTTGATACCTTTAAACTTTTTATCTCCTAATTCAATATATTACATTACTTTTAAGTTTGTTTGGTTTGCATTATTCCAAGATACTGCCATACAAACATTTTAATCAGCATTAGATAATGAGTGTATACACAGCAAAAAGCAAATCATAATTAAAAAAATGAAAATGCAAGAAACTTTGTCCTATGTTGTTTCAGATATATTTCTTTCACGCTTCTTGAATTAAATCTTGAAGCAACTTCTTATCCCCATTTCTATTAGCATTTCAGTGTTTTTTAAGCATCTGAAGATCTCTTACTGAAAATATTTTGCTAACAGAAATTTCTTATGATTTTATCCTAATTTTTCAAACTATAAAAAAGTTTTCTCCAATGAAAACTGACTAAAATAATCCTTTAAAATTTTATAATAAATATTTGATATGTTAATTACTGCTTGGCTGTGTATTTGAAGACACAAGTAGACACAAAACTGCCTCAGCTGTTCTGGCCAGTCCTTCTTTTGCAGTACTCAGGTTATTGACCCACTAGGAGCTAAACACTTGTTCTGATGAATTTATCTGTGGAGGTACCATCACCAATGATGTATTACATTATAGAGCTTTCCAGAGGGCAATATGTTGTCAAGATTTATATTTTTTAATGACTGGAATAACTCCAAGAAGTAAAAACAAGTTATCATTTTCATTTTACTTTCAAAGAAACTGGGACTCAGAAAAGTTATCAGCATTTACTTTTTAAACCACGATTAGGGAAAAAAAAAAAAAAAAAAAGACCTTCTGATTTCTCATTAAGTTTCCCATCCACACTAAAGAGATGAATCTGCATGCCCTTCTACTTCATTGATGCAAATTTTCAAGCTGGCTGATTGGGTTAAATAAGTGGTCTAAGGCTATGAAACAATTATGTTTTTCCCCTAGTAAAGCTGTAATTGATGTGCTTGGTGGCTGCACCTCTGTCATCATGACCCCATTATTACTATTCTCAATGAGGTACACTGATGAACTCTAATAAAATTAATACTTTTTCTGTCAAAAAAGAGAGAAGAAAAAGATTAAAAATCAGTAAGTGTTTAAAAAAATCTAGGATAAATTTAGTATATCAGAGCTGGAGTAGCATCAGATTCCCACATTGTGTCTGCATTTACCAGCTCCTAAAAGTGTGAAAAAGGCTTAGAAACTTCATAGATACCTCAATACCCATGATCCACCCTCTTTAGGGTGTGATTTGAAAAGCAAATGGTGTGTTGATGGCATTAAAAAAGGTATAAAAGACATTTTAATGACAGTGTAATCAAAGATTATACACCAGCTGTCACAACCAAGGCAACCATAGTAATTGGGGGTGACCAGAAGGCTTTCCAAAATAAGCTTCTTTTAAAGACTCATTTAAAACTGTCACCAAGGGACTGTTGACATTTTAATTTTTTCTTTGGATTGGGAGTCGTTATTTTATTTCTTTTTTATTTTTTCTTTGCAGAACAGTACAGCTCAATGTATTATCTGTCTGCTTTATAGCGAATAATCAGATACAGAAGCAAAGACAAATATATTTATATAATGAATATGTTTTTTAAACTTGAGACCATTTGAGGCAAACATTGAAATAATTGATATCAGCTTTCTTTAAATATCACAGAAAAAATTTATACATGCAAAATTCATATTTATATCATCAATTTAGTTAGTAATATTTCTTGATATTCTGAGCCAATAATTCTATGCTCACTAATATCATTGTCATGTTTAATTGATAATGATACATCTTATAGTTATATCTTTTTAAGAGTGTTGTGTGATAAATAATATAAATATACCTCATATATATGGGTTATTCTGTTTTCAGTAGTTTTGAATCTTTCCTATTAACTTCACTAAAACTTTACTATAGCAATAGTTTACATTAGTAAATTAGTATTTTACAAAATGTTTTGCTTTGTTTCTCACAACAGCCCAATAACATATACAGGACAGGTATTAGAAGCAACATTTTACAAATGTGGAAACTGAGAGTGAGAAAAGTTGACTACCTAATAAATGAAGAACATATCTGAAACTTAACTTTGGGACAGCTTTACTAGTGCTTGGTATTGTCAGACTGTTGTATGCCAATTTAATAGGTGAGCAGTGGTATCTCATTGTGGTTTTAATCTGCATTTCTCTAATAACTAATGAAGATGAGTGTCTTTTCCACTGCATGTTTGACATCAGTATATCTGTTTCGGTGAGAGGTCTATTCAAATATTTTGCTCATTTATAAAAATTGGTTTGCTTTCTTATTATTCAGTATTGAATGTTTTTTATATAATCTGCATTCAAGTCCATTGTGAGATATATGATTTGCAAATATTTTCTCTGTCTGTGGCTTATCTTTTTATCTTACTCATATTCTTTCATACAGAAGTTTTTCATTTTAATGAAATCCAATTTGTTATTTTATACATTATGCTTTTGATATTGCATCTAATATATACTTACCAGACCCAGAATTACAAAAATTTTTCTATACTTTCCTCTACTATTTTATAATTTTACATTTTACCTTTAAGTCTATGATCCATTTTTTTGAGTTAATCTGTATATAAGGTGTGAGGTGTGGTTTGAGTTTCTTTTCTTTTTTTTGCATATGGTGTCCAATTATTCTAACACCACTTGTTGAAGAAGACTGAGCTCTGCTGAAAATCAAACAAGTATATTTCTGTGGGTCCATTTCTGTACTCTATTTTATTTATTTATTGTATATTCTTATGCAAAATCATACTGTTTTGATTACTGTAACTTTATATTAAGTATTGTAATCACGTAGTATGGCTTCTTCAACTTTGTTCCTCCTTCTCAAAAGAGGTACTCTGGTTTCTGTCTTTTTGTACAATTTTAAAATCAGCTTATCATTGTCTACATACATGGTTGCTGGGATTTTGACTAGGATTAATTAATTTAAGGAAAAATGGAATCTTAACAACACTGAGTGTTCAAATCCATGGACACAGTATATTTTTTTAAATTATTCAGGTCTTCTTCAAGTTTTCCCATCTTGTATAATTTGACATACAAATTCTACACAGATTTTGTCAGATTTATGCCTATCAGTTTGCTTGTCCTCCTTCCCTTCCTTCCTTCCTTCCCTCCCTTCTTTCTTTCAGGCCCTCCCTCCTTCCCTTCCTTCCTTCCTCCCTTCCCACCTTCCAAGATTTTACATTTAAATCGGAGTCAGTCTCTTATGATAAAGCTAACAGAAAGCTGAGTTCATATTTACAGATTGACAGTCTGAAAGAATGAAGCAGCTTTTCAGAGGAAATCAGGAATGAGAGAGTTGAGAGAAGCGAAATACAGAGAGAGAAGGATGAGAATTATTCTTGGAGGCACACGCATCTGTGTCACATAGCTACAGTTTGATTTGGACTTCCATAACTTAAATAGAAAAGAGCCATCACCAAAACATCAAGTCATTCACATTTTACTCTTTGATTTTGCATAAATGGTACTTGTTGCTAAACCATTTTATCCCTTACAGAAAAATTACTGCCATCTCACGGAACTGGAAAGTACCAGTTTGGATATGCTTTCAGAACAAGAAACTATCATTTATTTCTTAGTCGGGGTTATGATACAATAACTGCTGATATTGTACCTTGAGATTAGGAAGCTTTCTTAGCCACTGAGGGCTGGGTAGCATTAAGGCACCAATCACAACTGCTCTGGATCAGTACCATCTACAGGAGAGAGTTTTGAACAGCAAATACTGAAAAATCTATAATGATTACTAAGTAATTAAAGATACTCTTCAACATCATTAATTAGAGCCAGGCATTTATAGTTGTACATATTATAAGTATTTAATGATTATTTACTGTATTTTAAATCCCCCTTAGTATGTATGACCACATACTTTTTTCAAAGTTATTCGAGCAATAATAAATGCCAATACATTGAATCACTCCCAGGTTATGTTTTACCACCCACGCTGACCTTACCTCAGGAGTTTTGGTGCAGAATCCTAGATTTTTCTATATCTTACTTTGAGTGTGACTAGAGTAGAAAATTATTCAAAGAAGGCATGCCCTTCAAAAGCCATCAGTTGAATTCTCCATTTATAAATTATGCCTTTAATAAGAAAATTATTAGATGATATTTTTTATACTATAACTTTGTCAGATTCCATGAAGCACATTTTGGATTCAAAATATTCAATAATAAAGGATTTTTTTAAAAAAGGAAAGAAAAGGATGTTATAATCATATAACATGTTATATAAAATAGTAGTCACTAATTGCAAGTAATATGACTATGGATAAATTAGACATTGCTTTTCATCTCATGTAATACAAGAGGAAGAACATAGCATTGCCTAAAAATTATTCTTCAATACAAATTAAAGCATTACCTAATCAGAACTGAGGATCTTAATATCAGTTTATAGAAAATGCAATAAAGAGACCACATCAAATGACACTAGAAAAATTAAATCAGCCAAATCCAGAACATGAAAAATTTTATAGTCCAAAGATCCATTTATTTTTCTACAAATAAAAAGGATGGAAAAATAAACAAAGTTCTAAAAATTTAAACTGAAGAAACATAACCAAATTCAATGTGTTAGTCATTTTCAATCCCGATTTAAATAAGTCAATTGTAAAAATACATGTTTGAGACAATTGGGGAAATAGCAAACATTGTGTGTTATGTAATATTAGAAGATTATTATTAATTTTGTTAGGTGTAATTATGTTATTAAAATTATATTTTAAAAATTTTCTTACTATTAGAAATGTACACTGAAGTATTTATAGATACAGTGATAGCACATTTAAAATTTGTTTTACAATACTCTAGAAACAAATAAACTAAAACAAAAAAAATTGATAAGAAAATAGATGAGCAAGCACATATAAATGATGTTTGTAGTTGCTTTAGCTGAGTATTGGGTATATGTGGGTTTATTATACTGGTCTCCCTACTTTTGCGTATTTTTGATTTCTATAAGAAAAAGTAAAGGAAAAAAGTTATGCTTCAGAAGAGCCGATAACACAGGAAAATGGTGAGACAAAGCATATAAGAAAATACTCTCAAACCATATATGGTATAAATAGACCTATGTAAAAATGTAAAATGTAATGTTAAAAAACATTCTACTTTATAAAAATATGCATATAAATATGGGATTACCTATATCAAAATATTAAATGCTACTGCTTATCTCTGAATAACTTTGTGGTTTTATATATTTTCAAACTATTAAGAATTAACTTGTATAAATTTTATAACATTATTTAAAATCATGTTAGTGAGTTACCCATTTTTACTTATGTTAGTCTTCAGGGAAGTATGCAATTCTTTGATTCATGGTCTTTAAAAATGGCTTAAAATGTCTTACTGCCATTCTAACATTCACAGCTTTGTGTGTTTATAACAAATAGAATTTGTTCCAATTTATATCATAACACATTTCTTACAATGAGATCTCTATGTATTTTGTCCACATTAATTTAAGCTAAAGACAATAAAAAACTTTGATGAGTCCTGGAATTTGAATGTGACATTTTGAGTTGTTTTATACTCAGGTTGCAAGTAACTTATAAGCTTAAAGATCTCTGAACTGGGTAAACATGCAAGAGACATGAACAAGAATACATTCTCATTATCATTATTATTATTATTTATTTTTTCTGTATCAGAGAGTTAAACTAAACTTTGTCAGTTGTCTCAGGTTCGATTGAGGTGCATGAGCTTAAAACAAAAAGTATAAAGTGATCACACATTCTAAGTTACCAGATCATTTGTGAGAACTAAGAGGGGACTAGAAAACTAGACCTTGTCCCTCAGCATAAGACTAAAGACTATGATGGCGAGACTAGTAGAGACTGCTTTTGTTATTCAATAAAAGTTAGAGAGAGACAATTACTTTGCAGGAAATTGCCTAAATGTCATATATTCTCTCCTCTCTCTTTAAAACATATACAGAGGAGAGAAGAGACCAGCTCCCATCCCACCTTCCCACTCTCAATGAATACTGGCTGAGATGCGGAAAACTTTGAGCTCCAATGCCACTAAAGATTTGAATGTGAAAAGAGTCTGACCAGTTTGTTTCTGCTGTAATTTGCAGGGCTTGGATTGATGCTTGACCTTCAACTACAAACTCCCCCAGAGAATAACATGGTTGGAATTCCCTGAAGGAAGACCAAGCACAGAGCACTGCAGAGAGTACTGGCTGAAATGCCCCTAACCACAAACAATAGTAGAGGTTTCCTGCAGATCTGAGTGGACACTGGGAAGGAAATTACGCTTGATTTATCTCTTGCTTATATCATGGGTTGAATAGTCTTCTCTCCCTGCCTCCCACTCCACCAAATTCATGTCAGAATGTGACCTTATTAAAAATTTACTCTTTGCCAAGGTAATTAGTTAAAATGATGTTATACTGGATTAGGGTGAGCCGTAAATTCAAAGACTGCCATCCTTACAAAAAGAGTAGACTGCTGTCCTTACAAAGAGGAGCAGACACACAGAGACTCATGCAGAGAAGCTCATGTGCAGATGGAAACAGAGATTGTAGTTATGTTTTCAGAAACCAAAGAATGCTTAGTGATACCAG
The DNA here is from genome assembly GCF_000325575.1 of Pteropus alecto. NCBI lineage: Eukaryota > Metazoa > Chordata > Mammalia > Chiroptera > Pteropodidae > Pteropus > Pteropus alecto. Next base: position 5,538,751 of record NW_006494614.1, read on the forward strand.
AAGCTGAAAGAGTCAAGGAACAGCAAACATTTCCAGAAACCATCAGCAGCTAGGACAGAGCCATCGATGATTTCCTCCTCAGAGCCTCCAGAAGGAACTAACCTGCTGATATCTCCATTTTGACTCTAGCCTCCTAAACTGAAAGAACAAATCTGTTCTTTTAAGCCGCCCAGACTATAGTGATTTGCTATGGCAGCCCTGGGAAACTATAGCAGCTAGAATAAATAAAATTTATTATCCTGACCAGAACTTTTTTTGAGTCAAGTCCTTATAAGAGTTTAAGCAGCCCTCAGGACTGGCCCCTGACTCTTACTTTGACCTCATCTTCCAAACACTCTCCTCTTATTCTCTCTATTATTTCAGCTACTCTGCCCTCTTTGCTGCTTCATGAATTCACCATGAACTCCCCAGCCTTGGTTCTTTGTACTTAGTGTTCCCCAGCCAGGTAGGTTATTATCCAGATACTTGGATGACTTCCTGTACTATTTCCTGAGGCTTCTGACAAATGTGACTCTATTAATAGGGCCTTTTCTGAATATCTCTTATTGAATAACAAAAGCACTAAATGACCTCCTGCCTTTTCTTTCCTCCACCATCTTGCATATATTGCTTTTAAAATAATTAATCATAAGTTATATGTTTAATTATCTATATTTATCACGATCTGAAATTACCAAATAGCATATGTATCCTGAAGGTATAAACAGGGCATTTTCATGTCAGAAACTCAATAAATAGGAATAGTATAAATGAATTATTTATCAAGATATCTCTGACAAAAATTATTTTTAAATGAAAAATGCAGTAAGATACACCAATACATTTAGTAATCTTGCAAAATTGATTATTTTATAGAAATTTAAAATTCTTAAACTGGACTAAGATGAAAAATTAGTCAAATAGAAATAATACTAAATAAACAGAAATGGCAAACTCTCTACTCCAACATTTAAAAATATATATATTCCCTATCTGGTGTATGATATTAAAACAAGAAAAAAAAACAGAGAAAATGTACCTCAATTTATATTGTATATAATACATAAAAATAAATGCGTATAGATATACTTAGTTTCAAATATATTAAGAAAATTTGAGATATCATCAAAGATAAGCTGAAGTATCAGTCTATAATCATCACAATAATTAACGATTAAGTCAACAAAAATCAGAAAAATATAGTAGATAGGGATGATATACTTAACAGTTTGCTCTGGTAGGTACATATAATTATTATTTCCAATAGTTAGAGAATACATGTGGAATATTTTAATAGCTAACCACATATTAGATAATCACACAAGTCTCAAAAAATTTGAAGAAAAAAGATATAAACCACAGTTCTGGACACGAACAAAATTAAGTTAGAAGTCATTCACTCACATGGAAAAATAACTTTTGAAAAGCCAGTACAGTTGGTAACATAAAATCACTTTTTAAAAATACTCAGGAGAAGCAGAATTGTAGGTGTTTAGTGTGTATGGTTTTGGTGCTTAGTGGTGAATCTGAGGAGAACAGTTTTTAGGGCTGGACTAGATCTGGATGGAATCAGGACTCTCCCTGTTTGGAGAAACTGCCATGGGCCACTTTTCCAACTAAATGACTTTGTCGTCACACTGCTGTTCCTGATCTGGTTGCTATCCCTTCCTCCTGCTTTCCTTCCCTGCTGAGATAACCTGATACTTCTCATCATGCCATTTCTTTCTCTGCATTATAGGTAGAACAGATGCCAAGATGTACAACCAAGTGGTCTTTTGGGAATAGTATCACGAAGAGAGATTAGTACACAGCCTTCACAACTCATCTAAATGCAGAACTAGAGGTTGCTTTTCAACACTACAAGCCACAGAAAGTCCTGTGAAAGCCATGAGAATACAGCATATAATTATTGTGTCTTTTGTGATGACCAGGTATATAAACTAGTCAATCTACCTACTTGGACAACTCTCAAACTTCCCAAATGTTCTTCTCTCTCCAAGTATTTTTTCATATCTCTGAAAACAGATTAAAACAAAACAAAACAGGCTCTCGTATGCTGCAAGCATCATGAACAACCATTAGAAGTGTTTGCCATAAATCTTATGTTAGACTTCTAAGGGACTTAATATTTTGGAAAATGCTTCAGTAACTCTCTAGGGATGTCTTAATAACCTCATTGTTTTCTGGTTTCTGTAATTATCTTCAAAGTGAAGTTGTAGTTACTATTATGAATATCTACATAAAATGGTCATGAATATTATAGGTCATTATGCATTTCACTGGAGTGTTATAAATGTTCTCAAGCCCCAGAATAATAAAAGGAACATGAGATTTAAAAAGTTTTAGCTATATGCAGTCAAGCCAGTGTAGAAATCAAGAAGATGCTCAATGAGTTATACAAGTAGAGTATATTCCAAGGAAACTGAAAACTCAGGGACAGTCATTGCACATGGGTTACTCCTAGAAAGATAACATTCCTGGTCTTTGTACCATATTGAAACCTCGAAGTTAAAATCATTATTCTCCTATTTTCTAGTAAATTTAATCTTCATATAACCATGTTTTAAAGCTTTATTGTTTAAACAATTGAAAGAAAGCTCTCATCAAATAATTCTCTAAATAAGATGGATAATATATCTAAACTTTGGTCAGGGAAGACAGTCCATCAAGTATTATGAACCTGTAAATTTTTTATATTCTAAATTCACACTCTTTTCATACCTGTGCATATGTACTATGCTTTAAGAATAACATTATTAAATAAAGAATGGAATAAAAATTTCTGAATAAACATTATTTGTAATGACATACCAAAATATAATAAATTTACAGAAATACCAAAAAAAAACTTATGTAGATCTTTAATTAGCAGTTATACATCTGTTCCAAAAAACTAATTAATTACTCCTACTAAATCTTTTTTAAAAGAATACATTCTCAATTTTTGTAAACTTCCACAAAAAGGCAAAATACAACCCAACTCAAGTTATAAAGCTAACAAGATCGTTTAATTTTATAACCTACAATATACAAGAAGAGTATTAAAGAAAACCATATTAAAAAAAACCTTATTGAATGGGAGAAGGTATTCACCAATGATAGATCCAACAAAGGGCTAATATCCAAAATATTTTATAACTTAACACCAAAAAAATAATAATAATAAGCAATCGAATTAAAAAATGAGCAGAGGACCTGAAGAGACATTTCTCTAGAAAGGACATAGAGATGGCCAACAGATATATAGGATGCTCAACATTACTAATCATCAGGGAAATGCAAATTAAAACCACAATAAGATATCATCCCACACCTGTCAAAATGCCTATCATCAATAAATCAACAAACAAGTGTTGTCAAGGATGTGGAAAAAAGGGAACCTTTGTGCACTATTGTTGGGATTGCAAATTGGGTACGGTCACTGTAGGAAAGAGTATGGAAGTTCCACAAAATAATTAAAAATAGAACTACCATATAACCCAGCAATTCCACTTCTTGGTATTTATCCAAAGAAATTAAAAACACTAATCTGAAAAGACAGATGCATTCTTATGTTTATTGCAGCATTATTTGCAATAGCCAAGATATGGAAGCAATCAAAGTGTCTATTGAAAAGCAAATGACTAAAGATGTGTTAAATATGTATACGTACAATGGAATAAGATGTGATATATATATATATATGTACATACACACAGAGAATGAAATATTATTCAGCCATAGAAAAGATGAAATCTAGTCATTTGCAACAACATGCATGGATCTAGAGGGTATTATGCTAAGTGAAATAAGTTAGACAGAAAAAGACAAATACTGTGCAATTTTACTTACACATGAATTCTAAAGAACAAACAAAACAGAAACAAACTCATATATATAGAGAATAAACTGATGGTTGCGAGATGGGGGAAGGGATTGAGAGGATGGGTAAAAAAGGTGAAGAGATTACGAAGTACAAATTGCCAGTTATAAAAATAGTCATGGGAGTGTAAAGTATAGCAGAGGGAATATACTTAATAATACTGTAATAACTATGTATGATGTCAGATGGGTACTAGACTTATCAGGGTGATCACTTTGTAAGTTATATGAATGTCTAATCACTATATTGTATACCTGAAACTAATAGAATATGGTGTGTCAACTGCAATTGAATAACAAAAAATAAAAAATTATTAAAAAGTGAACTTAGAAGCCCATCTCATAGATGAACAGTGTTGCAAAAATCCTCATCAATATGTTAGCAAAAATGATAATTGTATATCAGTATATACAATTAAGTTTATATATGCTAAAAGAATTTCCGTAGATGGTCACATAGGCAATTAGATAAGTCAAGTAAACTACAGCATGGCTACCATGTAACTACTAAGTCCATGAGGCTGAAGGACCAGCTTGCATTTCACTTGCTATAAGTTTTGGTGCTTTATCAAAAACTGCTGTGCTTTTGCCCTGCATTTCTAAACTGTGACACAAGTAGGGTAAAATCCTGACAACAGAATTATATAAATCAGTAACAGCAAGTAGGGTAAAATCTTGACAACAGAATTATATAAATCCACTATTATATAATAAACTATATAAAAATGTGTATGCATACATAATCATTTCAATAGTTATTAAAAAGTATTTAATAATGTCACCATTGGGGCCAATTGGATTTTGGTGTCGCCACAATGGTAGTGGGGAGGGAGAGGGATAACAATGGAGCAGCTGTGTAGTTAGCATTTTTCCTCGGTTCTTCCTCAAATGATGGCAGTGAAGAATCACAGGTCATTGAGATCTAACAGCTTTAGTAAGAGTATATTTTAGAAAGACAAAGTATGCCCCCAAAAGACACATGGTCCCAGCACTATAACCAATACAAAGGGAACAAATGGCCACAAAAGGACAAAAAGGCCACAAAAGGCCACCAGAGAAAGAACCCAGAAGGACAAAAAAATTGGCCCCAGAGAGGGAATGTCTGCCTTATATTTGGGCCATGATGGGTAGTTCCAAAGGCATTCCTAGGTGATTGGCAAGAGAGAGCATTTTGATTGACACCTGGCTGCTATATAACTCTGCGTAGTGCACAGGTACGTACATAGAATTCTATTACCATTGGAGTGTTCTTTGGGTGGTCTCTAGGCTGGGCCCCTATTTCTTTGTTCCCCCTTGTTGCTTATGTCTGACTAGCTACCTAACAATATTCAACAGCTATGCATGATAATTCCTATTTACAGCATCCACATGCCATGCACTATTTGTAATTGTACATCATTAGAAGTGTTCTGATTGAAATCAGAAATAAGTCAAGCATGCCTGTTATAAGTATTTCTAGTTAACATTGCACCGGAGGTCTTGGAAAGTGAATAAGAAAGGAAAACAAAAGGAATGTATAAGGACTAAGGAGAAGAAACAAATAATCATTATTTAAGGTAATAAAATTGTTGAAATATCTAATACAACCACCAAGAAAAAAATAAGCTTGTTAGTTACTATAAATTCAATATATAGAAATCATATCTATTTGAGTATACAAGCAAAACCAGAACATGTAGTTAAGCATTAAAGATACTGTCTTCAGCAGTAGCAACAATATAGGAAACATCGTCATAAACTAAAGTACATGCAAGATTTTCCAGAGAAAACTAGAAGGGACATAGACTGTAGACTAGTGGTTACCACAGCGTAAGGGGTAGGGGATGAGGAGGGAAGTAGATGCGGTAAAGGGGGTCAAATATAGAGGGTTAGGAAGAGGATAAAGTGGGTAAAAGGGATCAAATATATGCTGGTTGAAAGAAACTGGACTTTGGGTGGTAAACACACAATAGAATATATAGATGTCAAATTATAATGTACACCTGAAAATTATATAATCGTATTAATCAATGTTAGCAGAATAAACTTAATTTTTAAAAAGTTAAAAAAAGTCACAGAAAATTCAAAATGAATAGAGATTTATACTATGGCCTTAGATTTTTAAAAAGGGACAATAATGTAAAAAATAATTAATTAATCTAAAATTAAACTTCAAATTTTACTAAAAAATTTTAAAAGTTAAAATTTTTTAAATATTATTCTAAGAAAATATGAAGAAAAAGGGCCAAAAATACACTCATGTAATCCTGAAGGAGCAGGCATGTTTGGAGGCTTTTATGTGAAATAAAATATCAACATTGATTATCGAAAGTAATAACTAATTTTAGCATGAGGTTGAAAGACTTTTTAATCAATATACAAAGGATATAATGTGAATGAATCCATATATGTAATACTGATATGTGATAATGATACTTTAGAACAAATGGTCAAGGGTGGTAACTTAGTAATTTTTTAAGCATATTTAGAAATTCATAAAAATAAAATTAGATCTTTAACTCATGCTACACACAAAAATAAGTTCTGGGATATTCTATCAATACTAGAATGTGTAGACCCAAATATAGCAAAAAAAAATAAATAAATATTTGGAAGAAAAAAACTATATGATGTAAAGTTTTCTTAAAACTTGGAAATTCATTATAAAAACTTCAAGAAAGAAATTTCAGTTTCTGGTTCCACAGATAAAGAGCTTGGAAGTTGCCATTTCATCTTAACTACAGGTAAAAAGCTAAATAGACTGAGAAATAAACTCTTCTTGGATCTCTAAGGGAGGGAAAAGCATAAGGTAAATCACAGCCCCCTTCCAAAAAAAAAAAAAAAAAAAAAAAGAAAAACTAGAGCATCAAGAGATGAATACAGGCCAATACAGAGAGTTGTGGCTTACCTGAGCAGAGATTCACGAGCAGAAACCACCTAAGAAATCAATGCTAGAGTGAGAAAATCTGAACTGTAAATGATGACTTGCTGGAGGCTCAGTGTGGACAACTCCGAGAAAAAACTCCAGGGGCGCCGGGTCATAGGGGCCTCTACAGACCATGAGATTTACCCCCAGGAACTCCACCAAATTCCCTAAGTAAATATCAGAGAAAAATCCTCTCTGGCTCTGGCAGCCTGTGAAGAAAAAGAAACATTCTGAAATGTACCATAGTATTCTTTTTTTTTTTTTTTTAAACGTGGCCTGCCCTCAGGAGAAACTAATCAGAACCCTACTGGCTGGGGTGTTATGAAAGCCTAATTGACCTGGGAAAAGGAAATAACCAACTCCAGCTGGCTCTAACAATCTTGTCCCAATTAAGTAGGGAGAAAAAAAATGAGAAACACTTGTAAAGTTCACAGTCCAGAGGTACAGGCTCACTGATAGACTGACTGTAGTCTTAAGACTAGAGAATGCTTCCCCTCCCCCCACATCTCGCTACCGCATTATTAAAGGCTAATTTACAGCAGTTCTTTTTTCACAATACAGTATGACCTGCGATCAAGAAAAAATTAAAAGACATACCGAAAGGTACACACAATTTGAAAGAATAGAGCAAGCATCAGAACCATGCATGCAGTGACGCTGGGAATTTAAAACAAGTATAATTAATATTCTAAGGGCTCTAATAGATAAAGTTAATAGCATGCAAGAATAGATGGGCAATATAAGCAAAGATGAAAATCCTAAAAAATAATTTTTAAAATGCTAGGATAAAAATCCCTTTAGCAGAAATTAAGAAATTAAGCTCTTTTACAGGCTTATTAGTAGACTAGACATAGCTGAGGAAAACAACTCTCAGCTACAAGATATATCAGTAGAATCCTCAACAACTAAAAAGCAGAGAGAACAAAGACTAAGAAAAAAACTAGAACAGAATATATAAGGGCTGTAGGTCAACTACAAAAAAAATGTAACATATGGGTAATGGAAATATCAAAAGAAAAAAGAGAAAAAAAGCAAGAAAGAAATACTGGAACAATAATGACTGAGGATTTCCCCAAATTAATGATAGATAATGAACCACAGACCCAGGAATCTCAGAGAATACAGAGCAGGATAAAGACCATCACCTCCTCCCACCTCCAAAAAATCTATATTACCTAGCCATATCTTTTTTAAATAACAGAATAATTCTGAAATAGCCAAAGGGAAGAACATATTACCTATAGAGGAACAACAAAAATGAGAATTATATCTGACTTCTCCTAGGAAGAGAAGAGAGTAGAATAAAATATTTAAAGTGTTAAGAGAAAAAAAAAAAATCCAGCAAACTAGAATTCTTTACTTTGCAAAATGATTATTCGAAAGGAAAAGAGAAATAAAGATTTTTCCGGGCAAACAGAAATTGAGAGAATTTATTGCAGGTAGACCTGCCTTGCAAGAAATGTTAAAATATTTTTTTAGAGAGAAGAAATTAATGTATATTTGGATATATATATATGTTTGGTTATATATGTGACATAAATAATAGCAAAGGCATGCATAAGGGACAAGAAAAAAGAATTAATGTTATTCTGTTTTTAAAAAGTACTTGCACTACTTGTGAAGTCGTATAGTTATTTAAAAATAGATTTGGATGAGTTGTAAATGTATATCAAACTCTAAGGTGACCACTAAAATACATTTTTTAAAAGTATAACTGATATGCTAAGGAGAGAAAATGGAATCATATAAAATGCTCAATCAAAATGACCAAAGACATAAAAAGAATAGAAGACAAAAATAGGTACAAAGAACAAGGGCAATAAATAGAAAACAGTAATGGGTATGGTAGATATTAATCCAACTATACAGATAATCATTTTGAATACTAGTGGACTAAATGTACCAATTAAAACACAGAGACTTTCAAAATGGATCAGATATATGACCCAATTTTATGTTGTCTACAAGAAACCTATTCCAAATAGAAACGCTCATCAATGAAAAGTGAACAAATGGAGAAAAGGATACCATTCTAACACTAATCTAAAGAATTCAGAAATAGCTATATTAATTTCAGACAGAGCAGACTTCAAAGAAAAGCTATGAGATTTAAAAAAGCCATTACATAATGATAAGGGAGGTAATTCTTCAAAAAGACATAACAATTCTTAATATGCATATGCCTAACAACAAAGTACCAACTACCTGAGGCAAAAGCTGAGGGAACTGCAAGGAGAAATATATAAATCTGCTATCACAGTTTGGGACTTCAACTCCTGTCTCTCAGGCAGAAGATCAGTAAGGACATAGCTGAACTCAACATCATCATCAATCAACTGGATATAACGAACATCTATAAGCTACATCCAACAAAAGCAAATACACAAAACAGGTTCATATAGAACATTCATTAAGATGGACACATTCTGGGTCGAAAAACACACTTTAATAAATTTAAAAGAATAAAAATAATACAATGTCTGCTTTCAGACTGCAACACAATTAAACTAAAAATCAGTAATAGAAAGGTAATTGGAAAATCCCAAAATACTTGGAGATTGAACAACACACTTCTAAATACATGAATTAAAGAAGAAACTGAAGAGCAATTTAAAAATATTTTGAACTAAATGAAAATTAAAAGGCAACTTATCAAAGGTGGTGGCATGTTCCAAAGCAGTGATTAGAGAAAATTTACGGCACTGAATAAATATATTAGAAAACAAAGAAAATTTTAGATCAATAATCTAAGTTTACATTTTAGGAAACTTAAAAAAATTAAATTAAATAAAAAAGTAAGCAGAAGAAAATAAATAATAAGTATTAGGACAGAAATTAATAAAATCGAAAAAAGAAATCATTATTGAAAATCAATGACATCAACAACTGGTTCTTTGAAACATCAATAAAATCGATAAGCTTCTATCCAGATTAACTAAGATGAAAAAGAGAATGCATGAATTACTAATATCAGAAATGCAAGAGGAAACATCACTACATATATCATGGAACTTAAAATTATACTAAAGAAATACAATGGACAACTCTGTGCCCACAAATTTGATAACCTAAATGAAATGGATCAATTCCTTGAAAGACACAATCTGCTAAAACTTATATAAGAAGAACTAGATAATATGAAGAGGCCTATTCAAGAAACTAAAGAAATTTCAGACCCAGGAATTTCAAGGTCTACTGTACGATTTCAACTACATGACATTCCAGAAAAAGAAAACTGTGGAGACAATAAAAAGATCTGTGGTTACCAAAAAAAGAGGGTCGAGGTAGAGGATAAATAGGCAGATAATACAGAATTTTTAGGGCAGTGAAAATACTCTGTATATTATAATGATAAATATGTGTCATTAAACATTTGTCAAAACCCATAGGGTTCACTAAGAATGAACCTTAAGGTAAACTATAGATTTTGAATGTGATTATGATATGTCAATGTAGTTTCATCTTTGGTAAAAAAAAAATTAATTATACACACACACACACACACACACACACACACACACACACACACACACTATTCTGGTAAGTGATGTTGATAAAGGGGTAGGCTATATGTAGGGGCAGGAGTTATACAGGAAATCCCTGTTCCTTCCTCTAAATTTTGTTGCAAACCTAAAACTGCTCTAAAAAAAGTCTTAAACAAAACAAAATCCCATTGTACACTTTAAACATATACAATGTTTACTTGTTAATTATATTTCATAAAGATGGAAAAATATTTTTAAACTTTAATGTCAATGAGTATGACTATATGAAAATAAAATAAATACATCAAAAGACAATTAAAAATAGTAAACCTCTGGGTAAATATATATTTTTTATTTTTAAAGTTTCTTATATTGTTTTTCTAAGAAAAAGGAAAGATTAAAATGTCTGAAGAGTTTCAACATATATAGATATACCTATGATAGCTGCAACAGAAAAGGAGAAAGGGAAATGAACAAAATGTTGGTAAGGTTTCTATAATTCCCATGAAGAGGTAAACTATTAATTCTAAGGAACTTCACTGTTTAATTAATAAAAAATAAAACATTGTAATCCTTATAGCAAACACATGAACTGTACCTGCACATGTACAAATCTGAAATATGTGATTTCGGCCGAGTAACAGAAAAGAAATGAAATAAATATATAGCAATATACACTAATCAAAATAAAGTTATATGGACTAAAATGCACGTATCCAAAACATAGCTTCAAAATACATAAAGCAAAAATTGATAGAAACAAAAGGAAAATGGATAAACCTATAATTATATTTGGATAATTGCATACTCCAACATAAATATACAGAAAAACAGTGTTTAAAGTATAGACTATCTTTTACCAACTACATGTAATTCACATATAGAACATTTAACACCAGAAGAACAGAATATACATTCTTTTCAAGTGCAAATGGAACATTCACCAAAATAAGACAACCTATAGACATAAAACAAAGTTAAATTTAAAATACTTTAAATTATACTAAGTATGTTATCTAACTAAGTAAATCTAACTAGAAATCAATAACGGAAGAAATGTTTTTACTTCTCTTTGGAGAACAACTTGGAAATAATTCATAAAGTTAAAGTAACATGCCTTACTACCAAGAAATACTATTCCTTGGCATATACTTTAGATAAACTTTTTCATATTCTTATAAAGGGACATGAACAAAAATTATTCTAATAGAGTTGTTTGTAACAGAAAACTGTATGAAACAATTTAAAACTTCTCTCAATTAATCAAACAATCCATCAATCAATAGTATATATAAGGGAATGTAAGATAGCATTGAAAGTAAATGATAAAGAGCCACATTTATTAACAGAACTTTTCTCTCAATAAAACGTTGAGCTAATAAAGTATGTGAAGGAATAGGTAAACACAACTCTACATTTAAGCCTTAGTCAGATATGAAAAATACATATTCATTTGTTAAAGATATAAAATATTAAATGAAAAAAATCAACCCTGAAGAAAGTAGTTATCTCTTGGTGCCAGGGAGAAGAGGCAGATGAGATAAGAAAGAGAAGATACACAGAGCACTTCAACTAAATTTTAACGTTTTCTTTTCTAATTTCAACCATGGATAGACGAATGATTAATATAATTTCTTATATGTAATGACATGTAGTTACAGTACTAAAATATTTCATATTTAATTTGTAAAATATAATCAATAGATTCATAATTAAAAGGCCTTGTTTCATTTAAAAATGGAGAATTGATTCCTACTTGCACATGTTAGATTTAAATGTTTTAAATAAAAAACTCAGAAGACTGGCAAAGATTAAGAAGATTTGGAATACCAGCTGTGTAATACCTAGAACTGGTGAGGTTGTTGAGAGAGAGAAAAATGTCCCATATAGATAGATCTGGAGAGAATGTACCCACTTATCCATTTTGGAAAAAAGAAACCTGGTAATTCTTATTGAAATTAGTGTGCAGTGCCATCTGACCTAGCGAATACAATTCTGAATATATTTTCCAAAAGATTTCATTTTTAACTGCAAGTTTGTCAGTTAAAACATAGGACTCTCAGTTAAATTTGAATTTTGGATAAACAAGAATTGATTTCTAGTATAAGAACCTCCATGTTTTTCATGGGACATACACTAAAAATATATTTGTTGTTTATCTAAAATTAAAATTTAACTGGGAGTGTTATATTTTTTATTTGCTAAATCTAGCAACCCTAATAAGGGCCCATGAAGGCAACATAATTCTTATTCTCTATGCCAGTCTGGTATTTGAAGCAGCAACAGCAGCAGCAGCCCCTAAGAACTTGTAAGACATGCAAATTCTCAGGCCTCATTCCAGTTCTACTGAATCAGAAACTCTGGGCCTAGTGCCCAGCAATTTGTGTTTTTACTAGTCCTCTGATGCTCACTAAAGTGTGAGAAACACCGCTCTATGCAAACAGAGAAGTAAGATGTTTGAGGCATCATTATCCCTTACCTGCCTGGATTACTGTTACAGTAGTCTATTACATCTATCCTTGCTCTGTTCCAATCTACACTGTATAGGTCAGCTAGAACATTCTTTTAAAAATTCAATCAGATGGTTACTCACAGGCCCCAAACTCTTTAGGGCTTCATATTGCCTTTATAATACAAATTAAATATGCTTTGCATTTGTAGAAAGTTTTTCAGTCTAGCTGCCTGCCTCATCTTGAATCACATTTGCTTTTTTTAGGCCCAGACATTCTGGTTTTGCTTAATTCCTTCTTGTACGGAGCTCTTGAATTTCAATGCTTTCATCAATCAATACAAAGAAATAGTTCCCTCTGTCTGGGACAGTTCTATCCATCCCACTTTGTTCCTGTTTTGCCTTGCTAACTCCAACTTATACTTCAAATTCAGCTTAAAATTATCTACCTTAGGGAGATTTCACTTTATTTCACTGGTCCCTAACACTTTAAAATTGGTACTCTTTTGAAAGTAATCATTATATATAATCATACTCTTTGAGGACAGAGTACAGAAATCATTTGGAATTTTGCATGAGATCTCTCTATTCTCCTCCATGAGTGAATGAATGAATGAATGATTTTATTTATATTACTATGGACTCATAGACACACATTTTATACTTTGGTTTATAATCCACACCAGAGAGAGAGAGAGAGAGAGACTTCCTTAATTTTTGTCAGTCATTTACCTAAGGCTCCCTTATTCTCCTGAAGAACAGTATTAGAAGCCAAGATCTGGGTGACAAATATGCCGTTGCTATTGGGATGTCATTGCTTCTAGGCCCTCTTCAGCAAGGAAATACAAATACACATACTAACTTGTGTATATTTTTGTATCTCTAAATATTTCAGTATGTAATCATCAATATCTGTATTAAGGTAAACATGAGTTCATACTGATGTTAATCCATTACCACACAGATCATTTCAGCATCCTCACCTTGCTTATGTGTAACTTCCTACTCCAATTGTGAAAAACCTGGCTCCACCCATCTGCCATTCATTTACGTAATTGTCCTATTGCTGTAACATGTATAGTGGTTCAGAAATGTTAATCTTTTCCCATATGGGACTCACCTTTATCATTTATAGTATAGAGCTTATGTATAATTTCTTTTGCCTGTAGTTTTAAAGATTACAGTGAATGAAACAGTAATTCTTCCATGACCAATATAATTGTAAATGTGGGGACGCATGGCATTTCTTTACTCAGATACAACTTGTAGAGAAAAAATTCAATAATTTTCTATTTAGTTAAAAGGATTTGTTCGTAATATAAACAGCATATACACAAATTTTTAATATTACCTTTTGTTCTTCTAATTTTATTAACATAACATGTTGCAGAAATTTATGGTAGAGAAAGATCCATGTACCAACATAAATCTATCTTGATTATCAAATTTTATGTTTACTTAATACTTAAACAAATTTTTTATATAAAGAGAAATAACAAGCATTGCATTTCACATTAATTATGAAAAAGAGAAAGAATATTTTGATGAATAAAGTGATGACATTTAACCATAAGTGACTCGTTTTTCAACTTTGAATCAGCTTCTAAGTTGTGTCAATCAACTACATATGAAAAACTAGGATGATACTCCTAACTTCATGGAAGTTTTATGAGGATTAGTAAATAATGCATGACAAGCTTTTTCCATTGTCTAGATTTAAACACTAATTACATATAAAATATCATTGTTGAAAGATATACAGAGAATATTCAGAAAATGCAAAGATAGCTTTAAAAAATTATATGCTATGTTTCAAATTATTACTTAACCCCACCTTTCTCTACAAATTTTGAAAGACTAGATTCTGTTGCTTCTTATTAGTTTGACTGCTGGTCGCTATGTACTAACACCTTCAACATGTATAAATCTTAAAGTATATGCTGAAATAATAGGCATCGACCTGGAAGCAGATAACAAAGAATTTATGAACATACAATGACATCTTTGATTCGGTAACTCCATGCTTAAGCAAATCTCCTTAATGTTTTCAAAAAAAACAAAACAAAACTATAGAGCACATTATTTATTCCATACAAATGTGTATACTCAGTTATTCAGGGGCTAGGAAAAACAAAACATTTGACTTGGTGGTTCAATACCGTTACCAGGTATGGTAATTGTGATTTTTGTCTTTGTGTTTCAGCAATGCCCTTGTGTTCTAAGCCAAGTCAATGTAGATGAATAATAACTTTTAAAACATATACATGTATAAGAAAGAAAACTGCAGACATGTGATTATGAATCATATCTCTGCTCAATCTTTAAATGACTACTGTGCCTTAGCTATGAAAGACAAGATCATTAAAACAGTAATTAGGAGTTGCTAGGCATACGCCTATCATCTGTTTAAGTCAGAAACAGTATCACATGCTGTGTAGAGCAGTACATAGGTATAATTTGTTTAGCCTTTTTCTCAAACAGCCCACTGGCACCTACCACATGCAGGTTTTAGTTTAGATGCACTAATTGTCTGATCCATTATATTGAAATTCATGGTCTTATTTGAAGAGATGATAAGAAATCATTATTTAAAGGATATCAAAGTAATGGTAATTGTATAAAATAATCATTAGAGACCATGTTTTGACAAGCATATCCTTTTCATCATTATTAACATCTATTTACTTCCTTGGGTTTATTTTTCTTTGTCAGTAGACATGCTAATTTTATTCAGGGAGGAAACTCAATCCTTTGTCCAAGGTTCTCCAAAATTCAAATTCAATGCTATTGATGTGTCTGTGTAGCTTTACTGTGATATTTTTGCAGAACGTGAGTAAAATGTTAAATTAGACCTTTTAATGTTTGTGGCTTTTAATTTTAAGTTGGAATTTAGTGTCCTATTTTTAAAAATTTGGTGGTATGGTGACATTCTACACAGGCGATGGCTTAAGAGGAAAAATAATTTCTAAAATATCATTTTAGAAATAGTAATAATAAGACATATGAGGAAAGCAGTGTAGTCAAAATCAACAAACTCAAAAACTCACAAGAAATTGTGTGGGAGCACTGAAAAAACAATAAATACAGTCATTGTACTTTTTATTATCAGAATAAAATATTTATTGAGAACCTAATTGTTTACGTAGAAATAACAAGGCAATCCAGAAATATTTATATTTTGATATAATAAATCAATTATTTTGACTATATCTTATTCCAGTAGTTAGTGAAATTGATTACAGACTGATCATTACAAAAACAACATAAAAAAATACCCATGGTAGAAGACCTACTTTCCTACTTTCCAATTATGCACATAAACCAGATACAAAACCTAGATCTTGCCAAAATAGTATATGCTTAAAAATAAGCAACATAACAATGAGAAAACCCATTATTAAGAGAGATAATTCTTAAGCAAATAGTACACTAAAGGAAAAAAATAATCATCTAAATCCGAATTGATCAATTTCACATTTCTATCCAATATTTTTTATTCACTAGAGTGAAAGCATGGAGGTACAATGGGACAGAGACCATGATGGTGGCAGTGGGACCTTTTTTTAGGAGCCTCATGATAAAAAGTTTAGTTGACTTAACTTGAAATAAGTTATGTCTTACCACTTCATCCTCAAAGACTAGAATAATTTTAGCCTGGATGTTGGCATGTAATTTGTAGTTCCACAAATGCTCAGATTCACATCCTGGAGCTGACGTGAATAGTATACACAGAGGAATGCATTTACTCAGTGTCCTATGGAGATTTCAGGCCAGATTCCTTTTAGGCCAAGGAACTGATCTTAACTCTTGATATCTATTTAATTCCAACAAAATTAGGTTGTTCTAAGAAATTCAAGTGATCTGGAGTCAGAGGACAAATGAGCATAGAGGTAATTTGCATAATATCTCTAAGAGTCAATTCCTTTATTTGAGACAGAATAATTTTCCTATCAAGTTGTGATGAGGTTCATATGAAAAATTAGTATGCAAAAGTGTTTGATAAACTATTAAGTGAGGTACAGGTGATATTTCCTTTGTTATATTTAATAATATGAACTTGAACTTTCAAGTGAGGCTACAACAACAACAAAAATACTGCCATTTTAAAGAGACCAAAGAAAAATTACCGAGGGTTCCCATAGATGAATGCATGTGTGTGTGGTGGTAGGGGAAGAGCATTAAATATTTCTATGTTATTATTAAAGAAGGAAAAGTTTAGGGCTCTTTATCCTCTAGTTTTCTAAGTATTCTTGAAGATATATACATAGTCACCAAAATTTTAGAGCTCCCAAGTACATAACAAAATGAGTGCAGTCAATATAATAGCAATTCTAACATTGGTATTTAGTTTCACCATTTTCTCTCCAAGGCAGGAGTGCTTTATGAGGAGTCCACAGTCAGGAGTGGCATGTTTCCTATGCCTTGGCTCTCTCTGTTAATGATTCCCCTGTGCCAGCTAAATCGATGTCCCTGCATGCTGCCAGTACATAACGGAATGCTTTCTATAAATACCAATCATGTATTGAAATAATTTAAATGAATATATCCTATTTTGGCAAAATTTGCTCAGACCTTATGTTGCTCATTACTAGAAAAATAAGTTAAATTTTTTCTTCTTAATGAAGTTTACAAATTGTCTTTTGCTCTTACCCAAAAATCGATAATAATATATCCCAAAGATTTTCCAAAAGAGTCTTCGGCTAGCCAGTAATAACTTAATTTCTGTATTGCTCAGGGGGGTTGCAAAGGGAGTGTGAGAAGTTCATTATTATCCAGCAGAAAAAAAGGGAGCAAGCTAAGAAGAAAGCAGCATCTTTCCCACTGGGATTTCTCTTGGACTACATGATTTGCATGAAGGGCGCCACATCAAACACAGTGGGTGCCCTTTTTCAAATATTAATGTGAAGCTTGTTTTAAGTTCTCTCTTGACTTTGTGCCACCTTGTATCAAAGGAACTTAAAAGTAGGACTTGGGGGTGGGGAGAATTTTTGCAACTGTTTTAATATTTAGTGGAATTCTTTCTGCATTTGATCAGTGTGCCTTAAATTTGTAATAATTTGACATATATGCACATTTTGCTAGGATGCCTGTTTTCATGATGATCAGTCTTTGTACATTTTGTTTCTGTGTGGATTGTTTAAATATTTTAAACTGAAAGGATTTAAGAGATTGATAAGGAAATGGCACAGAGAAGCCATAAATGCAGACACTGATAGTTCCTTGAATTTACTGTGGAGAGAGAATTGCTAGTTGCTGTTATTTTAAATGAAAATTCTTAGCTATTTAACGAGAGATTTTTAAACTTTTTTTCTGTGATAATTAAAACAAATCAAATTTGGATGCTAGTATGGTAATGTGTATGTCTAGGTGCAGATTGCAGAAAGTAGGGTATGGTTGGGTCATGGAATGAGGTTGTTAAATTGATCCACTGTGAGTAAATCTAGATTTGTCTCTGTCTGTCTATGTGGGTCAAATAGTAATTTGATCTTGCTATTGCTTGTTAAATAATTTAGTGCTGCAGCAAGATAGTTCACATTCAGACATGCTTTTGGTTATTAATTTCAAGAATTAAAATTTGAAATATTTATAGCTTGATGTCAATTTATGCATATTTTGTAAGATTGATATGAGATTTAAATTGAGAAAATACACCTTAAAATTTAAAATTCACATAAGAGGCTTGTTAATTCAGGAAGAAGATAATTTTATAAGATAATTTTATTGATCAATATTGATTGATGTTATTGGTTGTACGTTCTTAATTGTTCTCCACCATAAGATGTTATTCCTCCTATTTTGTTCTGCTTTCTCCTTTCACCCTCCCCCAGACAAAGTTATATTAGGTGAAAATAACATCAGTATATTGTTCTGTGCTATAAATAGGCTTATTTCTTTAATATGTGCCATATGCTAGGACGAACAGAACACAAGCGGTAAACAAAACTGGTTTCAGTTTTTATTCCGTAATAATCGATAATCACTGGGTACACATTCTAGGGATTCTGACTGTGACCTCCAGGAATAATGAGCTTTATTTCAGTCAGTAGTAAAGAGGACTTTTTAGAGAATGTTTTATGTTTCGGACTGAATGTTTGCATCCTCCTCAAATCCATATGTTGAAACACTACTCCTGCTCCCCTGTGATGACATTAGGAGGTGGGGTCTTTGGGAGGTAATTAGGATTAGATGTGGTTATGAGGGTGGAGTCTCATAAATGGGATCAGCACTCTTATGAGTCCACAAAGCTTGTTTCCTCTCCCTGCTCTCTGCTGTATGAGGATACAATGAACAGCCACAAGTTTGTTACACAAAAGAGGGTTCTCACTAGAACTCAACCATGCTGCCACCCTGATTTTGGACTTCCACCCTCCATAACCATGAGAAATAAATTTCTGTTGTTTCTAAGCCACCCAGCTTCTGGCATTTTTGTTATAGAAGTCCTAACAGACTAAGTCATTTATTTGAAGATGGTACTTTAAAAATGAAACTGTGTCCTATGAACTAACTTATGCACTCCCCCTACCCCCAATCCAATGTTGAAGTCTAATCCCAAATGTTCATGGTATTTAAACATGAGGGTTTGGGAAAGTAATTAGACTTAAATAAAGTCAAATGATGGTGCGCTCATGAGGGGATTAATGTTCTTATATGAAAAGACAAAAGAGCTTGCTCTCTCTCTCTCTGCTATGTGAGGGCATGGAGAGAAATTGACCATATAGAAGCCAGAAAGCAAGCTCTCATCAGAAATCCAACTATGCTGGCACTGTGATCTCAGACTTTTGGCCTCTAGAATTCTGATAAAACAATTTTTGTTGTTTAAACCACCTAGTTCATGGTATTTCGTTATGGCAGCCCAGCTTATAAATGTACTATTTGACTACATGTCTACCCAGAAGTAATGAAACTATATTGATTAGGAGAGTGTTTTGTTCTGTGCTAGGTATTTTAGGCATTAAATATTTGAGATGAGTTCTACAAATAAAGCATGAATTGAAACATATTAGAATATCATGAGTATTATAAAAGCAGAGAGATTCATAACATAGTCTCAGAGTACTTCCTTTATAATTTACTTCACTTGTGTTTATACATGCTCAAATACATAATATATTACATGTGTAATGCTAGAAACTTCTTTAAAAAGAATGTACATATTTCTCAATTTCTATATTTGATTTTTGTTAAACTATCTCAGTGCAATAGATATACAATGTAATACAATAGGTATTACAAGGAAAATGTCTGTAACAATACACTAAGTTATTAAGCACAATTTAAAAACTGTGAACATACTGCCAAACTTAAAAATGTTAACACTGCCAACCCCTTGTATCTAGCCATGAGCTTCTGTGCTATGTCCTTTCCTGACCTTATTTCATGTTCACAAATAGGAAAACACTATCTTGGAATGTCTTTATCATCCCCTTCTTTTTAAAAATAGAACATTATTATAGAAGTTATTAAAACCCAAACAGTATGTTGTACAATATGCTCTTTTCTGGCCTTTATAAATACGCTGTTATAGTCAATCTACTTTGTTATAAACATATGTCCACATCCTAATCCCTGGAACCTGTGAACATGTTACCTTACATGGCAAAAGAAACTTTGGAGATATGACTAATTTAAGGATCTCGAGATGGAAGATTATCTTGGATTAGCCAGTGGACCCATTGTAATCTTTATAAATGAAAGAGGAAGATAGGAGAGTGTGATTCAGAGAAAGAGATGTGATGATTGTACCAGAGATTGGAGTGATGTAAATGCTGGCTTGGAAGGTAGAAGAGGACTGTGAGCCAAGGTATATGGCAGCCTTTGGAAACTAGGAAAGGCAAGGCAATTCACTCCCTCTCAGAGTCTTCACAAGGAATTCAGGCCTGCTGACTCTGATTTTAGCCTAGTGAGATGCATTTTGGACTTCTGATCTCCAGAGCTGTAAATAATTAATTTGTGTTGTTTAAAGCCACTAGTTTAATTACAGCAGACATAAGAAAAAAATGCAGTTTGATGATACTTGTACTTTTTTACATACTATCATGCATTCAAGATATATTCATGGCTTTAGAATTAAACAATTCCCTTGTATGAATATGCTACAATCTATTATTTAATTTTCTTGTCAATGAATATTTGTAATGTGTCCCAAAACAAAAAAGGTTTTGTTTCTTTGTTTTTGCTTTTGCCATTGGGAACAATGCAGTTAAGAATGCTAAGAACAGCTTACATCTGATGATTGATGCTAATTCTCAAAAATTTCTCTAGGTTGTATAGCTGGAACTGGAATTTCATGCTACAATTTTCAAATTTTTAGTTTTACAGTGAAATGAAAAATTATCTCAAGTGGTTATACCACTTTTTTCTCTCATCAGCTCCCCTTGATGCATAACTTCCCTGGTATATGTTATTAACTTTGTAGAGGTTATTTTTACATTATGGGCACTATTCTTTCATCAGTGTTTCTCTGTTCTTTGACTTTGTTCTATTCCATTGTTCTCTAAAACCACATTGTGTTTATTTCAGTAAGGCTAAAAATAAGTTTTTATATCTGTTAAGCCAAATTTTCTTTAGCAAACTCATGGCCATTCTTAGCTCTGTGTTGTTTTTTATAAGTTTAAGTGGTGAAATATATATTATTACATAAATATATAAAATTATAGTACATTGTTTAAAAGATAAAAATAATATGAACTTTAGTATACCTGTCACCTAGATTAATAAATGGAATACTCCAGGTTCTTTGACAGTCCCCCCATGTGCCTCTCCCTCAATGTAATCAGAAATAAACAGTCTTCTGAAATTTGTGTAAATATTCTTGTGTTCACTTTTTATTATATTAACTCTTTTGTATAAATATATATAAAGAACCCACTGTATTTAATCTTTTATGCCTTGCTTGTTTTAGCTGAGCATTATATTTGTAAGTATCATCCACATCATTTTTTGTTTGTTTTTGGGATTGGAAATAAATTTGATTTTTATGTAATGATCACAAAACTAAACAACTTGTTAACTGCTTCAATTATTTCTTATAATTTGAATGGTCAATTTATATGACTATTTGCATACAGTCAGTTATTTTTTCCATTCTTATTCTTGTGTTATTAATATTTATCTTCATCTTACTGTGTTGACTAGCTGTGCCTGTCAAAAAATTGAAAACCGAATATCAAAAATGATGATTTACTTGACCTTAAATTTTAAAAAGAGCTTTTATTATTAATTGTATGTATTATAAGATTTTATTAGCTACATTCTAATGACTAGTAAGTTTGCTTCTGACATTGAGCATGTTCTAATGTTAAATTGACTTTATAATCCTGGGATAAATCCAAAGAAATTATGATTCAATTTTGTTTAATGTTATTAAAAAAATGAAATAAGCTCTTATGAGTTAAGGGAAGCACAGGAGAAAATTTTAACAATACAAAATTGTTATGTGGAATGTTTAAAATGAGAAAGATGTAGAAAAACAACCCACTAGTAAAAAGATTGAAGATATTAAATATAAGACATGGCACATAGAAAAATAAATAGCACCTCTATAAATACACACAGAGACATATATATATGTATGTATATATATATATTTCTGTATTGAAATATATAGTTAATGACTATGAATATGTGTATGTGTGTATAATTATGTATATGTGTGCATATATATATACATATATATGTATATTCAGTCACTAAAATTTAAAACCCAGTGGATGAGTTAAACAGCACTTAAAGAACAACTAAAGTGAGAATTAGTGAAGTAACCACTAAACCTGAAGAACTAAGTTAAAATGGTGGAAAATAAGAAAAAAACAACGCTAAAAGACATGAAAAAGGAGTGCAGATTCCTGACATATCAACTTAGAGTACCAGAAGGTAAAAATAAAGTGAATAAGAGAGAAAATATTTTTAACGATAGTGGTAAAATGTTTTCATAATTGAGGAAGTTCTCACACATAAGGAACACAGAAACTAATCATGAAAAAAAAAATTAAAAAGCAAGGACAAAAACAAAACAAACCCATATATTTTGTAGTAAAATGACAAAGTACCAAAACCCACATAAGAGTTTTACAGGTAGATTTTCAGATAAATAAATTTTTTCTAGAAAAATAAATTTTAGACAGATAGAAATTTTTTTTCCTCAAGATTTTTTAAAACTTGTTTTTGTTTCCACCACCCTACCTCCTCCCCTTGGCAATTATCAGCTTGTTCTCTGTATCTATGTGTCTGTTTATATTTTGTTTTGTTTATTCATTTATTTTTATTATTTATTTTTTTTTAGATTCTACATGTAACTGTGATCATATGGTATTTGTCTTTCTCTGACTTTTCACTTAACATAATGCCCTTTAGGTCTATCCCTATTGTCCCAAATGGCAAGATTTCACTCTTTTTTATTGCTGAATTATATCCTGTTCTCTGCGTGTGTGTGTGTGTGTGTGTGTGTGTGTGTGTGTGTGTGTGTGTGTGTGTAGACAAAAACACACTTCACATCTTCCTTATCCATTCTTCTATTGATGGACATCTAGATTGCTTCCATATCTTGGACATTACTAGTAATGTTGCACTGAACATAGTGGTGCATGTATCTTTTCAAATTTATCCAAATTTTCCTCAGATAAATATCTAAAGTGGAATTGCCGGATTGTATGGGGGTTCTATTTTTTAATTTTTTGAGGGTTCTCCATGCTGTTTTCCATAGTGGCTCCACTAATTTACAATTACACCAACAGTGTACGAGGGTTATGTTTTCTCTACATCCTTGCCAGCACTTGTTATTTGTTGATTTATTGATGACAGCCATTCTGACAGACGTGAAATGATAGCTCATTCTGGTTTTAATTTTCATTTCCTGATGATTAGTGATGTCAAGTATCTTTTCATATGTCTATTAGTCATTTGTCCTCTTTGGAAAGATGTCTATCCAGGTCTTTTGTCCATTTTTTAATCGGATCGTTCATTTTTTTAGTATAAAGTTATATGAGTTCTGTCTATATTTTTGATATTAACCTCTTATCAAATGTATCATTTGCAAACATCTCCTCCCATTTAGTAGGTTGTCCTCTTGTTTTGTTGATGGTTTTCTTCACTATTCAAAAATATTTTAGTTAAATGTAGTCATATTTGTTTATTTTTGGTTTTTTGTTTATCTGTTTCCCTTGCTCGAGAAGACATACCAGAAAAAAATATTGCTAAGAGCAATGTCAGATTTTACTGTCTACGTTTTCTTCTAGGAATATTATAGTTTCAGGTCTAACATTTAAATTTTTAAACCATTTTGATTTTATTTCTGTATATGGTGCAAGAAAGTGGTTTAATTTAATTAATTTATTTTTTTTTTGCATGTAGACAGCAACATTTAACAGTACAAGTGAAAGCCAAAAGTCAGTGAAAGTATACCATGTAGTTATTAGAGAAGATAATTGTCAACTTAGAACCGAATACCCTACTAAATTATCATTCAAGTTGGAGAACTATATAAATGCATTCTAGAAAGAAAAGAAAAATAATTGATAGGGTTTAAAATCAACGTCTTTTCTAAAAAAATTCTAAGTTTATACTGAAGATAAAATAAAATTACTTTAAAAAAAGTCATATAAGAATGAATGATGATCAATTAGATTGGCAGATAGGCACAAAAATATAAGGTAATATTGATTTATAAGCTAATAATAATAAAGTTTGGTGTTTAAAACCAATGTAAACCTATTAGATTGGTTTGACATGTGAGATGAAAAAAGATTTAGTTAGAGGTAAATCTTTCTAAGACAGTTTTTGGGGAGCCAAGAAAACATAAACAATAACTTTGACTTTATTTAATTAAGCTTGACTTTAAAACTTTAAATCACCAAAATTATAGAATTAGAAAATATATTTTACTAACTTTCAAAGTGAAAGTGGCCTGAAAATATTCAAAAGAAAATCAAGAAGCACCATACCATTTTCCAAAGTGGCTGTACATTACACATACCCTCCAGCACTGAATGAAGGTTCTAATTTCTCTACATCCTAACTTATCCTTATTATCTGTCCTTTTGATTATACTCATCCTTGTGGTGAGAAGTAGTGTCTCATCGTGGTTTTGATTTTCATTTCCCTCATGGTCAGTGATGCCGAGCATCTTTTCATTTGCTTATTGCCATTTCTGTATCTCCTCCGAGAGACCTCTACTCAGAACTTTGCCCATTTTTGAACTGGTTTCTCTTATCAGTATTGGATAAATAATGTATTATTAAGATTATTTTAAGAATTATTTATACATTCTAGACACAAGTCCCTTATTAGATATACAATTTTTATTTTTTTCTCCATTTTGTGAGAGAAATAAAAATATATGCCCACATAAAAATTGGTATATAATGTTTATAACAGTATTATTCATAATAGCCCCAAATGGAAAACAACTCACCGTCCATCAGCTAATGAATAGATAAATAAATTGACTATATCCATACAATAATGCACTCTTCAATGATAAAAAGGAAT
This sequence comes from Pteropus alecto, assembly GCF_000325575.1. NCBI lineage: Eukaryota > Metazoa > Chordata > Mammalia > Chiroptera > Pteropodidae > Pteropus > Pteropus alecto. The sequence continues at coordinate 5,563,916 of NW_006494614.1, forward strand.
AAAGTACTGTTACATGGAACAACATAATTAAATCCTTAAAACATGATATAAAAACAAACAAATCACATATTATATGATGGCATAATTCATTGTACATGAAATAGGCAAATCTATGGAGCAGAACGTATATTAGTAGTTGCTTAGGGATGGAGTTTGAGGTTGGAATATTGGGAAGTGATAGCTAAAAGGTATGAGGTTTCTTTCTGTGGTGATGAAAATATTCTAAAACTGATCCTGGCAGTGGTTGAACAATTTTGTGAGTATACTAAAAAACACTAAATCAGATTTTAAATGAGTGAATTGTATCATATTTAAATTATATGTCAATAGAGCTGTTACTATAAAAAGTTAAGAAAACAGATGAACATGAGTAAAACAAAGCAGGACAAGAGCAAACACAAAATATTGTGAAATAATAAATTAATCCATTTAAATCATACTTTAAAACAAATTCATAAACTTGCCATTTAAAAATAAAATATTGTAATATTGCTTAAATATTTACTACAGAGCTATATAATCTGATTATCAAGAGTGTACCGAAATTGAATGCATTGAAATTAAATGAAGAGAAGGATGCATCAGAAAAATAATAACACAATAAATGCATATGTATCTATATCAATAACAGGCAAAGCATTTTATAGAAAGAGCATAACAACTTAATGATAAAAGAAATAATTTATAAGAATAAAACAATCTAACTCACTTGCTACAAAAATCATATACACATATACATATATATATACACACATACATAAATATACACCTAAGTGTACATATATATACATAATGTTATGCATATAAATAAAATCTTCCAATTATATTAAGAATTTAATCTGTTCAGTTACACATGGAACATTTAACAAAGTGATGACATATTAAGTCATAAAATGAGTCTAAACACAGTTCAAATAATTATTAGAATAAAGAAAATAGACTATATACTTGTTATACAAGATAATTAAGGGGGAAATCAATTTAAAAACAAAAAAATTAACAACTTTTACATAAAGAAGTTTAAAAACACAACTTCTAAATAATTTATGTGTCAAAATACAATGGAAAAATTCTTAAATATGTTAATTAAATAATTCATGTATTATTTATAGGTACAGTCAAAGCAGTACTGACAGGAAATTTATGCTTTAAATTCCTAATGTAAATAAAAAAGCTGCAATAACTGAGATAGGAATTCAAATTATCAAATTTGGTTAGAGTGCCAACTAATGAGAGTAAATTTATAAACTGTAAAAGAAGAGAATACTAAGGGACATACATTAATGAAATAGAGTATACCAGCAAAAATTACTTAAATAAATGAAAGACAAGCTTCAGTCAACATGAATCATGGAAGGTAAGGGCATCAGAGTAAACAGAAATAAAAATACTAAAAATTAAAAAATAAATTTGGAATAGATTTTTGTGTCAGTAATGATAAAAGTTAAAAAGCTAATTGTTAAACTTTATTAAATGGACAATATCCTAAAACAATATAATTAAAAAATATAAAAATAGAATACATAACAATTATATTGTATTACATTCTTTTACTGATGGATTCTATAAAATGTTTGATAATAGAAATTCCCAAGCTATTTCAAATGCTTTCAGAAAATATTTTTAAAAAGGAGTAACAGAAAACAATTTTGTGAAGCTTACAGGATCATGATAGTAAAATTAAACAAAGATATAGAAAGTTACATTCTATGTCAATCTTATAATCATAAATACAAATGTTTGAAATAAAAATTTAGCAAATTAAAAATAAAAATGTGTACAAACATAATAGTGACACATTGACAAATTTAGATTTATTTCTGCATAGCAGGGACAATTCAAAATTAGAACATCATCTAATGTAATTCAATATAATGACAGATATAAAGCACAAAAATGATAATTGCAATATATTCAAAACAGCTTTTGATAAAATTCAGTGACATTTAATAATTTTAAAAAGTCTTTTGCAAAATAGAAATATGAGAGAATGTTAAAACACATTTCCTTTCAAATCAGAAACAAGAAAAATATGTCCACTGATACTTCTACTCACTGCTTTCTGAAATTCCCAAGCACTTATATCAAAATAGGAAATAAGTAAATGAAATTACAAATATTAGAAGTAAATAAACAGGTCATAACATGCAGATTTTAAGGTTTTCTACAAAGTTAATACAAAGCAATTTAAAAATTATAAATATTAAAAGTTTATCAATATTTATAAAATACCAATGTTAAAAAAGTAAATTATATTTTAAAATGCCAACATCAAAGATGTGGATAATGTAATTTCATAAAGCATATGTAGGTAATTTATAATGAGATAAAATATGGGTTCCTAGTAAAAGATATAATAATTGATGAGTTTTTATATTTTGAATAAAACTCATTGAAAATGATGTAATAAACATGTGATGTATTATGTATGTGGGATTCAGTGAAAGGAAAATTACTAATATAGGAGAAAGGAAAAATTTCTAGATATATATCTTTGAATAAAGATAAGGAAAGACTGAAAACACAAGTCCAAAAACCAGCCTTATGTCAGAGTAGAGAGAGTTCATCCATAGTAACAAAATAGAAGTGAGGGCATAAGAGAAGCATGCGGGTAGGTGATAGATGAAGTCCTGGGTACCTGAGATTGCTTTAGTTGTCTACATGAAATAAAGAGGAGAATCAAACCAAGAATGAGGATGGGGAAAAAGATGTTAGAGGTTTGAAAAAAAAGAACTATGAAATAATTATATAAAGTAGTGAAAGGATGAATGGGATATACATACAGTGAAATTAACAGGCAGCTCTATGGGGCTGTTTTGATTAATAATCACAAAATGAAAGTGAGACCTAGAAGTATGTCTTTCCATTTTTTATTGTCTAAATTAAGATGTATAGTTTTATGCAAAGAGTTGGTTTAGCCAGGACAGGACATTTCCAAGGGTGTCTGAAGAGGAAAATGAATTACCAGATACTTGGCATTTTAAACAATGATAGACCATGACAGGAAATACATACATACTGATATACATGTGCAAGGTGACAGACAAGCAATCATTAGGAATGGTATAGTGACATGGGTTTCAGGCAAGAGAGAGCATCACTGATCTGGAAGTGTGGCAATGAGGGCAAAGTCAGGCACTATCCAACTCCAGGATAGTGCAATTGGAGATGAGAAAGGAAAAATATCCACTACTCAAGCAGATTGTAGGCAGGCAGAGCCCTTAGGTGAGAGTGAAGGTAAAAGAATGATCGAAGTAAAGTTTGAATGTTTGGAGGATTTAGAATGAATATGAGTTTCTAAAAGTATAGAAGTATTTCAGGAGTTAGAAAATTGAGTTAGAATCGAGGATATAAAATACCTACAAGGATGAGATTTCAGGAGATAGGGTGGGCTGAGAGTCTGGGGTTCTTGGTAACATTGGGTTTAAAAATGAATAAAGAGCATAATTAAGTTGGTTTCGATTGTCTTAAAATTTAGATGCATGCTTTTTAAAAAATTCTTTACTCCAGGATTATCACTCCTTCTCTTGCCAGTCAGCCTTGAATTTTAAAAGTGTGTTTTAGAAGTATTTTATCCAGAATTTTAGATGTTCTTTACTGGGAGAGTTTCTTAGAACACCTAATTTATCTCAAATCAAGAATCCTAATGGTATATTCATTAAAAAAAAAAAGATTCAGTAAGTTTTGGATGCTTTATTTCTTCCAGACACTATGTTATTTGCTGTAACTGAATATTCATGGACTTGACCACCATGTGAGTACTAGGCAATGCCCAGGCAGTAGTGGAGTGTTTCTGATAGAGTTTGCTCACTTACCTACCCTATAACAGGAAGATATATTAAGTTACCAGTCTCCCGAGAATATAGTAACAACAGCAGCTTTTGGTTGTTGTCATTTGTTTTCGATTTTATTTTTTTCTGTTGTTTTGTTTGATAAGCCAAGAATGAAAGAATGATTATGGAATGTGACAGAATAACCCAGGAGACAGGGTTTTATTACCTGTTGAAAAATTATTTGGTCAGGAAGCATTCTCATGAGATTTTAGTGTTTCCTGCGGCATAAGTAATGCATATACGAGAACAGAAGTTTCAGTCTTAATAGTATGTGCATGAGTGTTTCTATATATATATGCAAGGTGTATGGATCCCATATAAAATAAAATTTTTTCTGGAAAGGATGCCTCTTAGTCATCAGGAAAAAAACAAAACACAACAAAACAAAAAAACCCTGACAGCTTATTTAGAAGTTAGATCCAAGAAATAAGTGACAATTTTAATTGATTTTTTATTTTTAAAAATTATTTATTCTTTTTTAAATTTTTATTTATTTATTTATTTTCCCTCTCCCCGCTCTCCTTTGGCAACCACTATTCCATTGTCCATGTCCATGAGTCTCTGCTTGTTTGTCCTGTTCGTTTGTTGCTTTTAGGTTTATATCCCACATATAAGTGATATCATGTGATTTTCAACCTTTTCTATCTGGCTTATTTCACTTACTAAGATTATTTCAAGGTCCATCCATGTTGTTGCAAATGGTAGTATTTCATCTCTTTTTATGACTGAGTAATATTCCATTGTATATATGTACCAATCATCTATTGTAGGATAGCAATTTTTATTTTAAAAAGGAGTTAGTATTGTCTTATTTTTTACCTCTTGCTAAGAGGTATATAATCTCTCTTGGTTTATTTAATTTTCTACTGAAAAAATACTTTCTGAAGGATACTTTATCCACAGCCTACGGCTGTGAATATCTGGCCATCTATGGTATCTAAGATATCTCTACAAGCTCTTTTCTAGAATTCTTTAGAAAAAAGTTTTTATAGAGTTCATTTAGCTAGAAAAGAATATTAAAGAAAGCATTTTACTTTTCTTTTTCTAGCCACAAAACAAAGCCTACATATGTAATAACCTACAAACTATGTTTGTATATCCTCAGGAAAAAAATAATAACGTGGAAGGATGCACACTAACTTGTTAATAGTAAGTGCCTCTGTGAAAAGGTTGATCAAAGAAGAGTGGGACTCTCATATGGATTTTATATTGTTAGAAAAATTTAGGTTAAGCATGCATTTTATAATTAAAAATTGAAAATCTAAAGATTGAAAAATTTGCACTAAATTTTCCATATTAAGAAGCAGAAGATGAAACAAAAATATAAAAATAAATGTGGAAAAAATCAAACTTGAACATAGCTAAATCACTTAATGGAATAAATATGTGAAAACAAAATGCTGGTCAACAATCCTGCTGCCACAAGGGAAGCCAGGAATTAGATATAAATTACTTCTGGTTCTTTAGTCTAGAAGTAATCTTGGCTGACACCAAAGCACCCAAGGTGCTGACCTAAGATGATTCACAAAAAAAAAAAAGTTTACTTTTTTTGATCTCCATTTATCTCAGAAGGCAGGCCAGGGATCGATACTCATCTGAAACTAATACTGTGATTCAATGTTCTTTCTTCATATTTTTTGTTATATTTTTCTGATAGTTATCTTGATTTAGGGCTAGCTTGAAACAAAGATAAACAGAGCAATGAGACTGCTGTAGTGGCCTATAACAAACCATCCATCTTCAATGCACACATTTCCTCCAGTTTATTCAAACTTTAACACAAAATCACCATCCTCTTTGTGGACTTCATGGGCCCTCAGCACATGAACCATTGCACTATGGTTTAGTCAATCTCATAGCCATTTGAAAAAGAACTTTGATTGCAATAGCAGAAGTTTCATGTATAAAATAATGGATGCTTTTAGTTTAGAAAAAGCAATGACAGGTGGTGGGCAATCTGAAATAATTCAATTCAGCCAATTTTTAAAAATCTATTTTCATGTGGAATATCAAAATGATTATGCTTTGACTCATATTAGCAGCTACAACAGTTTGTTTTACAATTCTGTAGCAAATGTCACTATGATAAACTTGAATGTCTTCTAATATTTGCACTGTTTTGATTTTAGACTTGTCTGGGAAATTATAAATGCTAATTGGGAAAACAATTATACTTTATTCATATACTTCCATGTATTAGATGCATTCAAATGCATCTAATAAAAAGCTATCTTTTAATATTAAACAATTATATAGTCTTAAAAAATCCAGTCCAAAAGCAAAAGCATGAGTATTATTCTCCTGACTCAATTTCTGTATAATATCATTTTCCAAGTTGATAGTAGTCTAGCTAATGAAATCACAAAGAAGAGAACAGCAAGCAAAATATGCCTAACTATCCATATTTAATAGTATTTGTATAAGCTAAATAAAGTAATTGATACTTTTTTTGGCCTAAACAGTGATACCGAAAAAAGAAAAAAAAACAAAACAAAACAGAATCAAATGATTCAAAAGATACACTAACAGAAATATAATCTTTTAGTGAGTATAATCATGAATGCAGTTTACTTCCTGTGGAAGCCATAGCCATTCTTAACAGGAATGAGAAAGAGTATATGGAGCATCCATTTTGATGGAGTGGATTTTAAGCCTAAATTGCTTGTCAGTTTCTTGATTTCCTAACTCATTTATTGTGGCAGAACTAGAAGTTCTCATGAAACAGATCTGTGGAGTCTTCACAGACATTGCTGCTAGGTCAGTCTTGATCCTGCTCCTATAGCCCATCTAAAGATTCTATAAAATCACATAGCCATATTAAAGCCCTTTTTGCTATTTGCAACTTATTCCAAACGATATACACGCCTCTGTCTAGTTAGGGTACACAAAATTGCATACAGGTCTAAATAACCCACCTGCTGGTAGTATGTTACATGAACATTATGTTACATATACATTACTGAATATGGAAATCATATTTACTCTAGTATGAACACAGATTTCCCTGAATTGTCCTACACCAAGACCTATAGAACTTTAATTTCTTGGCTTTCTCACCTTTGGCTATTCTATTCCTTTTTTTATCAAGCTTCTCTGAGGCTTCTTCCTTAGTCAATGCTTCCTTGCTTACTTGCTCATTCATTCATTCATTCATTCATTCATTCATTCTGGCTACCAGAAAGCAATACCAGGTGAGCTTGTATTAGTTTTAGAGCTTGAAGCTAATCTAGGGCACAGGGAGATTTGCTTTTTAAATAAAGTTATGTATATATAACTGAAAATGCAGGAGGGCACAGGGAATTCTAATTTTGAAGAGTTATTAAAAATCCTTTAGAGTTGTGGGTTAGATTCTAGTATCTTTTGTGAGTCCCCATTTTGATTAAGGAAGAATCTTAATATAATATGTTGATTTGTTCCACAGATATCAATTGAGAATGTAAATATTTGACACGGTATTACCCTGTTTCCACAAGGGGAACCACTGAGATCTTCTAATGAAGAAAATTATGTGATTGAATCTATGCTTAAAAATGAGCTCTAGCTCCAATATGGAGAATGGATCGAAACTGACAAATACTGGAAAGAAGATCAGTTAAGGAGGCTATTGAATCAATTCAGGTTAGAGATGTTTGGGACCTGAATTAAGACAGCATTCATGGTAAAGAGGTAAGATAGATGGGTTCCCTAGGTAAAGAGGTGGAAATAGTAGGAATCTAGGGATGATTAGATGAGTGGTGGGGGAAGGAGAGGAAATCAAGGATTATATCTAGGTTATTACTTAAGCACTGATTATACGGATGGAGCATCATATACTGTGCTAAGAAACAAAGATAAGGATTAATAGTCAGTTTGAGAGCTAGAACATTGTGGCACAAATTTTAAAAATATGTGTATTTATCATAAAGAATTCAATGCATTTAAAAGCAGATGGAATAGTGCTATAATATCTACCCTCATAAACAAGATAGTACCATTTGCTGCCATATACTTATCATGCAATTTCAGGAAGATTTTGCCACATTTTTATATATCTTTTTGTTTATTATTATTTTCATTGGTAATGTATTTTAAAGCAAATGGCAGACATATCTTTTTGTCATGCATTAGTAAATATGCATTACTAAAACTAAAAGCATTTATTTTTATATAACTACAATCATTTTCATACTTAATAAAATTGGCAATACTTCATTGAATTCACCTACTATGCATAGCATATTTGTGATTGTATTGCTAACTTTTTATTGAAGTAGATCAATTATACAGGAAAATGCACAAATCCAAATTGTACAGTTCAGTAAATTATCTTAAACTCTCCCCTAATAACCGTCAGTCAGATGGAGAGTGTGTAAATTATCACCACATTAGTTCTCCATTTTTGCATCTGTAAATTACTGCTTGCTCCTTTCTCTCTAAACATGACCATAATTTTGACTTCTAATACCATAAACTAATCTTGTCTCATATTTTATTTTACATAAATGGAATAACATGTTATATATTCTTTTATCACTGACTTCTTTTGCCCAAAGTTATATTTGTGGTATTAATTCATGTCGATTGTTCTTTGTGGTATAGTTGGACTCATGAGATCCCATAGGAGAATCTTAAACAGTTTAATGAAGATAAAGGATACAGTTCAACAGGTGAAAAGAAGGCAGGCAAGCATTAAAGTTGAAGAGACTTCCAGATACCCTTCTCAGAGTCCTTTATTAGGATACGCTTATCTCTGCATTAGAAACCACTAATATGTTTTAAAAGGACTAGTTTCGGGACAGTAAATGATTTGCAGCAGAGCCATTTTCAGGATGTTTAACCAATTTGTATTTTTAAGTTGTAAGCCATCAATAAACAAGTCAACCATGGGTGCCACCATTGACAGTTCTAACTTTAAACAACACATTACAAATCATTAATTATCCCGTTCATTCTTATCTTGGCCAAAAAGTTAGTACCAGCCTTGCAGACATCCCTGGAGATAAGCAAAGAGTTGCTCCAGTTGAGCTGAAAGATATACCTTACCACTACTGAAAAAGTTAAGACTTTCATCATCTATTTCTCAAATAATAATAATAATAATAATAATAATAATAATAATAATATAGGGACTACTTTACAATCAAATTGTCAGTCCAAGTCACATTTTCCTAAATCATAATAAATATGGAATTCTATTCAAAGTTAATTAAAATTAATTTGAGATTCTATCTTTTAAATTCCTTATACTAAATTGCCATAGACTTTTATTGGTGATGGGAAACCAAAGTCAATGACAAATTCAGTTTTAAAAGCAAATAGCGTATCAGAAATAAATTGGTCATGAATGACAAGGTAGTTGGTGATCAAGTAAACTGTCCAGAACAAAACACTAAACATATTGTATTTATATTTCGAATACTATAATAGTCATATTACAAATAATATTAGTAATTTTTAACATTGAAAATTATTGCTAGGCAAAGTCCTTTATATTGAGATAATTCAATAAGAAAGCATTCAAATAGCTACATTTTGGAAATTTTTTTTTTCCACAGTAGTTTAATTAAATTTGCCCTATAGTTCCTAACCTTGGTTGCACCTTAGAATCACCTGGGAGCTTGAAAATACCAATGCTAGGTTCCACTCCCAGAGATTCTTATTGGATTTTTAATAGCACCGAATGTTGGTATCAATTGATTTGAAATACCATTGGATATTGGTATATTTAGTTTCCCAGTCATTCAAATGTGAAGCTAAATTTAACAATTTCTGGTGTAAACAGTTAAAGCAACCAGTCTTTAAAAAGTAATACTCAACGTTGGCTGTGATTTACTGTGATCTAGAAAATCATAAATTTCAATACCAGGGCTCCTGCCTAAACTTACTTATATGTAATCTCTGGAAATGGTTAAGGTGAGAGAATTCCAGCAATTTGTATTTTTAAGTATTCCATAGGGATTTTGATACAGTTAAGAATGAGAACCATTGCTTTAAAAGATAAACTTTTATTTAATCCTGTTATTAATTTACTATTTTCCTTTATTAACATCATTGATATTTATTACTTTATATATCTGTTATCAGTTTTGTAACTCTTAAATTCTGTTTATATTTTGGTTTAATTTTCTTGGGACTCCAGTTCTCATCCTAAAGTTCTCTACAACATAATATAGTCTGCCCTGAAAACGGGAGTGATTAGGCTAACATAGTTGTTGGACTTCCTATATTTAGCATGCAAAGAATAAAGTAGCTTGCAAATCATTTAATAATAATGCAGTCAAATTTCCTGTTATAATTTATTTACAGTCCCGTCACTAGAAAGCAGAGTACAACATTCTGAGGAGTGTTTCCCTGTCATTTGGAGAGATGTTTTTATTATAGTGAGATAAACAGGATTTTCCAATTGTATTAATATGATGAATAGGGAGCAAGAACCCAAGTAAAGTGGGACTACCAAATGTATTTACAGAGAAGCAGAGAATATTTGAAATGACAATGAGAATAAACATCACACTAGGGGAATTTGCGGTTCATATTTAACTATAAGTGGAATAATATTCTTTTCTTTTTCCATTAGTACTTTCTATTTTCTTATTTAAATCACTTTCAGTATCTTGATAGCACTTATCAACTTAATCCATTAAAACTGTTATCTATCCATATGAAAAAAAATGCACAAAATGCAGTGGGGGTAAGAAATAACAAAGGAATGTGATTGATTTTGCCTGTTGGATATTATTAGAGTTTACAACTATAAATCCTATTTTGCTTTAAACTTGCAAAATTTAGAACTACAGAAAGTAGCAAGATTTAGCTATCTTTTGTTTTGCAAATATTAATTGCACACTAGTTTGATACCACAATGGTTCGACATTCTAAATTTAGATATAACATCCACATTTTGGGTAATCTAATCTAACACCCACATTTATTTGTGTAACTTTATGAAATTAAACATTTATATATAAATGGTACTCATGTAGGCAAATGTATATATGAATGTTATTTCCTTTTTCTTGGCTTTTTCTATAATGAGAACTCTTCAAATTATACTCCAGTTGCTTTATGAGGTATATTGACATAACTTCTATGGCAGACAGGTTTGAGTTTTAATCATGTTAGGTTGCAAGAAAGGGGAGATTGGACATTTATTGAATAGATATATGTGCCAGATTTCAAATATTTTCACATACAATCTCTCATACTATCAGTCATTACACTCTGTTGGTTCTTCCTACTAAATACATCTTGATATGCTTTTTTTTTTTTTTTTAACATTACTTGCCCTTAAATTATTTCAAGTATAAGCCATCACTTCTTCTTGGGATATGCCTATTATTTCTTAACTGATCTTCCCACCAAGAAGTTGTATTTCAACATTCTGCCATCAGTAATTCTCTTTCCAAAACACAGATTTAATCATGTTTTTGTGTGTCTCTAGAAATTATAAATTGTTTGCCTTTGAAATGAATAATATATAAGATTATTCCTGACCTACATAAAAGCCTCATTTCTTGTAACTTTTACCAATCCTTTTCCTTACCCTTTTCCCACCCCAATCTACCTTATGATCGAAATTACTTACAACTTCTGGTATATGAATATCATTGTATATAAAACCTTGTTTATTCAGTTTCTTAGTTTGCCCTTCTCTCAAAATGCCACTTGCCTTTCATAATTTCTCAATTGCCAGGCTATGAGTTACACCCTTCTCAATGATTCCATAATACTTAGTGCATACCAGTCACTTCTCTACAAAGAGCTTTCCTTCTCCATCTAATAAAAATTTAGTTTTCAAAAGAGAACACAAATTCTATATTTCTTCAATATATTCCTTTGTAAGAAGAAACAGATTATTGCATCAAAAAATCTTTCCATGAGATTAAACCAAGAGAAGTTAAGCTACCCCTAAAATCATATGCAGGACAATTACTGTGAACTCATCTCATCTGTAAATTTATTGTACTGGAATAACATCTTAAAATATTTATCTCTATTTTGTTTACCTGCTCTTCCTTGTATATGATAGATCCCTGTTCAGTCAAAGAAATTCATTTAGTCAGACAAGATTAAAATTTGTCAGTTTGTCTTTAATTAATTTTACTTCCTATACATCAGAGATAATTTTGAAATCATGGCACAGACAAGAATCTTGAAAGGCAAGTCCTTTACTTTGTAAGTGTGGGATTTATGAAATAGAAGAAATAGTTACATACCTAAAGCAAAACTATGAAAAAGTCAGGCTTAAAATTTAAAAATAAGAGCCCTTCACAGTTTCCCCTATTTATTCCAGGAGACTAGGTAAGGACTACTAGAGAGAAGAGAAAGTGAAGGTGGTATAAGTGGATGGAACTCTGAGAGGGGGCCACCACCAACTGCTGCTACATAAGGATAAATTACATTGGGAAGGTAACAAAAGATTCTGAAAGTTTAATAATCAGAAATGAGACAAGTTCTTAGTACATACCTGTTTACTCTGGGAAAAAAAAAAAAAGCAAGGTCCTCAAGATTTTCCTCCAAAGTCTTAAAAAAGTTCTCACCCGACAAATATTAATAGTGGGTATTCTATTTCCATGACAATGGTCATGACCAAATCAAATTAAGCTTGAGAATATGCTTTATGAATTGCAAAGTATAAGGAAATGTTTAATCCGATCTTTAAATCTGGAAGATAAAAATATTATAGATTAATTTCATCTCATTTTTTCACCCATACTCCATTTTCTTAATTTATTAAAATTTTAAATAAAATACTGACTTACATACAGTACTTCATAAAGCAAGATCAAAGGTGAAGTCAACATAAGATATTCTGAAAAACAAGGAATTTCACACTTGTATTGTCTCTAATCCTGAAGTAGGTGGATTAGGCAATGTACTTATAAAAATTATGCAGTGATAGAAGTTCTTTCTTTATATATAGTCTTGCTGCGTCTGCTGATCATAAGTCCTTACTAATTTATCTATATTCTATATCTTTGGCAGTTTTTTATTCTTTTTTACCTTATTGGTGCATTCTAAAATCAACTTTGAAATCTCCATATATCTTCTTTTTTTATTATCTACTCTACTGGGCCTTTCCTGGCAATTCTCTCTTCATTCAGATTGCTAAGTATATATCTTAAAAATAAATAACACCAAAATATTTCTTTGGCTCAAGCTAAAAATAACATAAAGCAACAGAGAAATTTAACTATTATCAGATAAGTATATCCATCTAGATAGCCAAACAATGTCAAAACAAAGAAAATCAAATTATGTAGACTGATAAAATAAAATGGATAGTTGCCATGTGCCAACTTCTCTTCCATTCTGTGTACGTCAGGCTTATTTATTCCCCATTTCAATGTAATCATGTCTGTAGGCTGCCTACACTTAAAAAATGCTTGTAAACTTGCAGAAATTTTAGATCCAGAAATAAAAATAGAAATGTATTTTCTATGTGGATGTATATTTAATTCTAATGAGTGACAAAGTTTATTTCAGTTTTGACATGATGATTGTCAAATAGAAGCCTGTCATTTATAAAACCAAGAAGGCTTTCTTGCAACTCTCTATATAATCCCTGGATGGCTCTAGAGTCAAAGGAACAGAAAAAGAAGGGATGGAAGAGGGTAGTGTCTTCTACATTATTTCACTATTTACCTATAGCTTTCCTCTGTCTGTCTCTAGTCATTTTCCCCCAGGTTGGACATGGAGGAAATGTGTGTTGGGGTGGTGAGGGATGTTCTAGTAAGACAGTGTATACAAAATTAAAGACAGTGTATACAAAATTTCATAATACAAACTGTTACAAGACTATTTTTCTTAAATAATTTGAACACGATTACTTACTAAGTGGAAGACCGAACACTTAAATCTTGGTAATCTGAAGCCTAAGTAAAATACATTTTTCAAATCTACAATTGCTGATGTATTTCTTTTTATTTTCTAGTCTTTGGTATCTAAGTTTATGAAAAAAATGCAAAATGAAGAGAGAGACTAACAGGCAAAGACAGACAGACAGACAGAAGGAAGGAAGGAAAGAAAAGAAGGAAGAAAGGGAAGGAAGGAAGGAAGGAAGGAAGGAAGGAAGGAAGGAAGGAAGGAAGGAAGGAAGG
>NW_006494614.1:5577889-5586207 GCF_000325575.1 Pteropus alecto
AATAGCACTGGAGTAATTCAATAATTTCCAAGGCAAATGAATAATTATTTATTCTAGCAAGTTTCCATTCAAGCTACTCTACAAAAAGATTGGTTCCAGCTTTCTAGTCTTATTTCCCACAAATCTTCACATATATAATTCATAATGAATAATTCTAAATTCTACTGATAGACCTCAAGGTTTCCCTCAGCTGTGTCTTTGATCATGCCTTTCCTTGGACAACCTTTCTTTTGCCTATACAAATGAAGGTACTATGACATTTACCCAATTTTTAAGGCTAATCACCTCAAGCCTCTTTTCCCTTACTAACATTTCCCTATTTTAGATTTTGTCAACTCTCGCTTGGGCCTAATATTTACTGATCCTGACTATAGTGTAGTATTATGCAGAATAATCACTGTTGCCTAGGTGTTTTATCAGTATAATAAGTTTTTTACTTTGTTACTCCCTTGATTAAAATGTTCCAACTACAGAAAAAAATTGCAGAGTGCTTAGAATGCCATAAAGTCATTCATAATTCTAGCCAACACATATGTATAGTCTCATGTTCTAAAATGCTCTGACTGGAAGTCTCCTACTGTATTAATCCTGAATTACTTATAATTTTACTTTATGTGTCTTGCTATTGCTTATCTCATTTCTGCCTAGTGCCTACTGTCTCCATTTCTGCAACTGAAGAATGCTTTATTAAATTTTCAAAATACAAATCCGTGGTAGGTAGAATTCTAAGGTGTTCTCTAAAATCTGTGCTCTCAGTCTAAATATCTTGTATAATCGATAAGACTTGGGGATATGATGAATTTTATTCCCATGATTTGATTGTGTGACTTTAAGAAAGGGAGCTTATCTTTCAGTGACCAGGCTCTAATTAGCTAAAATCTTAAAAGAGACCAGACTTTTCCTGAAAAAAGGAGACTCAAGCATGAGAGAACTTCAACATGAGGGAGATTCTCCTTTGCTGACTTTAAAGTTGGAGGAACAATATGGCAAGAAATACAAGTGATCTCTAAAAGCTTAGCTTGGCACCTGGCAAGCTGGCAGTGAAATAGGACTTCAGTCCTACAACTGCAGGAACTGAATTTTGCCAAACCCCATGAGCTTAGAAAAGAATCTCAAACTCTACATAAGAACAAAGCCTGGCTAATACCTTTATATTAGTATTATGAGATCCTGAACAAAGAAATAGTTATGACTTGATTTCTGATCTGGAGATACCATGAGATAATAAGTGAGTATTTTTTTTAAGCTACTAAATTTATGGTAATTTTTATATAACAGTAAAAAACTAATATAAATTTCAATATCATTTTGCAGGAGACATTCTCTCCATCCTAAAACTGGATTAAATGCCTATCTTTTGCTTTCCTCCCAATTACCATTTCAATATCATAGTCTTTGAATGAGGCATATAACATTCATAATTAACTTGAACTGAATAATGAAAAAACGAAGTATTGCAGATGTTTTTCTATGCATACAGATTTTGATGCATACAGAAAAAAAGTTATTTTCCAAGTTTTTTAGCAAAAAGTTTACTACTGATAGCAATGATCCTACTAACACCCAAATTTTGGTTTCTAATACCATTTTCCAATAAAAAGAATTATAGCTTCTAGGAAAAATGGCTGATTCTAGAACTGGGGCAGGAAATATGCAAGAGGATCTTGAAGCATCTTATATTTCAAAATTAAGATGCAAATAAACAAATAAAAAAATAAGAGAAAACGAAAGGAACAATGATGAGTTTAAGTCAAATGGGTAGAAGAGCCTACTGAAAGAGGCCCCTATGTTCTAAACTGAAACAGCTGAAGCAACAAAACAACAAAAATAAAAGTAGTATTGGATTATGCTCATAGCATAAAAGTCCATTATCCACATTATATAAATAAATTATTGATTGGATAAATAAATGTCGGGGATTGGATTGATGTCCCATGGAGAAGAATTCCAAATACTCCACCGTTAAGAAGGAAGTACATAATTCTTGATTCCTTAAGTGGAGTGATTTGTTTGTTTTCAAAAAATCATGTATGGAAAGGGTTAAAAAAAAAAAAAGAGTAACTTTATACTGGAGAATTTGACAAACATTACCTAAGCCAGCTGAGCAAAGTCAACATCACAATGATGCTATGGTGATAGTATGTACCCTGGGTTTGATGTGATGAAAATTACACTTTACATCTGCGATTGTCCTCCCGAAATATATTTAACCCCAGTCTTATGAGGAAAGCAACACATAATTTCCAAATGAAGGATATTTTACAAAATATCTGACCAGCCTTCCTCAAAATTGTCGAGGTCATCAAAAACAAGAAAAGTGAGAGACTGTCACATCTGAGAGGTGCTTATTATGACTATATGTAATGTGAAATCCTGGATGAGATCCTGGGACAGAATACAAACATTAGGCAAACTAAGAAAACCTGAATGAAGTGTGGGTTTAGTTAATAAGAACATATCAGTATTGTTCATTGTGATAGGTTTCCCACATTAGTGTTAGAAGTACCTAAAAGGAAAATTTGGATGTAGGATATGGGATAACTCTATAAATTATCTTTGCAATTTTTCTGTAAGTCCAACCCATTCTAAAATTGCAAAAAATTTTTTTAATTGCAAAAATTTTTTTAAATTGTGAAAAATATTCATTATTCATTATAATATGAGGAGTGTGAGATGATCAAACTAGAGAGAGAGTATCAATCTTTATTTGCATATGAAGATACTATACATAACTAAAGAAATTTTCAGCAGATCAGACTGCCTATGGATTCTTAAATTCTTGCAGGCTGTGGTTTCCAGACGACAATGTGGCTACAAATTTTTTGCCAGAAATTTGAAAGATGCTTTTGCCAATATTTCATTGACGTGTATTTAAATTTAATTCAGAAATATCTGGATCAGATATATTTTGTTTTTAGTGTTTGTTTTACAAATGGCAGGAAAAGGAGACTATCTGCTTTCTATTGATGAAAAAACATTCATCGAAATGCTAATAACATCCTAAAGGTTTAGCACTTACAATCCTTAAAGTACATAAGACAATTCAACTGTAAGAAATACACAATTTAAAATAAGCTTTTCCTTTGGTTTATGTTAGAATCTATATGTATAGCCAGTTTTATTAAAATGTCTTTAAAATTTGTTTCTTGAGAAAAAAAATGACACTTGTTTAAACAGTTTCATTACATTTAAAATATATATGTGATAAAGATAAATGCTGGATACACAGTAGTCCTTTCAATATTGAGATAATTAAATAATTATTATTAATATTTATTTGTAAAAAGAAGCATCCACCAAACTTGAACACAGCTTGTTCTGACTTGCAATGCTTTTAAAACACAATAAAATTTGTTTCAACCTTCACCTTTCAGTATATCCAATTTCTGTCTTCCTGCTATTATTCTCAGAGGATCAGTCAGTTTCATCTCCCACTTGTCTACCATACATAAAGTCTAATACTCTGACTGTGATGATGAACTAAATTGATACTCAGCTGTGACAGAAGTCATATATAATACACTTCAAAATATCCTACACACTGACTTGTGAAATAAAGGGAACTTTGTTTCTGTACCTGAGAGCATGGATAAATTAATATACAGTAACACTGAAACTGGTACTGAACATACATTTTCAATAATGGTAAGTGTATATTTACAGTTTTGTATAAAGGGGAGGATCCTATACCACAAGAAATAATTTTCTTCTCAGTCTCCCAAAGTCATATGTCCTTCTGTTATATTATCTATAGTGGCACAGCCATCAATTCTCCCTTTCACATTTGACATATGGAAGTTATTTTAGATTCCTCTCTCACCCCCTCTTGCAGGTATGGTTGGTTACTAAGTAAAGTTGATTATATTTCTTAGAGATTAGAAATTAGGAAAACTTGGGGTTCCATTGCCTGACATTTTGATAGGATTATGCAGGGACACAGAAATATCTTAAATATGTCTTGGCAGAATCACCATCCTGCCCCCATATATTCCTGGTTGGAGATTGACTAAGAATAATGAAAAATGGAATAAAAAGTACCCTTTTATTTTTATTTTATTTTATTTTTTGTAGCAGAAATGCCACTAAGTAAACTCAGTTCCGGTGAACTGAGCTAAAACATATGACTTAGCACAAAAAGTACACTTTAGGCAATATAATTTACTGTGCTTCTTCACTCAGGAACATAATCTTAAGGCTAATAATAATACATTTACTTTGCAGTTACTCTTTCATGCACCTCTGATCTCTCACAGTTGTCAACTCCTCAGTAGCTGGAACAGCTATGGAATTTAGACGATGCCCACAGACCCACAAAGATACCATAGGGTTCCAAGTATTTACGCCCCAAAACTAATATCCAGGTGAGAGGCACCCCATTATGCTAAAAGCTGGTAGACAACTACCTGGACCACTGAAGGTGAAAAGATGTAAATCTCACTCCCTTTCTCCCTTTTACCTGTTTTCTGTATCCTTATCATCACTATAAGAATCCACAGAAACAGTTTATCACTTCTAAATCAGGTTCAACAAAATCATTCTTTTATCATAAACTTTCTAATCTTCAAAGATGTCTCATATGGGGAAAATAAATCTATGTTGAAGAAATCGCTGCCTCACCTCATGATACACTATCTCCTGCTCTGGCACCTAAAACTCTGAAACTTGTATTAGATCGCAAAACAATGGTGAATGTCTAACACCAAACTTAGAAACATAAAAAAGCAAGATAATTTTTTATAGGAGGCAAATTCTGAGAACCTCTAGTGCTACTTAGTGAATGTGTTTTTGAGTAGGAGGAGTTGGCCTCTCTCTTTGATCATAATCTTAATTAAATATTCAGGTCATATCTTGAAAATGACCACAACAAAGTTTTATATATTGGTTAGGCTTTTGTTCAACAGCTCGGAGTTATCCCGTTCTATACCCAATAATTATCTCTGGATATGGACTATAGGTTTTGCACTTGGCTTTGCAGAGTCTTCATGTATCAATTTAATTTGGTAGTTTTAATCCAGATGAACTCATTTATTACTAATTCTTAAATTTCACAAAACTTTAAATTCCTTTCTTCGGAAATTGGCGCATTATTTCATGATGCCTGATAATAGCCATAAAATACATTTAATAAATGAGAATAGGTATATAAAACTACTAAATATTTATCTTGGATTACAGAATTGGTAGTGTTGCTATTAACTAAACCGACAATACAGAAAGAGCAATAGCTGATGTTAAAAATTTATTAGTTCAATGTTTCACTTATTGAATTTGAAGTATATAGAGAATTAAATATTACCCAGGAATAAATATCATCAAAATGAAAAGATGTATGGTATAGTATATCCACTTATCAGAAATAACTTAGAGATTAAAAATATAAATAAAGATGCACAGATATAACACCATGTTTCTAGTGTAATAGGCTTAATATTAAGTACTTATAACTACATTATTCAAATGTTGCCAGGTGATTACGTGTATAGCCAAAGTTGAGAATCATGGGTATAGATTTTTTAAAAGCACAGATATAAAGAAAGAGTTAGTGTTCAAATACATGGAAGGAAAGTTAGGAGAGAGTGGAACTCTCGATGACGAGGAAAAAGTAGGTAAATCTTCAGAAATCAGAGTAAGATGTAAAAAGAGCAGGAGCTGTCCATTGAATTTTGCAATATAAAACCATATTTTGCAATAAAAACCACTATCATCCTGAAAATACTGTTTTCAGCATCAACAGTTGAAGAATAAGTAAACGGCAAAGCATGATTTAATTTTTGGCAACCTAGTAGAATGGAGAAACTGGAAAAAAAGAAAAAACTTGGTATAAAATACCTAAAATTCCATTTAAAATACATAAGATATATCAGAGCTGAAGTGGCAATGGAGTTAGAGAAAATCTCAAAGGTCAAACCTAAAAGGATGAAGCCTCAGTCTGGCACTTTTCCTGGGGGAATATACTGCTTGGTTTCCTAAAGCTCAGGTTGTTAACAGGCTCGATGCAGAGGAAAAAGTAAACATCTAAAGGTCCTGGCCAAATGAAAACCTCAATATAAATCTGGAATCACTGTAAAACAGGTTGCACAACAAGAGGCTAAGGAAGGAAAAACAAATAAGCAAACTACCATACTAAAAAAGATATTAAAATTTTTCGTGTCTTATTCTTAGTCCTGGAGGAGGAAAATAACCAAGGAAGGAAAAAAATGACCAACTTGAAAAACGACTGGGTTTGAAATTTATTTCTACTGAAGTGAAATTTGCATAACATAAAATTAACCATTTTAAAATGTACAATTCAGTGGCATTTAGTACATCCACAACGTTGTACAACCACCTTCTATATCAAGTTCCAGAACATTTTTATCACCCCCCAAAAAAATCCCATACCAGTAAAGTCACTCCACATTCCTACCTTACCCTGTTCCCTAGCAACCACTAACCTGCTTTATATACTATGGATGTACTTCTTCAGGATATTTCATATAAATATAGATATTTAATATAAATCATAGAATGTGTGACCTTCTATGTCTGTCTCCCTACATTTAGCATGTTTTCATGTTCATCCACATTGTATCTTGTATTAGTATAACTTCCTTTCCATGATGGAATGCTATTCCGTTGTTATGTATATGTCACATTTTGTTTCTTCATTCATCCATTGTTGGAAATGTGGGTTGTTTCCACCTTATAATTATTGTGAATAATGCTGCTATTAGCATTCATACAGTACAGTATTTGTATATCTGTGTTCAATTCTGTACTGTGTTCAGTTGTGGACTTGTGTTCATAGTACTTGTGTATGTTATATAATTTTAAAATAGATTTCCTTATTCTGTAGATTGTCTTTTTACTTTCTTGATATTGTTCTTTGATATATAAAAAGTTTTAATTTTGATGAAATTTATTTTATCATTTTTCTTATCGATTTATGTATCATTCTTCCTTTGTTGTCCATGCTTTGATGTCACATCTAAGAATCCTGTGCCAATTACAAGAATTCTTACTCTATTTTCTTCTAAGATTTTATGTATTAGCTTTTATATTTAGGTCATTGATTCATTTTGAGTTATTTTAACTAATAGAGTGAGATAGTTCCAGTTACATTCTTTTGCGTGCGGACATCCGGTTACTTCTTCACAATTTTTTGAAAAGACTATTCTTTGCCCATTGAATGATCTTAATACTCTTCTTAAAAATCAATTAGCAAAAGATGACTGGGTTTACTTATGAAATTTCAATTCAATTCCATTAGATTATATGTTCATGTTTATTACCTCATTACCTCACTGTTTTGATCACTGAAGTTTTACAGTAATTTTTAAAATCAGGAAAAACAAGTCCTCCAACTTTCTTTTTCTTTAAAGATTGTTTCATGTTTGTTTTGGTTAGTCTGAGTCCCTTAAATTTCTGTATTGTGTATTTATAAAAGTAATATCATGCCATCATGTAAAGGAAGAAACTATTGATACATTCAAAAAATGAATCATTATCACGATCATCATGTAGAGCAAAAAAAAAGTCAGAAAAGATTTTACAAATTATTCTGATTCATAAAAATGGTATACAAAAATCATTAACATACTGTCTCAAGCTAAATGAAGAAATGTATACAAAGCAGCACATTATGAAAATTTGGATTTAGTGCAGAAATACAGACTACTTCAATATAAAAAACTCCATCAATATAATTTCATGCATTATTTGACAACCAAAACAAAACAGTTCAATAGATGCAAAAAATGTTTGCAAAAGTTCAAACTTCATAACTGTCTTTTTCTTAATCTGATAAAGGATAAATCCAAAAAAATTATGCCAAACATAAAGTGAAAATTTAAAAGTTAAAAACATTAACTCAAAAATCAGGAATGAGACAAGGATGTTTTCATTTCCTATGTTTTATGAGACATTCTATTCAAAAAAAGAAAAATTAGGTTATAATAAATGTCTTTATACAAAGAAGATAAAATTATCTCTGTAAAAACATAGTAACACATTTTGGAAAAATATTAGAATCACTAAGACGGTGTATTGAGATTGTTATATTAAACTAATATATAAGCCAAAAATATTTAGGAGATTAAAGTTAAAAATGGTATTATGACAGCATCAAAATTTAAAATATATCGAATTAACTCTAACAAATACATAATAGCCCTTTATAAAAAAAATAAAAAAATATAAAATATCTTTAGTAAAAATAATGACCAAATAAGAACTCCATGAGTAGGAAACATTAAGAGATTTAAAGAATCTTAACAAGCTAATTAAAAAATACATATATGTTATATGTCATATAATTATATATTTAATTATATATGATA
>NW_006494614.1:5586276-5588740 GCF_000325575.1 Pteropus alecto
GGATAAAAATATCCTAACACTCCTCATAGATTGTAAACAAGGAAGAGCGAACATGTCCACAATACGTCAGGGGTTTGTAACTCTACAGTTATTAAGAAAGTGAAATACTGATTAAGGAGCAGAATTAATGGGACAGAATACAGCCTGAGCACAGACTCAAGTATATATTAAAATTTTTACATGACAAAGTTTTTGATGAAGATTAGTGTTGTAAGAGTGGTTTAATCCTTAAAGGGTGCTAATGTAATCGATTATTTTGAAAGGAAAAATTAGAAAAAGTTTATTTTCTTAAACTATATCAAAAATCAAACATAAGTGGATCTGTCTTAAATGTGAAGAAAATAATATTTTATAAACTCCGAATAAATATTTTTATGACTTTAAAGTATGGAAAATTTCTTAGATAAAATACAAAAGAGCTAATAAACATTAAAAAAGATTTTCATTCTTTCTGCAAATTAAGAACTAATCAACAAGTGTGGAAAACAATCTATAAACCAGGGAAAATTATTTGCAATGTATTTTAACTAGAAAAGTACAAATATCCAAAATATATAATAAAGACCCACAACTCAAGGGAAAAAAAAACATAAAAATAATGAGTAAAAATACAAAAAAGCATCTCATAAATTATAAAACAGGTACAATCTATTGATATAAATAAACATGCTCAAATTCCTTAACAGAAAAATTCAAATTGAACCATAATTAAAAAGTATTTTGTATCCATCAGATATAAAATTTTAACAGTTTTGATATATTTGACACAATTTACAAATATGTGAGGTTCGATCTAGTGGTTTTTTTTTACAATAAACACACACACAGGGAGATACTTAAAGCTACATAAGAAAGAATTAACTAATAATCAAAGGTTATAATAAAGTAGAGGATTTAGTCTTGGGTACGATGAAGAACTCATGTCTACGTGTACCACATATTAATGTGAAAAGAAGTAGGTATGTAGAGAATTTAAAGTAATTTTTATCAGATGAACTAGGTATTTCCTGGAGAAATTTAAGTAAGGATACCAGCTTAAAAGGAACAGACGACTGAGGAGACACTTGAAATTTTGATAGCTGCCAGTTATTTCTTTCCACAATGGAAGTTTCTCAAACACTCATTTTAACATACAAATTAAAATATACAGTTAAACCTGTCCTTTGTTTTCCTTATGGAATGCAAACTTTTTCATAAATATGTGAGTATAAATTGTATGATGTACATGGCACTTTATACAGTACTGTGTATAAGAACAATATAACCTTTACCTATACTATTATAATTTTAAAGGTACCTAGGATTTGTTTGAATCAGGTATTTTAAGAAATGCAGAATGGAAATGAATGTCGTGAAGGACGACATTTTATTATACTCACAGTGCCCTAGAAACAATAAACATTAAAACATACCACACAAGGCCAAACAGTGAAGTACTGAGGCAAGGTGGGCAGGCAGAGAAAGAGAACTGGGCCCTTTCTTGTGTTATGGCAGGAAAGGAGGAAAAGCAGAAATCCCTTGTTAGTGGAGACAAGAAGTAAAGAGGTGTTTAAATGTGATTGGTTATTGTACAATATGAAACATATACTTTCTCAAAAGGGGGAATGACATATCTAAGGTGATAAACAAGGGTGAGGACTGAAGTAAGGTCTATGAAAGGGTGCCAAGTAACCAAATAAAGGAACTAGAAATGTCTTCATTAGAATTATCTTCAAGCAGAATCCAATTTCTTCTGTTAGGGGTTAAAAAGCTATTTTTATTCTTCAATCAATCAATGAATGGAAAAAGGAAAAAAAAGTAAGGAGTAATAGCTATTTCTCATTGTATATTTTACTATTATTTATATTTATCCTCTAATCCTCTTAATTTTACTATTTTCTATGAATATATTGACATTTTTGTATTTTTTTTCAGTGAAAGTTTTTCCTAGATAGAGTTCAAAACTGGGTCTCTAAAATTTACTGTGATTCCTCTCACATCTTAAAATTAACTCTTCATCTCTTCCTCCTGAATAATACTGTTTGGAAACAAAGTCAATATAGGTGATTAAAAATAAGCCATTAATAGATCAATATCCCTGTACAAGTTAAGGTGCATGCTACATAAAAGATCTATCAAGCTGCTCAATGTGTAGGTTATTGACTTTAAGCAGAGAGAAAAGGTTTATCAGAAGATGTTGGTATAATTAACTATAAACATTAGCCCTGTGTTAGAGAATAATAATCAGAATAAAACATGTCATCATGAAGGTATACTAAATGATAGAGAAATATGATAATGAACTCAGTAAAATAGATTTCTCTTTTTTAGTTATATGTTCAAGATTGTTTCTTTCTAAAAAAAAAAATGTGATGTAGAACATTTCTATTTTACAAACTAAAATCATCAGAAATGTCCAATATCCTCTTCCTTTTGGCTGAATGACTTTCCTCACGGCTGACATGCTGACCTTCCAGGCTCAGAT
>NW_006494614.1:5588751-5598499 GCF_000325575.1 Pteropus alecto
CCTGCTGAAGATGCAGAGCCCCTCAACTTGCTCTTGGTTTGATCTCTATTCCACATTCTCTGACTTTTGGTAACTTTTTTCCAACATTCTGAACTTCTTTATCTCATTGGTCACTCTTGTGTTTTTTGTTTGTTTGTTTATTTGTCTTACATAAGGGTACTCTTGATTTTCTGTTGTGTAGAGATTGTGTTTGAATGCTTTTCTGTCAACAAGTTTTTGCTAAATGCCATATCAATCTTTTTCATCTCATTATCTTTCTTCAAATCTCTTGTCTTTCTCAACTTTGAGGCTCTTTATACAACATGCTTTAATGTAGCTTTGCTCTTTTGAACCAGTGCCTTCCTTAAGGAGATTCATAAAGACGGTAACATGATGGCTAAGGAAAGCAAGATAATCTGTGTTGATGAGTAATTTGAGACTTGAATATATGGACAAAGAGGGTGATTTCATTCTTAGGAGGTTTTGGGAGACATGAAAGTGCTTCTGTATTTCCTTGGCATTAATAAACACATAGTGAAAAATAAGTGAATAGGGCATAACCATACCTGACACATTCCAGTGGTTAATAAAAACTGTTATCATTACACAGTCATTATTTTGTAGCATAATCTGGGAAATCTCTCCTAGGATTCTTTAGTAACTGGGATCATACCCTTTATTATACGAGTCTATCTAATACTAACATTGAACAGTATTAAAACAGCTAAGAGGTTAGGACATAAGACAGGAACATATTTAATGAAGAAGATGTTAAGATATGTCAGCAATGAAACTTAGGGTATATTAGAACGTAGAAAGAATGGAGCCTACATGGTAAGAGAATAACATTGAGTGGCATGCTGAGAAAAAAGTGATGAACACTGAGGAGTTCCGGATGGAAGCCACAGTGGCAGTACCCAGAGATATCAACAACTCATGTTTCAAATAAGGTCACAATTTTCCAATATGTTTCAGACCACTTGGGCATGGCTAGGTAATCTTTTTCCAGGTTTGACATCGTGGAATAAATTCCTCTATATTGATACTTATAGAATATTCATATTATTTTCTAATACAGAATCTCCCAACATATGATTATGAGAATTATGCTTCATGTTATTATTTTACTGTAAAAAATATGTTAATAAATATGGAATATAAATTATAATCATTTGTAAGCAGATTGATTTACACATTTCCCAATGTCCTCCAAATTTTCACAGTGGCTTAAAGTAAAATTAAGTAAGAAGAGAGCACATAAAAATGGAGAAATGAAGTGGTCCTGCAATCACCTAATAGAAACAATTTTAAAACTAAAATAAAAGTAAAGAAAGCATTTTAAAAACACTGGAGTCAGTTTCTACCCATTTGTCAGGGGAGGCTGGGCTCATGGAGCACATAGAAGAAGGGTTCTGGTTCTCGGCCACAGATTTCTGATCAGGATTGTTAAATGAGTCTGTGGAAGCAAACTCCCAGTGATTTCTTTAAGCAAATCATTGGATGACTAGATGTGGTAAAATTAAATTGTGGAGTGGATTATGGAGAAATTTCAAAGCAAGTAATGGAGAAAAATATATTCTAGAAGAAAAGAAAATCTTCCAAAATTCTATCATCCAAAAATAATCAGGCTTAACATTTTGGACCTGTCTGCATATAAACACAGTTTTACATAAATAGGATTGACTGTATATGCACCCTAATTTTTTTTTCATTAAAAAAATACATTTAGTTCTCTTACAGTAAAAACACAAACACAAACAAACAAACAAAAACACAGAAGTATCTACGAGTAGACAGAAATGGGAAAAAAGTTTAATCTCAAACAACTTAAAATGATAGGGATAAAAACTGAATCTTCCTTTCTAAAGGACATTGACCAGCTAGCCCCCACCAGAGCTATGGCTACAGAAAACTCAAGCTGGAAATTTCAGCCATCAGTTCTAAAGATATTAGAGATAAAAGATGAGGGGTAGTCATGGTAAATAATTTTTTTAATGTGTTGTACTCGATTTGCTAGTATCCTTTTTAGAATTTTTGCAGCGGTGTTCATGAGAGATATTGGTCTGTCGTTTTCTTTTTTCTGTATTATCTTTACTAGGTTTTGGTATCGAGGTAATGTTGACCTCAAAAAATTCATTAGGAAGTATTGTCTCCTCTTTGATCTTTTGGACGAGTTTGAAAAGAATAGGTATTAAATTTTCATTGAATTTTTGGTAGAATTCACTGGTGAAACCATCTGGTCCTGGACTTTTATTTTTTGGGAGGTTTACTTTTGGGGAGGTTTTAAAGTTCTATACTGTTAATTGGTATATTTAGACTTTCCAGTTGTATATCACCATACACCAAATTAACTCAAAATGGATGAAGGACCTGAATATAAGACCTGAAACAATAAATTGCATAGAAGAAAACAAAGGTACTAAACTCACAGACCTTGGACCTAGAGAGGATTTTATGAATTTGATCTCAAAGGCGAGTGAAGTAAAAGCAAAAATAAATTAATGAGACTATATCAAACTACACTTTACCTTAAGTAATTCAACAGTAACACTAAGTAAATTTGTATAAGTAAAATAATGGGAAGGAAGATAGTTAGAATTCAATAGATAAATGGAAAAGAAATATTAAAATGATTAATACAAGATAAGATAAGAAAGTATAGAAGAAAACAGTTAAGACAAAAATAGCAAATTGGTAGAATAAACAGGATACTATCAATAATTACATTAAATGCTATTGATGCTTCCAATTAATAGATAGAGATTGTCAGACTGGGTAAAAAGCAAAAACGAACTATGTGCTGCCTAAGATGCACTTTAAATACAAAGGCAGAAATAGAATAATAGTAAGAGACTGGAAAAAAGATGTTATAAGGAGAATAATCATAAGAAAACTTGAGTTGTTCTAAAAATATCAGGGAAGATAAATTTAAAATCAAGAATTATTGTAAGAGTAATTTCATAATGATAATGAATCAGTGTAGCAAACAATATAACAATCGTATTCATTTCACTAATAACAGAGCATCAATATATATGTGAAGCAAAAATTGACAGAAACAATTTTGCAGTTTCTTTAAAGTTAATCGTCTGCTTACCATGGGTCCCAGCAATCCCACATCTACGTATATGCATAAAATAAATAAAAATACATGTCCCTATAAAGAAGTGTATAAGGATGTTTAGAAAACCTTTATTCACAATATTCTCAAATTAGCATCAACCCAAGTGTCCATCAACTGAAGAATAAATTACCAAATTTTAGTTTTCCCATATGATGAAGTAAAACTCAGCAATATAAAAGAATTGACTACTGAGACACATAAGGGAGATACAGAAGTCTATATACAGTATGATTCCATTTATATAACATTCTAATAAATGTAAAAGTATATGACAAAAAGCAGATCGATAGTTGCCAGGGTCCGTGAAAAGACTACAAGTCTAGTTTAATCTATGGGTAAACTAAAATTGCCTGCAATTCACTAATCTAGACAAAAACAGTCCGTAGCAGCTCTTGGATAAAAACCTAATTGTCCCCACCCTCCAGTTCAGAACATTTTCCCACAGACTCGACTGTATCATCAAAGATAAATTGTGAAAAATGACACTCTCCTAAAATGGAAGAGGTGTGAAAAGTAGGTAAAATACCTGACATGGTTTCTGATACATCATAGCACTTAATGAATGTCAGGTTTCTTTTGTCTCCATGCACCTGATCCCATATTAAAAACACTAACATAGTTAGCTTTTATAATTATTACTATGTTTTGCATATTTTACACATATTTTCTCAAAATATTTCTACCATATGCTGTGAAAAGTGTTTATGTAAGGACTAACCCCAATTTTTATAAATGCAAATAACTTCAATTGACAATTCCTTAAGAATAGCAGAGTTCTGGTAACATCAATTCTTGTTCAAGAAGATAGTAATTTCTAAGACCTATTTTTTAACTGGAAGTTTTGCAGTGATATCACAAATAACTTGAAGAAGAAAATGTTAATAAGAAAAATAATTTTGGGTCTAAGTTCTCAGATTTAGTGATGGTTAAGTAAGGTAACAAGCAAAATTTCTTAGAAATGCTATGAACAAGCAAGTATAATTATTCTAATTAATAAATTACAGTTCATAAGTAGAAAAAGTTCTAAAATAACTATTTTATCTCAGCACTTAGGATGTTATTATGTTTATAACTTGATATTAATGTAATAAAGAGAAAAACAATATTTGATGTTTAACCATTAACAGCTTTCAAGCACCATGTTTGTCCCTTCACCTTTCACCCCATATCCAAGTAAGCCTGCAAGAAAGCCAGCCCCACTTGCTAGCCAAAATGAAAAGCAAAGTCACCCAGTGCCATCTTTTGTTTCACTCGTCAACCTGAGCCCTTCTCTTTGGAGAAATCTTTGCTGTTTACAATGTAAGTAATAACCTTTTCTTTTTTCTATACTCATTAGTGCCTATGTATCATCTGTCCTGAGATCTGTATTAGTATATACTCTAGGGGCTGCTCAGAGCCCCCCAAATAAAATAAGACAAGCAATATACCAGCTGAGAAACTGATTATAATTTCTTCATCCTCTTTGTTCATTTATTTTTCTCCTTGCTCCAAAAGTGTAAGAGGGGCTTCCTTATTTAATAATCATTATAGTCACTTACAAAAACTCTGAAATCACTCTTCCTCTCTCTCTCTCTCTGTCTGTCTCTGTCTCTGTCTTTGATCATCTAATCTATCATCAATGTATCTGTCATCTATCTATCTATCTATCTATCTATCTATCTATCATCTATCATCTACCTATATCTGTCTATCATCTGTCATCTATATCATCTATCGGTAGTGCCAATAGGTAGTAACACACATAATTACTAAAAAAAAAAGTGTTATTCTCTTACATATGGTATGTAACGTAGTACTTCAAAGACCAGTTTTTTCATTTGTCTACTCAGAGAAGAGACTAGTTCTAATGTATACAAAACATACAAAAAGCTAAAGTTGTTTTTATCAACTTGAAAGGCAAATCTGTGGACATGTTTGTGTAGTGAACTAAAACTGTCCCTGAGGTTTAGCAGGAGACATATGGGAGCCAGATTGTACCTGTCAAAAGTCACTATTGAGAAAGCTTTGGTGTGTGAGAATGTATTAATGTTCTTAATTGTTAATGTTTGCTTTGTGACCTTCCCATCAGCAGATATGTGTGCCTCTACTTACTGATACATTCATCCATCTTTCTAATGGTTCTGCCTCTGTAGCAGCAGTTAGCAACAGTTATTCATCACTACAAGTAGAATATGTTCTACTCCTGACATGGCCTTCATTTCAGCTGAATGAAGTGAGATGGAAAGGTTATACATCCAGGCAAATTTCTCATTTTTAATTTTCTATTCAATTTCTAGTAGTAGTTTAATACTACTGCAAATTTGAAATTCAGAAACATAGACTTCTTTTTCCTTTGGAATTTGAGGGAAAAGATCTTTTCTGAGGTAAAATATAAAGTAAGATGTAAGACCAACTTACCTTAAGTGACAGATTATTATATGTTGAAATATATTACTATATACTTTAAATCAATACTTGTTATGCTTTGATAGTATTGGAAATTAAATAAAAAATGATATCTAAATAGGGCAGTTTCATTCTTGGGGGAAATGTAACTACATGGCAGTCCTCTTACAATATTCATGTGATTCTTTCCATTTATTCATACACTTTTACTTTCTTAGAATGAAGTATCTTTGTAGTATTCTCTTATCTTCACCTGTGAATATTTTTATTCCATTTCTAAAGCCTAGGACTTTATTATATATATCCTTCCTCCAATTTCTTAATCATTTCTGTATGATACCTGTTTTCAACAAGCCCAAGCTGACTAATCTGTGATATCTCAAAATATGTATATTCATCTCACTAAAATATACATACAGCATGTTTTTAAATTCTTTTAAAGAGTATTTTAAATATTATGCAAAAGCATATAGAAAGAACACATTTTTGAGAAAATGATTAAAATATTGTTGAGATTGTAAGAAAAATTATAATTATCTATGTACAAATGTGAAAGTATGAATTTGCAAGGCATTTTTCCTCAAAATTCAAATCATATATTCATTTAATGGTGAGATTAATATCCAAAATTTGTAAGAAAGATTGAAGCAGTTATTTCTGTTACATTTCTAAAATTTATTTATTCATTAGTATATATCTTACCGCAGCCAGTTCGATCTGAATTAGAGGCATACTGAGGATTCTGTATCATTGAATGAGAATTCAAGTAGGAATCTAGATGAGGGTAGGCGAGAGATGAAGTTTAATATAGTTCATGCCAATGTTTAAGGGAATCTAGTGAGTCAGTGAAGCACAAGAGCAGAACGTTCTAGATATAAATGACATGAGAATTCAGGTGGATGGCACTGCATTCATTTCGTGTCATTATTTTGTTTAGAATAGAAATTTATTCCCATTAAATTGATATAGAAATAGTTCGTAACACGGGTTCTAGTCTCCTGGAAGTTGGAGACTAGAACAACTTCTAGACTAGACTAGAACAAAGTGAACAAGGTCAACAAACTTAAAACTCATTTCTGGAAACAGGATGTCTACATAAAAGAAAGAAAAGGTGCTTACTTGTAGTTGAATGGCTAAGGTTAGGGAAGGCTGAACCCTTGGAGAGCACATGTCTAGGATTCACCTTATATATGTTGGAAATCTGACCAAATATAGATCTTCTCAGATGGTAACCCTGTCTACCCTGGTCCTGAGTGAATAAGCCTTTTGATTGAACACTTCATTTCACCAGTAGGTTTAATGGCCTATATTTCAAAGCCATCTGTGTGTTCGTTTAAACTGATTCAAGCCAAAAGTAATTGGAGGAGAAGGAGCATACCCTAAAGGTCATAGACGAAGCTGGGCAGATAAAAATATGATGGTTTATTACATTTTAGCATTTTTATTACAATATCATCATTCAAAAGATTTGCTGCTTTTAAAGCAGAAGTATTTTATAATTTAATGTACTATTAATAACATTTTAATTCTCATCATTAATATAGAAGAATTTAATTGCAATGTTGTTCAGTGAGGTGAGAAACAATTTTTAACAAAGAAAATTGCCAAAATAAGATTCCATTGTTCTCTGGTTTATAAGTAACTAAATTATTTACTTTCATATGCAAGTATGGAGTTAGAGGTCTATTACATTAAAAAAGCAATAATTTTCCTAGTCTAAAATATTCTCTAAAATATATGTGTTCTATAAATGACTATTGCCAAAACTATGAATTTTCAATTATTATCATGAATTAATTCCCTGAAGTCTTTAAGAAATCGAAGATAACTAAAAATCAAATTTAAAAATGTATATATAAATATAAGATGATGTATTCATGTTGAGATCCAATCTGAGATTATCTGTTTTGTACATCCATTTCATATATTACAAATACATTGAATAAATAATGTTAAGAGACACTAGTAAACCTCTTAAAATGTATGTAAAAATTATAAACATAAATCTATTGACAGAAATTATAACTCACAGCTGAGGGATTTACACTAAAAACAAACCAGGCATGGAGACTGTAAGATCACTTATAGAAACAAAACACACTTGAAGCACAGACTTTGGAATTGTTGATGAATGTTGGCTCTAACATTTACTAACCTTGCAATCTTGGCCAGTTACTTAGCTTTATGGCTCAATTTCCCCAAATCCAAAATAGAATAACACTAACTCTCTTACTGTGGCTTTTTGAGGATTAAATTTATCAAATATATGTAAAGTACTTAGAATAGTGAGTGCCTAATACTTAATAAGTACCTTGGTAGTTTGCCACCATTATTATTGTGATAAATTACAAAACAAAAAGCTAGTAAATCATTTTGATAAAATCCTATTTTTCCCTCATTTTTCTTTTTACAATATTTCATATAGAAACCAAAATTATACAGACATGAAATTAATTTCTCAAAGACCCCGCAGTTGCAACAAGAACCAGGGCTTCCATTTGTGTTATATCTTAATGGCCCCTACTCAAAAAATCAATAGTGCCCAAGATGAATTAAACCACTAAGTTCATACATTTGTCAATAATAATAAAGCTTCTATTGATTAAGTGCACACTGCTTGACACCATACCTATCTTTGTCTCTCTCTTACTCTTTATTTTTAATTAAATTTATTGGAGTGACACTGATTAATAAAATTATATAGGTTTCAAGTGCACAATTTAATACCATCTGTATATTGCATTGTATGTTCACCACCCAAAGTCAAATCTCCTTCTGTTACCATATATTTGACCCCCTTTGACCTCATCTACCCTCCCTTTTCCTCAGGTAATCACTAAACTCTTGTCTGCTTCTATGAGTTGTTTGTCTTCTTCATTTGTTGCTTTCAGGTTTATATCTTGAATACGAGTGAAATCATAGCGTTCTCAAATTTTTCTGTCTGAATAATTTTGCTTAGCATGATTATCTCAAGATCCATTCATGTTATCACAAATGGTAGTATTTCATCATTTCTTATAGCTGAGTAATATTCCATTGTATAGATGTACCACACATATCTTCCTTATCCAATCTGTTGAAGGGCATTTCTGTTGTTTTCATGTCTTGGCCACCATGAAAATGGTGCACTGAACATCAAGGTGCACATATCTTTATGAATAAATGTTTTCAATTTTTTTAGTAGATACCCAAAAGAGGGACTGCTGAGTCATATGGTAATTGCATTATTAATATTTTGAGGAAACTCCATACTGTTTTCTACAGCAGCTTTACCAGTTTGCATTTCCACCCACAGTGTATGAGGGCTCCTCTTCTCTCATAACTCTCCAACACTTGCTATTACTTGTTCTGTGGATGATGGCCATTCTTACAGGTGTAAGGTGGTATCTCATTGTGCTTTTGATTTTCATTTCCATAATAGCTAGTGAAGTTGAGCATCTTTTCCTATGTCTGTTGGCCATTTGTATATCTTCCTGGGAGGAGCGTCTGGTCTGGTCAAGTCCTCTGCTCATTTTTTAATTGGATTGTTTGTTTTATTATTGTCAAGTTTATGAGTTCTTTATATATTTTGAACATTAGCTCCTTATCGGAGGCATTGTTTGCAAATAAATTTTCCTATTTTTTATTTACTATTTTCATCCTCCCTACAACACTGTAAGACAGAAATTATCAACCCACTTTGAATAAGAGAAAAAGTATAAAGATATTATTTACCCAAGATTATCCAACTAATAAGACGGTGAACAGAGATTCAAATTAAGGACTATCTTTCTCCAAAATTTCAGTTTTCTCCACTATATCACTTTTGATGTGACTTTTACAAAATGTAGGCTGAAAGAGAACATGACTTCACAAAGCTTTTTTTTTTCCTTAAATTTAATTTTATTATTTGGTTCAAGTATACAGTACATTGGTTAGACATTTATATAGTTTATAAAACGATCCCCCTAATTGCTCTTTCTCTCCTATGGCTCTCCATCTAGCCATTACATTAATGCTATCTGCAATCTCTATGCTGTGCTCCCCATACCTGTGACCATCTATCAATTACTAATTTGTACTTCTTTAACCCTTCACCCCTTTCTCTCTCAGCCTCCCCAAATCTCTCCCCTCTGGCTATCACCAGATTGTCCTCTATATTTGTGGGTCTGTTTTTGATTAGTTTGTTCTTTTTGTTCTTAGATTCCACATATAAGTGAAATCATGTGGTATTTATCTTTCTCTGTCTGACTTATTTCACTCAGCATAATAACCTCTAGG
>NW_006494614.1:5598877-5605269 GCF_000325575.1 Pteropus alecto
GAGATATATCTGAAAAAGAAGTACTGTTAGTAATATCAGAGAGTTTACTACCTATATTTTCTTCTAAAGTTTTATGGTGTCGGGTCTTATATTTAAGTCTTTAATCTATTCTTGTAAATGGTGTAAGAAGGTGGTCCAGCTTCTTTTTTTGCATGTGTCTGTCCAATTTTCCCAACACCATTTATTAAAGAGACTGTCTTTACCCCACTGTGTATTCTTACCTCCTTTGTCATATATTAAGTGAGCATATAGGTGTAGATTTATTTCTGGGCTCTCTATTCTATTCCATTGCTCAATGTATCCATTTTTATGCCAAGGCCATGTTGTTTTGATTACCATATCCTTGTACTATAGTTTGATATCAGGTAGTGTGCTACCACCAACTTTGTTCTTCTTTCTCAAGATTCCTGTGGTTATTCAGGGTCTTTTATGATTCCATATAAATTTTAGGATTATTTTTTCTAGCTCTCTGAAAAATTCCATTGGTATTTTGATAGGAATTGCATTGAATCTGTAGATTGCTTTTAATGATGTGATTCTTCCTACCCATGAGCTCAGCATATGATTCCATTTATTTGTATCTTCTTCAGTTTCTTTTTTCAATTACTTGTAATTTTCTGAGAACAGGTCTTTTACCTCCTTGGTTAATTTCGATTCCCAGGTATTTCATTGTTTTAGATGCAATTATAAATGGGATTATTTTCTTAATTTCTCTTTCTGAAAGTTCATCATTGGTGTATAAACATGCCACTGACTTCTGAATATTAATTTTGTATCCTGCTACTTTATTGAATTTGTCGATCAGTTCTAACAAATTTTTGGTGGAATCTTTAGCGTCCTTTATATATAGTATCATGTTATTGGCAAATAATGAGAGTTTTACTTCTTCCTTTCCAATTCGGATACCTTTTATCTCTCTTTCTTGTCTTATTACTGTGGCTAAGATTTCCAATAAAATGTTGAAGAGGAGTGGTGAAAGTGAGCATCCTTGTCTTGTTCTGGATCTTAAGGAAAACGTTTTAAACCTTTCCCCACTGAGTATGATGTTAGCTGTAGGTTTTTCCTATATGTCCTTTATTATGTTGAGGTATGTTCCCTCTATTCCTACTTTGCTGAGAGTTTTTATCATACATAGATGCTGGATTTTGTTGAATGCTTTTTCTGCATCTATTAATATGATTTGAAAAAAAAATTAAAATACATAGTTATCTCACTTGCCTGACATAATGTTTTTTGAGATAATTTGATGTTTAGCTCTGCTCTAGTTTATAGATTGCTAGATCAAGAACTAGTCTGTGCAATGTTCAAGACTGTACTCCATACTCCATAGATTCCTGTCAATTAGCATTTTCCAGGACCTTTCAGATAGTCTGACAGGGCTATTATGTGTGCAATGTACCACAAAACCATTCAAGTATTTTAAAATACAGACAATAATCTATTAAATGTTTCTTTCTTGATGGGATGGCAAAACAGTTCTGTTTAATAAGTCAGGTGTTTCTCATTCGTTCTGGTTTATAAACTTTGCTTGTATACCTGTTTTAACCATCCATGCATGCTTAATAGCTCTTTCTATCAAGTCTACCTGAAGGTTAATCTAACGTCTGTATTAGGTCACTAGATTCTATAACAGAAATCTATGCAGATGGGCTATTAAATGATATTGAAACTACTCAAGCAAGTGATAGTGGTCATTTATTTTACCATAATTTCTTTAGAGTATTGGGAAGATCTTGAAAGAGTTTATAAAAATGTTAATAGAGAAGGCTGAAATCTAGGAGCTACTGCATTAGTTCGTCTTTTTCCCCCAAGTGAGAAAGGAATATAACTAATTATAAGTATATGAAATATCAAAAACAAAGCTTTTATCATAGTAAAATAATTTTTAAAAGCAGAATTAATCTTCTATCCTGTTTATCTTTAATGCGTAATCTGGTAAGTTGTAAAATAAATATTTAGCACAAGAAAATTTGGTTTTATAGAGGTGCACTTAATCAGTATACTCAGGAAACACTGTAGGTCCGATATGCGTAGGGATTGTATTATAAAAATAGACTGAAATAAGTAGGACAAAACATTCACACATAGTAAAGAAAAAATGAAAAAAAAAATGTATTCTAACAGTGCTATGTATCTGGTATTATAGTAAAAAATAAAAAGGATTTAGAAACCAATCTGGTGATCTAGTGAAAGCAAAAGGGGAATGGAAAATTAAAAAACAAGTCTCATTACCTATCTGATAAGTTCCAAGCTAAATGACCTTCCATCCAAAGCCCTCCATGAACTGGGCTTTGCCTACCTTTCAGTTTAAGCTAATGTCAATTCCCTGCCTCATTTCCTCATGCGTATATACATAGCAAAGAACCTGCCTAAGGTTCTGTAACCTACCCCCAATCTTCACACTCTATCCTGCACATGTAGTTTTTTCCATCAATTGCTTGCATTTGCTTCTGCAATCTCTTTTTTTTTTCTGGATTGACCCTACTCTTCAAGTATTATCTCTGAATTGAGACTCAATTTTTGGTCACGTTAATTTAGAATTCTTAGAGACTTTTTCTTTACTTTTAAGAAAGACTAATGAGAGAAAATGATGCCTCATGAAATAGTGCCTGGAAAAGCTGTAGCCATTGTGCTATCAGCTTGCGAATGAAGCCAACACAAGTTGCAGTAAAACTTAATCCAACTCCTGCAGTTCTCATGCCAGTAGAACATCTTGACTCTGGACATAGAGCAAATGCCTTTATTGTTGCAATTCACTAAATGAGGGTTTCCCCGCCCTCCCCAATCTGTATCTTTACATATGCCAGACATGGCTTTCTCTGATCTGCTCTTGCTTTTCAACTTTAACTCTTGTACCCACTACTTTTTGGCATTATAGGCTCAAGAAAATTGGTTGAAACACCAAGGTGTGCACACAAATTATCTGGAATATCATTCGAATGCAGTCTTTGATTCAGTAGGTTTTGGGTAAGGATTGGGATTCTACATTTTAGGTTACACAATACTGCAGTCCATGAATCACACTTTGATTAAGAAGAAACTAGATTATCTATAAGAACCCTTCTTAAACAATCAAGGCAG
Organism: Pteropus alecto; assembly: GCF_000325575.1. Lineage (NCBI taxonomy): Eukaryota > Metazoa > Chordata > Mammalia > Chiroptera > Pteropodidae > Pteropus > Pteropus alecto. Next base: position 5,601,959 of record NW_006494614.1, read on the forward strand.
AAAAGTGACAAAACTAGAACTGGAGCTCTGTATATTATAAGGTATAATTTTAGTTTCCCAGTTTGTCAACCACTTTTGTATAAATACTATTTCCTATTAAAAACATTTGAGTTCTCAAATAGAATGAAAGGAAAGGGCTGGTCATCCATTGTTAATACTCAATTCAGGAAACACAGATATACACACAAATATACTTAAATAATTTTATTTCATTCTTACTGTCATGTTTTGTTGTTTTCTCTGCATGTTTCCTTTGAGTTAACTCCAACAATCATCTAAATTAGGAGTTTAAATATGATCTTTTTCCTAAATTGGGTCATTAATTTTTCAATTGTATTCCATTTAGGAAGAACTTCTCAAGAAAGAGTTCCAGATAAACTTTAAAGCAATATTAATTACTGAAAACTAGTTTACAGCTGTTAAGAAAAGCAAATTACCTAGAGTAAGTGAAGATAAATACCTACTGTTATTAGCATAAAACTTTTTTTTCTAAACTACTGTTAAAAATTATCTGGCTTTTAGAGTTTTTTCTTATTCATTGGTTTTCAGGGTGTTCTTTTCTTTGGAGCTGAAAAAGTCTGAAGTACTGATAATTAGCTTCTACAGGACTCTAACATTTGAAACATTTAAATCATAGGAAAGGTTTCCCTGTTTTCTATTATGCACTTTTCTCTTATGTGAGAAAATGCAATTACAGATAAAACACGACAATACATGAAAATTTTTACTAAAATAAAGACATTTATAAATAATGAAGCAGTATAAATATTTACTAATTCATACCTAGAACAGGTACAACAGGACAAATTATTTAAACTTTAAAATGAACGTTATTGCTTTAGACTAGGGAATTATTTTTTGTCAGAAAGAGTATACATTTAAATTTAAGATTTTATTTACATTTAGTTGGCTATAGTTTATTTTTCATAAAGGCACAATTTAAAATTTACTACACAAGGATAATTTTAGTTATAGAGGAAAATTTTATGGACGAGTATGGACATTTTCCCCATCCCATTTGAACTTAAAGACTAACATGCTTAAAAAAGCAATCATGGGAGAAGTCTTTTCATACTTAAATTTTTTTCAGTTCTTCCACTCACGTTACAATAAATTAACCAGGGAAAGTTCTTTTTGAAAAATTCCCTTTTTACGGCAAACATTCAAGGTCCGTTATTCATAATCATTTGTATTAATATCATATTATTTTTGTTTATTCAATTATGGTAAGATTGTTTAAAATTATTATATGTAATGAACTATAAGAGATGTTAATAGTTACTAGAGAAATTATTAAACTCTTCAATGATTTTAATGAACTAGATTAAAAATAAAAATAATAATAGCAATAACATCAACAACAAGAAGAATATTTACTACGTGCCAAACTTTTCTACTCTTCACTATAGGTTTGGTATCATAGTTTTCTCCTTACATCCTACTACAGAGTACAATTAATTTACCTGGGCAAGTTGTTCTTTTAAAATTCTCTTCTTCCTAGAAACATTCTGAGGTCCAATATTCACAATCATGCATGAGTTTGAATAGTATGTTACCTTGGAATAAGATCTATCACATTTGTTTTGTCAATTATGATGATTGTTCAATTACAGTTCATTATGAAAATATAATTTTACAATTATTATATGAATTAGATTCAAGAGATATTAATGACTCCTTCAAAGATAATTAACTTATATAGGGATTTTTTAATAAATCAGCCTAGCAATTAAAATAATTATGATAGCAGTAATAATAAAATAACGATAATCATAGGCACATTTACTATGTGGTAAAATAACAAGTTTGCTATCATTATTACACCACATCTTTCTTCATATTATTTTATTACACAGCCTCTGTAACATACGGTAGTTCACGAAACTACAATTTTACTTCAACATGGTTACATTTTTAGTTGGTTTATTCAGGCTCAGGTGACTTTTGCCTTGCTATACAAAGAAAATTGAGCTCCATTGTGATTTTTATAGCATTTTTGTAAAAATGCTTATTTATTTCCTTGTATTTTAAATGTTCCCAGAGGCTCCATGCTCTATATCTGTAAATTTAAATGTAGGTCTAGTTATTTAGAAATAAATGAGAAAATAAAATATGTAGGATGGATGCAAGCAGATATATGCAGAGCACAACACATTTTGATTACTGACTAGAAAACATGGGAAATTTTGTCATCTTCAATTTACCTTGCTTCACTCTTGACCAAAACTTTCTTGACACAAATAATGATGTGTAGAATGGAGACGTGGTTTTTGGAACAGCTGAGAATTTTTTCTGTGTGTGTGTTTTCCCCTGAAGCAGGATTTAAGCACAGATGCCATTCAGCTGGAACACTAACTACAAGGTGAACACAAAGGGTCCTGACCTCATTGAAACAGTTATTTATGGTGAGGCAATGTCTCCAAATAGCATCCATTAGGACTAAATGTCTACTGCATGAGATGAGGAAGAGGCACCTTCACACAAAAATGTAATATCCAGATTAGGTGCCTGCTCCTGAAATTGCTGAGTTTAGTAATGAAAAGTTCCATTTGCTCTCAGCCCTGAGAGCTACACAATGCTTTCTCATACCTCCAAAAATCAACCCTGGGTAGAGAAGATACAATTTTACAAGTAAAAAGAATGCTAATATCGATTAGATTTATTTTAAATTTTTCCTGACAGGGCACTTTCCTCTCAAATATTCTCATAGTCTAAGGTATTTCTTGGCAATATATATATATACTTTACATGTGCAAATAATCCTAATATATAAACGTTAAAACTTTCAGAACTGAAAAATACATTGAGTAATTAATTTTACTGAATCTGCGAAAATGTTAACACAAATGTCCAAGTTCAGGCTGAAGAATATATTCTTCTTACACAGCGCCATCAGCTCCTAGGACTTTTTAGTTGCATCAAGATTTAAATAAGGAAGTTAGTTGAGGAGGAGAGGGTGCAAGGCTTTCAGCCATAGCAATGAAAGTTGTATCTTTCTTGGACTATTGTTATGATATTTATCCCACTATGCTATATTCATTTGTCTCATTACTCCAAAATCTATATAAAGATCATGAGGGTAGGAACTTTAGAGGTAGTATGCACCATTGGATTCTTGTACAATGTGGAAGAGTAGGTGAATAGTAGATATTTGTTAAATCAGTATATGAATGTAATTTTATATATTAATCATTATTATATTGCTTCTTATGTGCATGTTATTGATATATATTTTTCAAATTCTTAAAAAAGAGGAATGTTCTCTGCCCTTCTCTGTATCCCTTATGTGCTTGCATAGTGATTTTCATAGT
>NW_006494614.1:5605455-5606243 GCF_000325575.1 Pteropus alecto
TTAGTAGTATCCTCTGGTGTTTAAAACTGCTTATCATCATCCTAATATATATATATTTTATTTTTTATTTTTTTAGGTGAGACAACCCTTGGTTGACCTCAGAGATTGCAAGACCCTGTCAGCTTACAATCTCTTATTTTTTATTTTTTATCTCTACAGCACCTGGTCTCCTAGGTGGTCTCCCATCCAAGTACTAACCAGGCCCGACCCTGCTTAGCTTCCGAGATCAGACAGGATTGGGCTAATATATTTTAAACACAATCAAATTCAGTTACCAAGGTAGGTACAATAATGCTAATATCACTGTCTATGTATTATAATTTTAGTGTTTATCAATAACACATATATATGTGTGTGTGTGTGTGTGTGTGTGTGTGTGTGTGTGTGTGTATAATTATTTCTAATATAGCACTATAAGGACAGGTGCTTTACATCCTGGAAGAAATTTTAAATATAATTGATCCTGCTTTAGTAGGCACAGTATTTTGCTCTTGATATCCAGTGGCTTAAAGCCTGATTCCATATCGTGATCTTCTTATTTTTATACTAAAAAACAGTTGGTTCTTTCACTTTCATACATAACATTTAGTTAGCACTCTGAAAGATAGATCAAGACACTAGACTAAGTGCTTTCCTTTGATAATCTATGTTAATCACAGGAAGTTGTTATACTTCTAGGTATTCAGATCAACAGTACATAAGAACCACTTCCTACATTGTATGATTTTGTGAAATATTAGCTTCAGTTTCTCCTATTTTTTCTGTCTTACCTCTTTATAATTGAGAAT
>NW_006494614.1:5606393-5682651 GCF_000325575.1 Pteropus alecto
GATAATCTATGTTAATTGCAGGAAGTTGTTATACTTCTAGGTATTCAGATCAACAGTACATAAGAACCACTTCCTACATTGTATGATTTTGTGAAATATTAGCTTCAGTTTCTCCTATTTTTTCTGTCTCACCTCTTTATAATTGAGAATGAGGCACCAGAAAAGGGTGATATATAAATTTCCAAATGCAGAATAAAATTGATTGATGAAGTTACAAGTAACTATTCACATACTGTATGGTATGCAATCAATTATAATGTGCTGGAGGAGCATTAATAATTTGATGTTAGAACCTGGCTTTATTTTACTCATCAAACATAATGTCTAGATGATGATGATGATGATGATGATGATGATGATGATGATAATAATGATGACGATGATGACAATGATGATGATTTCTGCTTGTATTCATTTCTGTTCTTTCTCCATCATCTTAATATGATTCTTAAGAGTTGAATTTTCTAAGATGTCTCATCTTCATGTGGACAATTGCAGCTGATTTGCTCAGCATTTTAACAGCTTTCCATTCTGACTTTTGATCAGAAAAATACCTCTAACTTTTGTGACATCTTGAAATACCTGTATCACATGCTATTACCAACTTTGATCTAACTATGTAGTTTTTTATACACTAAGTGAAAGAAAATATCTAACAAAATGTTTCTTTCAGAAAAAAATACAGTATTTTTAAGGGTTCAAGAAAAAGAAATAACTCAAATAAAAATACATGTGGTCCTGCTAGAAATAGTAAATTTTCACCATAAATACAATTCAAGTTTTTAGAAGAACCCAGCAATTCCCCATCATCCTGGGGCTAGGCTAAAATGTAGAGCTGCCAGAAATAAACAGAGAGAACTCCTTTTTAGGACATTGACATTTAATTCTATTTGAGCTTGTTAATGGTCATTCAATTTCTTTGCTTACATTTTGCTTTCATTATCTTGCAAGTTTCTTTGGTGAATTAATTCATTTAATACTGTGAAGATGAAAATTGATTTGTATCACATCGTCGCATCCTGTAGATAACTTGCCAATTTCAGAACATTTCTTTCTTCTTTGTAATGAGGAAGAGAGGGATGAAATGACTTATGAGAAAGTGAAGATCAAGGAAATTGGATATTATACTAAAGGCATTATTTTCCTGGGTTTTTAAAAAAATGACCAATTTTTATTTTGTTTAAATAGCAAATGGAAGAAGAATATGAGTACTATAAAAACTTTATCGAAAACCAAGAGAAAGAGATGAAAGTATAAATACTACTAGAAACATCATACTCAGACCCAAATAAAAATATCAGGAGATCTAAAGTATATGTTTAAGCTGAGAGCAGATATAGAGAATATGGAGAAGGCAAACTTATCTCTGCAAAACCTTATAGTTACAAATGTAAACAAAAGAAGAGTATAAAACTGGTGAGAGACTAGAATGAACATGATTAGATCAATTCTATTAAAAGCTATGAAAGACAATAAATGATTCAATAGAAGTAATCTGCATCCGGGTTTGTTCAGTAATCCACTGGAGGTCTTTGTCAAAATCTTTTGACAAGCTAATTAAAAGCAGACTGTTACGCAGCACTTGGTGTTTACCTTTGTGAAATAAATCGATTCATCTTCAAGTTCCTATATTCACATTTTCTACACTGCCTTGTTATGGTGACCTTAACAGTATATTGCTATGTAGAAACTGAATATTCATCTTGACAGTGTAAGAGTCACAATGAAAATAAAATGTCTCAGAAAAGATTTTTAACCAACATTTAATTCAATGAAATAACATTCACTGAGTGTTGAATATGTCCTGGACATTGCTCAGAGTGAGAGCAGCACACAGATAAAAGTCAAAGTCACTGCCCTTGAGGAGCTCATGATATTCCAAATATTTTTAAGAGATGTAGTCTAAAGTTTTGTTATGTTGTTCTTTAAATGTCTTTTTTTCCCCTGAGTGAATGGGACATATTATCCTCAGGATAATTATGTTTCTTTTACAATACTGAATTCCTCACAGCAATATATATTCACACCCAACAAATCCCAAAAAGCTTACTAAATAAGGAAAAGATAGGGAAAAGGTTCATTTTATTTTGTTGCTGGTTTTAATATATATTTTGGAATAAATCTGCTGTGGTTCCATAGGATAAGCTGATGCCTTGAGGCTAATATAGTTTATATTTTCCCTAGTGCCTTACAAATAAGTGGAAACTAGAATGAGCTATTCTTTAAACCAGTTACATCCTTCGGGCTCATTTTTGCTTTAACAAATGCTTCCTATCTACAAATTCAAAGTAGGCCAACTTTTCTTCTGGTAATCTATCTCAGACTTAGGCTCACAACTAGGCCAGGGATCTTGGCCAGGCCAACTGTATCTCCACACTGCTGGTTTTGAAAAATCATATTGCAGGATTTTGAGTGCTATGGAAATAATTCTTTATAAATATATAGAGTTTGAATAAAATGGGAAATCAGAATCTGACTAATGTACTAGGAAACATTTCTTTAAGCACCAACTAACTTTTAAAATAAATATTTTAAACCTAGGAAGAATCAATGAAAATGTTTAAGGCAGGGTATTGTTTCTGTGTTCCTGGCATTGATTCTCAGTACAGAATTTTAAATGAAGTCAAGGTAACATTCCTATGACATCAATGTCCTTTTATTGTTTGTTTTGTTTTATTATTACTATAATAGACTACAAGATAGCACTTAATATGGGCCAGTCTCAATACAAAGCACTTCACGAATATTACCTCATTGGATCCTCTTAATAGCCTTAGGAGGCAGATATAACTACAATCTCCATTTTGTGTATTAGGAAGTTAGGCATCAATAGGTGAAGTAATCTGTTCAAATATAACTCAATCAGTGGTAGAGCTGAGATTTTAAACCACATAGTCTGTATATAGAGTATAGCTCTTAATCAGACATATTAAAGCTTCTGAGTATAAGCTTTGATACTGAGATAACTTTTGTTATGATTTATTTTTACTTTAATAAAAGTAATGCATGTATACAGACCTACAAACTGAATACAGTAATAACTAGTAGTCTCTCACTCACTACTACTCATTAGATTACTACTGACTCACAGTAACCACTTTTAATTTTTTTCTGTCATTTATGTAATTCTTAAAATAAAACCTGCTTATACTGTTTTTTTTTTCTTGATTTTTAAGTGTATGCCATTTTCTACCTGAAACAAAGAGATGAGTTAGTGCTTTTAAATCACTGACAAAAATGCATGCAGCTAGTCCTGTCATTCCACCAATGGTATTTCATCATTTTTGTTAAGTCCTTATTGATAATAATATAATATTATGGAAATCTTGGGCCAGCTAGCGACCATAAATATTACATTTTAACTTTTAATTTTCCCTGAAGTTGCTAATTTTCTCATTTCATTTGCTTAGATTTCTAGGTACTGATCATTAATTCATTCCCAAGTATCCTGACAAACTATAAATTTCCTTTCAATATAGTAAAACACACTGTTAATCTATTAAGTTCTTTTATTCCTATTTCTGGAGATGTCCCTTTCTAGCTATCTTCAGGCACTGATCTAAACTGAATGGTTTTCAGGCCCAGGAATTCCTTTCACTATGATTCTGAGCAGCTGTCTCCTGTTTGTCTGGGTTTGATCACTGTCTTTATAAAGATTTTCAATGAATTTTTCAGTTTTCAACAATATCCTCAAAAGCAACCAACCATCCAAAGTACCTGGTGTCACCAAATTCCCAGCCTTTCTAGAATAAAAATGTAAACAAGTAATGATAGCTTTTGGTCTCTCTCACATCAACTCCCATTCTCATAAGCATAGATTTCAGCTTTCTGTCTTCTGTTAAATTAAACAACAAACAAACAAACTATAAATATAAAATTGCATTCCAGAGAGGTCAAAAAAAGCAGATGAGTCTGATAGATCTCCGAGTTTGGGAGACAGAGTAGAGTTATGAAATGCTTACAGATAAAACTGACAAAAGACATAAAAAAACGGTACACTAAAAACCACCAAATTAAAAAAGAAAACACCTAAATAAATGTAGAGTTTTACCTTGTTCATAAACATAAGATTCAATATTGTTAAGATATGAAATCTCCCAAATTGATCTATAACTTAAATATATATCCCAAATTAAAACTCTATAAGGCCTTTTTTGTTTTGTTTTTGTTTTGGTAGAAATAGACAAACTGATGCTAAAATTCATACAGAAATGCAGGAGTCTAGCCAAAACGTCTTTGAAAAAGAACAATAGCCAAAACATCTTTGAAAAAGAACAAAGTCAAAGGATAACAATAGCTGATTTTAAGACATTGTAAAGCTACAGATAACCAAAACTTCATGGCATCAACAAAAGGATAAACACACAAGTCAATAGAACAAAATAGAGAGTCTGGAAATAGACCTCCAAAAATATATGCAATTGATTTTTGATATAATTTGAAAGATAATCAGTGGAGAAAGGCGTTTTCAAATTTGATCCTGAGTAATTTAAATATACGTACACACAAAAAAATTAACTTTGATTCCTACCCTGCATCATAAAAAAATTCAAAATAGATAATAGGCTTAAAGATAAAATATAAAACTATAAAAATTATGGACGATAACATAAGGGACTTGGGTTAAACAAACAGTTCTTGTGTACAACACCAAAAGTTTAATCTAGAAAAGAAAAAATAAAATGGATAAAATAGACTTTTTACAAAATTAAAAGCTTCATATATATGGACTTGAATATATATAATTTCTTACATAAAATATTTATCATATATAACATATATATGGAGAGAGAAAGAGAGAAAGGGATCTCTTAATACTCAATAATAACAAAACCAGCAATAAAACAAAATCCATTCTAAAAAAAAAATTGCAATGTTTTCAGCCAACATTTGGCAAAGAAGATATGTGCAAGACAGACAAACATATGAAATGATACATGACATCATTAATCATTAGGAAAATGCAAATTAAAATCATAATTAGATACCACTATATCTTATTAGAATGGATAAAATGTAAAAGTCTATACTAATTGCATATAGTTGTCAAGAATGAGGAACAACTTGAGCTCTCATATATTATTGATGAGAATGAAAATGGTACAACCACTTTAGAAAAGAGTCTGGCATTTTTTTATATTGTAAACATGCATTTGCCAGACAACCCAGCCATTCTAGTTCTGATACCTATTCAAAGGGAATGAAAGCACATGTCTGTACCAAAACTCATGCATCAATGTTCATCACTGCTTAATTTGTAAAAGCCCAAATTTGGAAACTACTAAACGATCCATTGAATAGTCAATGGATAAATTGTAGCATAGCCATACAATGGCACACAATTTAGCAATCGAAAGAATGAACTATTGACAAAGCAAACACATAGGTGAATCTCTTATAAAAAACACGTTAAAAGGCAGTATATTATAGGATTCAATTTAAACAAATTTCTAGAAAATACCAACTAATCTTGTGACAGAAAGCAGATCAGTGGTGGCCTGAAATGGTACCATGCAGGTGAGGATGGAAAAGATTATAAAGGAACACAAGGGGCCTTTCGAGTGATGAGTAAATTCACTATCTAGATTGCAATGATGATTCTTACTTGTATATAGATGTCAGAATGTTTCAAATTGTACACACAGTGCTAAACAAGGCAATAAAAATTAAGGAAATAAAAGTATTTGCTATTTTCTCTTTGTTTTTATAGAACTATGTTATTTAAAATTCCATCATTTTAGTGATTTTTTTTTTTTTTGGTAGAGGAGAAGGGAGAAATCTGAGTTGAAATAAAAACATATATTCAGTCAGTTTTAACCAGACTGAACATTTACTTTCAGTTTCTAGTTTATTTTATTTTAAATGGGGACTCCTTTAAATAATAGCACCATATTAAATTACATTAAAAAAAGTTTTAAAATGACAAAATAGTTAATTTACACTATATTAGCAACCACTGGTATATTATAGCCTATCTCTTATTGAGAAATGTTGTAGAGCACAATGGGAAAAGTGATGAAAAGTTGTTTGCTGATAGTCTATAAATTACTTTCCCCTAGACCTTCAAAATGTATGGACCCAATTGGGGGTGGAATTGTGGAAGAGCACTGGAGGTTGCAAAATATACAAATACAAGGTGACGTTATTACTCAGACAACTTAAGGAAGGATATGAATCAGAATTGTGTTTTTATAATCAGATTCAGTGATAACATTCTACATTAACCAATACTAGAAGGATTCCTGGAAAAGAAGCTAAGTTTTATAATCATATCCTTATGAGATATTTGACAGGAATAGAAAGGGGTCCTGGATGTCCATCAACCATAAGTGTCAAGGTGTACAGGACAAAGCTGAGACCTTGTGAGCTAAAGTCACGAAGAAATTATGAGATTCCTATCAGGAGGCAATATATACTGACCCCTTGCTTGAATCTCATTCCGCTATTCTCAAGACCCCTGTTATCTACTCAGTAGAGCTTAGTAAAATCCTAAGGGCTTAAAAATCCTAACTACCTGAGTTTACATCCTGCCTCTACCACTTACTATTTGTAACTTTTAGATATTAAGGTTGTTCATAAGAAGCATGTCTCTTCCTGTTAGGTCTATGGTAGGGCTTTACTTTCCTCTTTGAAAGTTAGTATCACCTTGTGACATATTTTGACCAAAGAAATGTGAACAAAAAGTATGTCATTTCTGGGAAGAAGTTTCAGAATCCAGTGTATGATTTGTCATATTTGTTTCCTCTTGTCAAAGTAAGAGTAGGAGGTGTTGTCAAATGGGGATTTGGTCAGCTTGGGTCCCTGAGCAACATTAGTGAGCACAAACCCTTGTACTAACATGTAATCTTAGGAAGAAAATTTTGTATTCTCAAGCCCCTGAAATTTGTGTCTGTTTATTGCAGCATAACCTAGCTTATGCTCCTTAGTTTTTTCATCTATAAAATGGGAATACTAACAGTATTTCTCGTGAGAGTTGTTATGTGAATTAAATGAGAAAATGCATGCACAATTTTAAGAATATTCCAAGCACATAGTGTTTATTAGTAACAAATTACTATTAGCACTTCCATGAAAGATTGAAAATACAATGATTCTCATTTGTATTAAGCCACTATTTAATGAATTTTAACTATAAGCCTGATACTATAATGATCACTTTGCATAAAATATGAAAGATAATCCTCATGATAACATTGTAAAACTTTATGAGCACTACAGGCAAAATTCAGATGTATAGTTTTCATATATGAGTACTGAGAAATGTTTCTATGGCTTTGCTGTTGGCAGCAAATATCCTATTTTGATTTCTGCAATTTTTAAAAATTTTTTACTTTTTCATTAGGACTTAATTGAATCAAAATATATGAAAGTAGATTATTCTCAACAGAATTAGAGTAGATTTTTATCTTGGTTAGGTTTATGCTGTCTGCATTAACAAATTGACCCAAATCTGTGTAATGATGTACATAAAATAGAAGCTTATTTTTTCCTCACACATGCATGATGCATTTCTCTTCATTGTAGTCATCAATGGACCCATTCAGACAGAGACTTCGCCACTTTGAACAAAGACTGCCTAGGGTCGCCTTGCAGCTTGTCTCCATTCCATTATTTTAAATGGAAAACAACAATTATAAAAACAAACAAACAAACAAAGCAAAATAAAAAACCATGGAGGAGTCTACATGGGAGATTTTTATGGGCTAGATTTGGGAGTCAAATACATAATTCTGCTTACACTCTGATTATGGCTTAGTTACTCGCTCACACATAAAGGAAGACCTAGAAAAGTATTCTAACAACTTGTCCTGGAAAAGAGGCAAACATAGATTTGTGTGACATATATAACAATCTGTCGCAGCTTTTTAGACCCTGAAGTCTGTGATTACAGGACCTATCTATTAGAGGTAGCTTTTAACAGAATAATCCTAACATATTTATTTCAATACTTTCAGCTTGTTAATATTCTTTCACTTTCATCATTCTCATTTTGCTCCGAAAAACAACCCTCTGAGGAGTAGGACAGGTGTTATTATTATTCTCCACTTAAAGTGGAGAGAATTGAAATAAGGGTTAAGAGTCTCTGGGTCAAATGAAGCAGAACTACTTAATAGAGAAATTAAGTGGATATGGTTAAAAAGGATGAAGTGAAGCTATACTCCATTCCCAAACCTCGAGAGAGGGCTCAAGGAAGACCTAGTTTTAATAAGCCTTCACTCTTTGAAACATTTCTTTACGTATATCTTTACATCATGTTAAGCTTAAACTACTTTTTAAATTTTTCCTTAAGACAAATGGTTAAGATTGATGTGTTATGCATAAAATTACTGTACTTCAAAAAAAAATTCATGCATATATATAATCTTCTCCAAAGGTTGATTCATTTTAGGTGGGTGAAAATGGAAGGGAATTATAATTTAAGAAATAGGTGTATATGTATGAAGCATTCTGCTAGTGTTCTGCATATATTATCTCATTTAAAAAAGCTTCTGAATAGAAATGTTATGTAAATTTTATACACGCGAATCCTGAAGCTAGAGAAATTAATAAAATTTCTTGTGAATCATAAACTCAGGAATAAAATTCTGGAGAATTGTTTTTTCTGAAATACTGATGGTAAGAAAGCTTTGGAAATTCTTCTGGAGATTGTGAAGGAATTTATTCTTTCATAGTAATTATCCCATAAATGGCAGAAGAATATTTACATAAATCTGTACCAATTACAGCTGCCAATACTGACCTTAGCAAAACCCAATGCTGATGGTTAAAACATTAAAGAAGTTCTAATGTGTTGATAGCTTGAGAAGTCAAATAATAAAATCCAGTTTCAGTATAACTCCATTGTTGTATATAAGCTGTAAGATAATAGAGAAGGTAATTCTTGAGTAACTTGTGTGCTTAATCATGGTTGGTCCCATCAAGACCAGCTGGGTGACTCCTGTGCCAAGCCACTCACGTATCCCAAATATAGAAGCTGAGATTCTGGCAGAGGGATGAGTAAATCTTCAGAGAATGGGTTGATAGCTTGTGGACACAGAATTCCAAATAGCAGATATAGACATACTCTGTAAGTGCTTGCCCTCATCCACATGTTTTGATCAAACTATTACATTTGTAAGAAAAGCCAATTTATGTTATTATCATTTTAGTTACCTTGTACATCCGGATGAGAACCTATGGTTTGGAATTATTTTTCAGTCACTGTCATACACTGGCTACATGGTGCTGCTTAAGCGACCTTGTTTGAGCCTATTTCCTCATCTGTTAAACTGAGAGAATGATACCTACCTTGAAAGTCAAGAGGATTAGAGATATAAAAATATCAGAAATCATTTCTAGCACATAATAAATCCTCACTAAATACTCACAGTTGCCGTTATTATCACTGAGATGAAAACAATGATAATATCAATTATGGGGATGATGATATTTGATTTCCAAAGCCCAATTCATTAAACATACCAGAATATCTTTTGCCATTGTTATTCTGCATTTCAGTCATAATAAGCTTAAAATTAACTTACATTTACTGAAAATTTTATTTCGGGGAAACATTTTCACGTTTAATCTTATTTGATCCCCAAGATAATTCCCATTTTAGAAATGAAGAAGCCTAATACTGACGTCTCATAGCCAACTTATGACTTCATTCCAATGCTATTTCTATGAGAAACATTTTGTGTACTAAACACGAATGTGACAGCATAAAATCATTTCACTAAACTTGATTTTATAATTTTACTTAAAAATATAAGCACTATTCTCTATTCAGCCAAAGCCAGGCACCAATGTGGCACAAATGTATCACTGTAAATGATTTTCCCAGAGCAGAGTCAGTGCTGACACGAATATACTCTCACTTAGGATGGATTGAATAAAAGGCCTAATGAGGCCTCTGAATGCTGGGACCAGGAAGAAGTGAAAACAAGTCTATGCATTTGCCCTCAAAGAGCAAAGAATTCAATAGAAAAATAAAAGAGTACACATTTAAAAAGAGAGCACAATAAGTGCATTAATGTAGGTACAAGGCAACTCATGTCCATCGCGAATGCCTTTAATAATGAATGGAGTGACATGAAGTCAAGTGTTGGTTTTAAAGTCGGGTTACATGGTATCAAATCTGGTCTCAAACACTGTAAAATAGGGATAGTTATATTACTAACCTCAATAATTTGTCATAAAGATTCTATATGTTATTATATGTAAAACTCTTTAAAAAAGTACCTTCTCATGCTCCAGAGTATTCAATAAAGGTTAACTATTATTGTTGTTGTTTTTAAATCCATCGTGACTATAATTGTCATATTTTAAACAATGCTAATTAATATTATTTAAGTATTTATTTATTTTTTGTTTTTAACATTCATGTATACCTAATATGGTACCACATAGGTCATTTTTCATGTCCCTTGGGAAAACATAAACACTCTGACAAATAAGTGTTTTATAAATAACAGTTATCTGCAATAGCTGAAAAGATTCATTGTTATGAAAAGACAACAGACTTGGGTTAATCAATCAGGACTCCTGTTTTTCAAGATCCTCATGAGAGAGAAACTTAGGTCAGTGGTGATTAGCTTTCACTTATCTAGCATGAGTTTTTGAAAGGTTGTGGGAAATCCTAATTGTGGCTTTCCAACATTTCAAGCTCCATACAAGTAAAGCTGAAACTCTGTGATAATTATCTTTTATAATGCCTTTAGCCACCTCTGTTGCCTGACTCTAACATCTGGATTCTATATGTAATAATTTCTTAGTATGCCACTGCCACCATCTCGCTTCCTTTCCACAATTTATAGAAAAAGTGACAGAGCATCATCCATGCACAGTTCCATAACAGCCATGAAATGATGATCAGGCTGTAAAAGAGCTATTCCTACTCTGTGAGATGGAAGAGGAACTGAGAACACCAGTCTTGGGTTGGGCCTATCGCAACACCTTCCTCTATCCACTTTACTTCTTATTCATTCGCGATTTATTTCCTTGGACAAATTCCTAGAGGTAGAGTGCCAATTGAATGATTATATATAGTTTATGTGTTCATATCATTGCTATACTGTACTACCAAAAAGATTACAGAAATTTACATCCCCATGAAAAGTTCACTGGGGAAGAAGGCACTGCATTTCTGCTAGCACAGAGTGTTGTGCTAGGCTCACCTCCTACATTCAAGTGGTACATAGTTCCACCTCTGGGAGATTTCTCTCATGAAAAATCATCACCACATGATACTCAATGCCTTGGTCCAGGCCCTTGCCCACACTTCCCCAAAAACCTTAAAAATTTCTAGACTGGGCTTCCTGGCCCTGCTCTGTCTCTAATATACCTTTGCTCATTTGCCAGAATGATTTAACAAAAAACACAGATAGTAATGATTGTACACCTAGAAAATAATTTTCTTAAATCCTTTCTAGAAGCAAAATATTCAGTTTTATTGTCTTTAAAAAGCCTTAAAGAAAAAACATGCACCCTGCAGTAGCCGTATTCATGCTACCTAAAAGACAACACAAGGGCATACACAAAGTAACAGTCAAGACTGTACCTTAAATCTTACCATACTGCTTAGTGCAGCTTGTAATTATGAAAATTGCATCTTGTTGTGTTTTATTGATTAATATTTTGGCTTAGAACCATATATTCATGCATTTTATAATTTGCATACCAAAGCAAATTCTTCTGCAATAAGAAATCTAATACAGTGTCCTAAGTTTTTCAGTTCAAGTATATGTGTACTCTTTTGAGGTAATAGTTTAAATCTATATTTCACAAAATTTAGTGAGAACTATATGCATTAAGTGCCAAAATATGACACATGAGACATTTTTATTCAGTTGCTGAGTATGAGCCTCTTGAATTTTTAACCAGAGGACTGGCTATTGTAGTAAGAGGCGAGAGGTACCCACTGGCCTTTATCCCCTTTGCTTTACACCTTTAGAGAGACAAAAGAAATAATAGTAAAGTTCAGAAAAAAAACAGTATGGGTGAATTAACCCTGCAACAATAGACCTTCTTTCAAACAGTTCACAGGAGTCTGCTGCTCCCTCAAATTATTGCCACTCTCACCAGAAGTTTAATTTATACTCTGGAATCAAATAAATAGCTTTTGTGCCAAAGAACTATTATTTAGCTACAGTCCCTGCATCTGTCTCTCAAAAATCTATGACGTCTATAGGCAGCTGGGTTAGGGAAAACTAAATTTTTGTTGTTGTTATTGTTTTGTTTTCCAAACATCAGAACATTTATATGATAAAAAAAGAAATTGGGGTGTGATTTAGAATTATATACTACTGCAGGGTCACTATTCAATGATTTCCATCACACACACATAGGCACTTGGACACATTTACACATACACACACTCCCAAACTCTATCTAATAACTGAATTCAGCCCTCCAGTAGCCACAGACTCTGAGATAGAGCCGGGACCTAAACAGGGTAGACAAAGAAATGCTGTTTGGTCCTAGAGCTCAGTAATGATTCAGTATCAGCACTACATCTCTTCTACCTGTTTTGGTGTAGTGATTTCACTACATATAATGTTTTGCTAATATAGTGTTTTGTGTTGTTCTTTAACCACAATTTAACTAACTCCTTTATGATAAGTTAATCATATTTCTTCACATCTTTAACTTTAAATTCCTTAATAAAATTTTCTTGAGGGCTTTTGTCTTACAAACCAAATAATTATACAGTTATTTCTGTTTTTCCAAGTAATGCCAGGAACCATGTTGTTAAGGTAGGTATAACACTATGATATAATCACAACATCAAAACAGAGACAGGGTGTTTTAAAAGATAAATAGAGAGCTGTAACTTGAAACACGCTATTAGTTACTTTAGTGGGAGGTTCTAGAAAGACACAAATAAGGTATATGTGTTCGCTATTAACTCCAGGCTGTACCAAGAGCTTTCAATACAGCGTCACCAATTATTTTTTAGTCTATTCTTCAGATATTTTCAATCACTAATATATATTTATTGTAATGATACAGAACAATAAGTGTACTGATGAGAGAATAGGATTGCTTTATGCAGTCACAAATTCACACCAATGAAACACACAGACTGTCAGAATTCTCCTATCATTCAGTGATTCTATTTCCTTGTTTTCAAAGGTGCCTGTTTATTTGATAAGCATAAAAAAATGTCAGTTTGTTTCCTGTGAGGATTTTCAGTGTTATTCTACTGAAAAATAGAATAACCTCAAGAAATAGAATAACCTCATAGTGAACAGTCACTATTAGACCTACTCTGTGAGTCTCATCTTCATCCTTAGACTTATTTTGTATTGAGATTTTCCTGCAAAATACCTCTCAGTGCATCAAAAGTTTAAGTCCAAAACTGGTAAACTTTAAGGTTTCCATTAATGTGAAAACCTGTATTCCATCCCTTATACATCTATTTCTTTCATCAAAATTACACATAAAACATAGCAAACCAAACAAAATGATATAGTACTCTCAAGCTGGATTATGAAATTAGAAGAAGCAGAAAGTGCCCTGATGAATAACAAATAATACACTGAAGCAGAAACATCGCATAATTACCATTATTTTTTGTTGTAGTGGTGGTGGTGAGAGCATTAAAGCTCTACTCTTAAAGAAACTTTCAAGCATACAATACAGTATTAAGTATCATCACCGTGCTGTACTTTGGATTCCCAGAACTTATTCATCTTATAACTAAAATTTTGTAGCCCCTCACCAATATCACCCCTATTTTTCCCACCTCACACCCCCTCCCTGGTAATTACCATTCTACACTCTGTTTCTCTGAGTTCAATGTTTTTAGGTTCCAAATATAAGTGAGATTATACGGGTCTTCCCTTTTTGTCTCTATATTTTGTCCCTATATACTATTTTTCCTTCATTATCTGGCTTATTTCACTTAGCATATTGCCCTCAAGGTCCATCCATGTTGTTGTAAACAGCAGAATTTCCTTCTTTTCTTATAGCTATTTGTGTGTATGTGTGTGTGTGTGTGTGTGTGTGTGTGTGTGTGTGTGTGTGTGTGTACTACCTGTTTAATCCATTTATCCATAGAAGAACACAGGTTGTTTCCACATCTTGCCTATTGTAAAACGGGGTGCAGATACCTCTTCAGCATGATGATTTTGTTTCCTTTGGATACATATCCAGAGGTTGGACTGCTGGATAATATAGTTCTAAGCATAATTTTTTGAGAAACATCCATAGTGTTTCCATCAGAGAAATGTTCCTAGCCATCTCTATGTCTCAGCTTTGTCATCCTCTGGGCAAGTCCTTGATGTAATGTCCCAAAAGGCTGAGGAAATGGTCACTCACCTTCTCCCTTTCCAGGTGAAGATGCCACTTTCTCCCTGAGGAGTTCCCTCCTGGCATTGAGCAGTGCTGGCCTGGGATGATACAAGCAGAATGAAACTATACTTCCTAACTTTTTGTTTGTTTGTTTGTTTTTGTTTGTTTGTTTTTGTTCCACTGTGTTGCTGAAGTTTCTTCAGTGGACTCCTGCAATCTCAGAGCTGTTTTGTTTGCGGATAGCTTTCGAATTGTTGATCCTTGTGGAGAAATGGAGACATCGCACTCTTCCTGCAGATTTAGTTTTTGAAAAGTTGTATTATTGGAAGAAGCATATCTATAATCACTGAATGTTATTATCAGTAATTACTCCTCCTATTCTAGAGAAGAGATATAATTTCTACCTTAAAAAAAAACTGAATGGTTTATGACATTGTCATGAAATTTATAAAAATGTAAGGTAATTAAAATAACAAACACCCAATTTTTAGAATTTTTAGCAAGTAGGTCAAAGTTTTTATATGCTAAAAACAATAATTAGGCATTAAAAGAGGTCAAAATTCTTTTTAATGGTTAGAGAAATACTGCAGGGAGAAGTATAGTTTAATATTGAAGAATGGAAAAATAGTATCATTTTGGTTATAAGTAACTGAAAATCTAACTCAATTCTATAACCAATATAGGAACTAAAAAGGTTAAGAATTGGTGAGGTTTGAAAGACCTGTTGAATGCTGTTATCAAAGTCCAGTTACTCTGCATCTCTTTATCTTGTCTTTTCAAAATTGACTTCATCCTATGGCTGTCTTCACTCAAGGTCCCAATATGGGTGCAAAAATATTTTTTGGCTAGGTACAGTAGAAAAAACACATATCTTTGTTGCAATATTCTTAAAAATGACTCAAGTTTCTGACTTAGGCAATGTGTATGGTGAAGTAGTACAGCAGTACAGTTTTACCAAATAAAGGAAATAGTATGAGGGGAAAATTGGTTCATGGGAGACAATTCTCCATACTTACATTTTTGCAAATCTTGAGAACAAGGCACTGAGTACTTTCAAAATATCTTTTCAAATGTGTTTATATAGTGAACAGCCTTGGAATATAAAATCAGTGTCTCTCTACAGAGCACAGAACAAGGTATCCATAATACTTCTCTCTCTCTCTCTGTTCCAATCCATTAGAAAACATGTTAGCTCTACCTTAAAAATATATTCAGAATCTAACACTTTCTTCATATTTCTGTGATTGACACTATGCTCCATAACCATTTGCCTGGATTACTGCAGTTTCCTTCCTTCATCTTATCCCCTCACTCATCTACAGTTTATTTGCAACACAAAATGTAACTGCCTTTTTAAAATACTTATATAAATCTTTCACTTAAAACTCTCCAATGGCTTTACATTTCAATGAGATCTATACCTTCCCATCCTCATTATCTTTCTGAACTTATTTTCAACTACTGTCCTCTCCACACATTCTGCTCCAAACATCCTGGTTTCCATGATCCTAAAGCATGCCTGACATGCTTGTTTCCACATTAATAATCACCTTCTAACACATTACATAATTTGCTTCCAAAGGCTTTATTCCTTTGCTATAACTTAAAGTCAATAAGGGCATTTTGCTGACCTGTTCACTGATGTTTCCAAGCACCTAGAACAGGACTCCACACATAATCAGCACTCGATAAATATTAATTTTACAAATGATGAATGTATTTCCCTCAAATTTTCTGTGGAAGAAGACAAAGCATACTTACATACATTCATAATTCATGGTCATGATTGTGCTTCTCCTATGTTTTTCTTAACAGAAACATATTTTAACAATGTTCCAGAGTGCTCCATCAGGATAAAACTCTTCCCACTATGATGCAAGATCTGAATATACTGTTGGTCTTGGCCTAGGCATATGTAGGGTCTCAGATTGAAATAATTTTTGTTTTTAAAACTATGCTTTTATACTGAAGATAGAAAACATAGGCCCTCTGTGGAATTAACAGTAGTCTTCACTGCTTCCTTCACATTTTTTGTCTCTCTTAGAAAAATATTTAGCAAGTTTCAGATTATAGATTTCTATTTTTCTCTTAAACTTGACTCAATTTTTATTATATGATTTTACCACATTGTTCTATCTGCCACAACTGCAAAGATTCTGGCACAATTTTGGGAAATTACAAAAATATGATTTAGATTGGAAGAAAGCACAAAAGAAACTTGACTAAGGCAGTAAACATTAGGGAAATACAGAAACACAATGAATTCTTCATTGCCTTATTCTGTTCTGCAAGTAGAGGAACTAAACAAAGTAACTTTTACAAAGTAAAAGTTAAATTAATGAACTTTAGGACTGATACATGACATACAATACATATCGTTCACGTCTCATCAAAGAACCTTAAATCTAGGTTTCAAAACATGCAAGTAACATTCTAAAAAAAAATTATTAACTTTATAAAACAATATAGGTGATAAAACAATTAAATTATACAGTATGAGGTTCTTTTGCTTTTGTATTTTAGGTTTTTTGTTTTTATTTTATTTATTTTTATTTTTGGTAAAAGTCTTGTCAGACATAGGTGAGGTTTCTTGGCTCAAAGTTAATGCTCAGTAAATATAAAATTCTTTTATTAACTTCTTCTATGTAATCTTGCCAAAATTTAATATTGAAATTAAAAATTCCAATGTGAAAAGTAAAATAAGGTATTTTATTATTGTTTTAATGTGCATTTCTTTGTGATTAAACATTTTTTCTACAGGTTTATTGGTCATTAGTACTTCTTACGATACTTTCTTGGGTCTCTCTTTTATTTTTCTAATGGAGTGTTTATCTCTTGCTTTTTGATTTCTTAAAAGTTTTACAAAATATGAATAAAAAGTCTTTGATTAACACACAGCTCACATTTACCATTTGTATAGGTCTTTTTCTTTTTACTTCAAGATAATTATTTTTTATATAGCCAAATCTATCAGTCTTTCTTTTGCTGAAATACTTAGTAAGACCTTCCCCAGTAAGATCAGATATTTATTTTCCTACACTTTTTAAAAAGATGTTCTGGTTTTATTTAGTGTATTCAATCCATCTGGAATTTATTTTAAAAGATACAAGGTAAGAATCTAACTCGTGTTTTTCTAAATACATAACCAATTTGTTTGAGTTTAATGACATGATATTTGTCTTATAAAACTAAAACTAAGCTGTAATTGTCATGATTTAGACTTATTGAACAAAACACAATTTTTAATTCTTAAATGTCTAAAGTAGAGCTGTGTGCAATAAAATGAAATAAAATACTTATTTTTAGTATTTAATTACTCAGTATTTAATTTTTAGTATTTAATTACTCAGTGCCTTTATTTAAGTTCTGAATTAAGAAATCCAAAATGTGCATATTAAATGCATTCCATAAATGTGTTGATGTGAGAATATTACTATTCTAGAAATTGATTATAACATTGATACTTTATAAAAATCATCTTTTAGAAAATAAATTTAATTGGGAAAGAAAAGACAGATCAACAGAATAGAGAGCCCAAAAATAGACCTGCAAAGATAGAGTGAACTAATCTTTGACAAACGATCAATGGCAAGTCAAAGGAAAAAGATAATTCTTTAAACAAATGGTGCTGAAACAACTGGATATCTTTGGGCAAAAAATAAATCTATAAATGCATATTACTAAGTGAAGAAGTCAATTTGAAAAAGTTACATACTATATGATTCCAACTATATGATATTTTGGAAAAGGTAAAATTATGAAAATAGTAAAAAGATCAGTAGTTGCCAGGGGTTGAGCTGGGTGGGGGTGTAATAGGCAGAGCAAAGATAATTTCTAGGGCAGTTAAAATACTTTATGTACTATAATAATGAATACATGTCATTACACATTTGTCTAAACCTACAGATTGTATGACACCAAGACTGAACTATAATATAAACAATGGACTTTGGGTGATTATAATTTTGTCAATACAGACATCAATTACAGCAAATATACCACTTTGGTAGGGGATGTTGATAATGGGAGAGGCTGTATTTGTGTAGGGGTAGTATGTTAATGGGAAATACCAGTACCTTTCTTTCAATTTTGCTCTAAAATAATAAAGTCTTTATATAAGGAAAAAAAAATGAATCTGGACACAGACCTTACAGCTTTCATAACAATTAACTCAGAATGGATCAAAGACCACAATGTAAAAGGCAAGACTATAAAATTCCTAGAATAGAACACAAGAGAAAATTTAGGTGACTTTAGGTTTGGCAATGGATTTTTAGAGACAACACCAGAGACTCAATTCATAAAAGAAATAAGCAAGTTGAGTTTCATTAAAATTTATAAAAAGAAATCTGTTCTGCAAAAGGCACTGTTGCAGAATGTGAAGACAAGCCGCAGAAGAAGAGAAAATAGTTGCAAAATACTGATTAAAAAAACTGCTGTCCAAAATACACACACAATTCTTAAAACTCAGTAATAATGTGAACAATCCAATTTAAAAAAACTGGAAAAAAGATCTAAACAGATACCATATCAAAGATGATATACTAATGGCAAAAAAGCATATGAAATGATGTTCAATATCATATGGCATTAGAAAATTAAAAATTAAAACACCAATGAGATACCACTTCACACATATAAGAATGACTACCCTCTAAAACATGGATACAAGATATCGATGAGGTTATAGACAACAGCAACTCTCAACCATTGTTGGTGAGAATGCAAAATGGTGAAACCACTTTGGAAGACAGATTCTTGTGAAACTAAACATATTCCTACCATACTATTTAGCAATTATACTCCTTGGTATTTACTTGGTATAAATTAAAAACATATATCCATACAAAAACCTGCTCATGAGTATTAATAGCAGGTATATTCATAATTACCAAAACCTGGAACCAACCAAGATGTACTTTGTTAGGTGAATGAATAAATAAACTGGAGTAGATCCAGACAATAGAATATTTTTAAGCTCTAAAGAGGGAAACTAACTGTGGGTAGTGAAAACAGAATGCAATATATATATGACATACTGCTCTGCTGAATTATACACTTGGAACTCATTTAATTTTATTAATCAATGTCACTCCAACAATTCTTAATAAAAGAAAAAGCCTAAGGTTAAGAGTTATACTCAATATATATATCAATGTGTTGAAGTATTACTTGTAGTTATAGAAATTTAACCTTCCTTTATAGTGTGAAATGTATACATAATCATTTGTATGTATATTGTACCTTGTTTTGATCAAAATGTGATTCATGTAAAGTAGAAAATAATGTTAGATGATTCTAGAGAAAATAAAAAAGATAATTCAACAGAGTTTTATAAAGATAACTGGGGAAATACAGTGATTTGCATACACTTTCTACCTCCAAATGCTTTGACTACTTTTTACTATTGTGGAGCTCAATGAGAAAACACCTCTCACATCTCTGTATGATCTACTAGGATTACTATTACAAGAGAAAATCTTATATATTTTCAAACTAAACTAGCATCCATGTGGAGTTTGACACTTGGTAAACTAGAATGAGAAAATACTGATACTATTTTGGCTATTGTTGTGGACAATAAACTATCCTTTACCCCTGATCCAGGAGTCTCATGTCTTCTTCCAGCACCCATGAAACTGACTTAATAACTTGAAAGTAGGGTAAAATCTCTAATCTTTAGAAGTTCTTGAAAAAGGAAAATCATAATCTGAGCAATAATTATGTGAATTAGTGCTTTGGAAGCAAAGATAAATATTACATTCATAGAAAGGTTTTAGAAGCTAGAGATTGGAGTTGTAACACATTCACAAAATCAGGAGTCCAACTGTATTCACACAGCTACAAAAAAAGAGAAATATATAATCTGTTTTCTGGCTCAGGAAAGCTTTACTCTGTATGTATCTGTGAATAGGGAAAAATGCCTCTACTAAATAATAGAAACTCCATGTCTATACCAGGAATGGATATATGGACAAACTTTCCACAGTCCACATGGTGCTGGAATCTACGAGATGAAATTATATTGTTAGAGATAAAAACAAGTAAAACCCTTGGGGCAGAACAAGGGCAAAATCACTGTCTAGAGATATTTCCTCATCTCAGGAATATATTGGAATCTCATAAATATAATCTCCTACTGAGAATGAGTACAGCAACAAAAATGTAAACTACATAAAGAAGCAATTCACCATAAGAGAGAGAAAGAGGATTCATCCAAGAGTATTACAATCCCAAGACTAAGAGATAATAAAATAATTTGAAAGATAATATAAAAAATGTTTAAATGATTAAAAATATAAAAGAAAATACAAATAAAGCAGTGAAAGAACACAAATACAATGTACACTACACATGCTGAATTGCAGTGATACTGAAACTCCAAACGGAAAATGAATCATTAATATAAAACATTTAGATTAATTAGAATATTAAATTCAGCATGAGAAAATTGATAAACTGAGAAATCCAAAGAAATTATATGGAATACAATATATAGAAATAAAATCAAAGGTAGTACAAAAACAGGGTAGAATGAAAAGGCCCTATATCTAATAGTTTTACTCACTAATTTATTCACATATTCATATGTGTGTATTTATTTGTAGTTATTACAAAACTCATTAGAGTTTGAAAATATATTACTTCCTTAAACATACACAAATGTGAGGGGTAGAGATAATGTTGCAGTTTAGAGATTTTTGACACATTAGTGCTTTAGAAATAAACTAAAACTTTTCTCAGTTAGACAACTTGAAAAATACCATGGTCAATTTTATCTTGTTTGATTCTAAAACATCAAATCATAATGATTTTGTTTATGTTGTTTTGAGTGGCAATCACATGGTTTGTGCTGAATGGGCACAAGAGGGTATGTGATTAGAAGTAGTGAAACAAATCAGACACATTGCTGGAGCTAGGAGAAAATGGTTAATCATCAAATCTAATGGGCCAAACTAAGACCGAAATGGGAAATCAATTAGTGTGTTCTTAGTGGAGAGCAATGAGACCAGAACATGTAGTTGTGGGAAAAGTAAGGTTAGGACGGTTGTTTATTACTGACTGTGAATTGCCAAGGAAATTTTTCCAAAGGGTACCTTGCAACTTACTTCCAGTATACTAATGAATATTAACATCATGTAGGCTATGCATTTTTCAATGAATGCATACATAGCCCCTTACCATTTTAGATAGATAGACAGCTAGATAGATGATAGACAGATAGATGATAGATACATAGATACATAGACATGTAGATACATATACACATACATACATACATAAAATGTTTTTAAAAAGACATTTATGAGTGATAATTGACTACATGTTACATAAAAGATAGTGATGAATAAAATGTTTATGCAATTTAAAACATAGCTTTGTTTAATAGTAAAAATAATAGAGTGAACTTCAAATATTAGATGGAAAGGAATATCTGGTCTAGTAATGTTTGTTTTATATTTATATTTATATATATTTATATTCATATATATATACGACAGAGAATAAAAATAAACAAAATTATTTTAATATAGAGAAATATATATGTGTATATGTGCATATAACTGTCAGAATTTACTTAAACTAAGTTATATTGTTTGAGAATTTGAGACTATTCTATCATTCTGTTCATACTGAGTAGCAAAATAAAGCAATAAAATGAGCAAACAGAAATACATGTTTTATTTGCCTTTTTAAAAAGTTGATAAATAGGCCCATAGATTTACTTAAGTTTTATTAAAGAAAACCAACATATATTAAATATAATTTCCAATTTCCAGAAACTAGGTGCAATGTATCTACATTTGATTTCAAGTTTTATGTGCTCCTACTGAACTAGTCATACTCTAATTAGTCTACCATAACTGCGTATCTTTCCTTCCATGCTGTAACAGTTGTAAGTCAAGGAAGCATACACTTTCAGAAGAATGTTAAAGTTGATTGGGCCTTAAGGAATGTATATTTCAATTACAGCAGTTTACATATGAAAGAACTCAATATCTGAGAGTTTGAATTATTTTTCCAAGGACATATATCTAGTTAGAAGCTGAATTGGTTACCTTCAAAAATCACTGGAGTTGAAACAGAGTTCTTTATGCACAGCCTCAAGGAAATGTAATATTTATATCAGTGAAGAGAAAATTAGAAATTCTTACCATCTGCATGCTTTAAATTTTCATCTCTTTTTACTTTTTTATAAATCTTTAAAATATTATATTATTTGGTTCACAAATTGGCATTGAGTAAAAAGGAACATTTAAAATGGTCTCTGTTAAATCTCTATGGAAAGTGCCATCATTATTCTATAACAGTACTAAAAAAATGGAGAAATCATAAGACAAATGGGCACTGGAGGCTTTTCTATTTCTTCTCAAAAGGAAGGATCAAGTTTAAGCTTTCAAATTTGAATCAACTATTATTTATTTTGTGTGTGTGTTCATTAAAAAAATATTCCATGTTTCCTCTTATTTTTATAAACCCTAATATAAGCTAATATAAGCTACACAACGCCCTTATGGAATAAGCACATAAGTCAGATTTTGAACTAAAAACATTTCACTACATTGAATTTGGTTTTGCTCTTAGATTATTTTACTTTCTTCTACTTTGATGAAAAAGTCACTTGAGTTCATAAATTGATTATGAATATCATAAAGTTACAAATAGGATGTCAAATATCCAGTAAAAAGGGACAATGAAAAAATATATATATATTGGAATGTATTTACATGCATGACTGCAGACCTAGCTTGGTAAAAACCTGGCTCTGAAATGATGCCCAAAATTAGCCTGTCAGCACAAAATCCAGAAATATTGCATTCTTCTGTTCATAAAGATAGATTGCTCAGGTTCTTAAAGGATCGGGCTCTGGCATAACTTCGAGGTAGTTATAAGTGGTGTAAATCATCCCTTAAACAGAGATATTGCTGTTTACCTCAAATAATGTTTGCAGGGATTAAAAGACAATATATATAAAGTGCATAACTATGTGTCTGGCACGTAGTAACGAACTATTCCATACTTATCTTCCCTCGTTATATGCTCAAATTCCTCTGCCGGCCTCTATTTGAGTACTGGTATTTTTATTTATCATCTCGTCACAAAAATTCTTAGTGCTCCTGGTGGACTGAATCACATCTTCCATTAATGATTGTTTACATGTGGCTTGCAGCTCTTTTGTAGTATTTCCCTTTCCTTTAATATTAAATTTAGTTAAATCTGTGTCCCTATCAAGAGTAGTTGCTCCACGAATGCCATATCTTATGTAGTACTCAGTCTTGTATATTAAATGTACTCAATTCTCAATAAAAAGATATTTGTTCACTGAGCTAAAATAATTAAATATTGCAAAATAATTAATTCTACTAAGAAGGGTGTTATGCCATGTCTACATAATGTTATGTATCTGATTAGCTCCAGTTTTGTTTGTTAATTTCTTATACATTGCTAAAATACATGTCTTTGTGTTGCAAAAACAGTTATTCC
This sequence comes from Pteropus alecto, assembly GCF_000325575.1. Classification (NCBI taxonomy): domain Eukaryota; kingdom Metazoa; phylum Chordata; class Mammalia; order Chiroptera; family Pteropodidae; genus Pteropus; species Pteropus alecto. The sequence continues at coordinate 5,630,157 of NW_006494614.1, forward strand.
TGACAAAAAAATGTTGTTAATAATTCGTGTATGTTTACATTGCATTTAGCCTTCAAGTTTGCATCTACAATTATCAAAATATATTGCTCAATTTGCTTACTTTGCATAAAATTTTATTTGTGATTGTAGTAATTTCTTTCAAAGCACTAAAATTACTTTCAATAGCCTATATATTGCTAATAAATTAAAATTTAGTTTTAGGCCAATTCTGAGAATAATTTCCAGTGTAACATATATAAAACTTTTAAGAGGCTAGTTTAATTTCAAGAAGCTGAGAAAATTATCCTTTTGCTCATCTGTAATAATATCTTGGACCACATATTTTAATACTTATAAGAAAAATCATCAATTTGTTATATATTAAAAAGCAAATTCTCTCAGTTTTACTTATTTTATCTTAACTTTTCACCTGAACCTTGTTACATTTAAAATGACAGGAAAAAAAAAGACATTTGATTTTATTTTAATATTAGGTTATTGACATTTAAAATGCAATTAACATCCAAAACAAAAGAGTAAAGAATACAAGCTCTAAATTTAAATTCTTAATGTCAAAATATTTGGCTTATGATATTGGAAAATATGAGGAAGCATTAGATCTGGTCTCAATAATCTATTTAATGTATAATTTAGACTTTTGTTAAATAGAAGATATCTTCCTTCAATTATGCCAGATTCTACACTTCCCTAAGTTTATGTTATCTGTTACTACTCAGGTGTACAAATATATAGTTTAATAATTTCTGAGGTGTTTCAAAAGAAGGAAAATAACTATTATTGTTTGCGATAAGTTTATTATAAAGTTGCAGACTTATCTCAATAGGTTAAATGTAGGTATTTTCAAATTAAGTACTCCAGATGAATAGATTATCCGAGGTCATGAATCTACCTTTTGCCTTTATTCTTCCAGTTTAAACATTTGCTTGCAATCTGTAACATATTTTTGTTACTTCTGTAGGACCCATTAGATATGAACCAGTGTAAGTATCTTGCAGAATAATTAAGGAATCTTTTTCATGAAATAATTCTATAATGCCTCAGATGGATTAGTTTGGGAAATTTTCATAGCGGCAAAAAAAGGAAGAGTATAGTATTCCTACATATCTTTATTATTTATTCGTATCAAAATTCCCTCACCTAATAGATTGCCTTTCAAAGGACTTAAACAAATCCCTTAGTGCCTATTACATATTAAACTTTATTTTCTCAAGTTCTTTATCAACCAAAGCTATAATATACCTCTACACCTCAGAAAAATCAAAAGTATAACATTGATCAGAATTATCTACAAAGAGAAATAGTTTATAGTATTAGATAGACTCTACAGTGAGGATTAACAACCATGGGTTAAACTCAGAAACAAGATAAATTCCTAATAAGAACTTTAAAATAACTCCAAAATAAAGTTAGGAATAGAGAAAATTCACTGACATTGCATACTTGGTTGCTTTAATCTCTTCAAACTTACACTTTATGCATCTTCCTAAAGTTATTTTTTAGCTTTTCTTTCTTTCTATTTTTGTCTGTGCATCATGGATGTCTTGTTCTAATAGTTCCCTCACTTCTAAATGATGGTTCCATCTAAATCATTGGTTATATAAACTGAGCATTCACAAGATATTAAGCATGCATATGTACATGAATATAGAACACCTCCAATATTAACTTCTTATGTACATGCATATAAAATTTCTAATTTTATGCCATTTTTAGCATAGGTACATTCACAGTAAGAATGAATTATAAGAGAGAAAATTGTTAAAATAATATTATGTACTTATACAATGTGAAAAACATGGGTAACATCTTAAGTGCATTTGTTTATGGATGTCTGAAATTAAAAGTAAAGAAAATAAAATTGCTTTTTACCACGTCATATGTTTGGACCAAAAAAAGAAAAAATGCCACACAAAATATTGAACCAAAAAATATGAACTTTGTTGACAAAAGTCTTAAAGTGTTATAAGAAATCCAAATTTAATTTCAGAGCAATTGTATATACAAGTACTACATTTCAACAATCATTAAGTATGGGATGCCATTTTCTAACAATTTTCTGTCAAACACAAATCTGTCCAATACAAATTTGATTTGTTATATAAAAGCACAAGTAATTTGGCACTTGATTTCTCTGCAATACATGTAATAAAAGTTGTAAATAAATTGGTAATATTTACATTTCTATAGCAAAGCTATGAAGTATTGCATCAAACCCTTCAGCCATTATTATCCTGAATATTTGGATTGTCAGCAATTTTTAAATGCTAAGTTTATTTTTCTTTATTTTCTAAATGATACATAATAAACACATATGACTTTTATAATCAGAACTTTTTTTTGCAAAAGGAAACATATATATTTTTATATATATATATATACATATATATTATATATATATTATATATATGTGTGTATATATATATATATATATATAAATACATATAAAGGTATACTCTCTTATTCAATGTCTCAATGGAAAGACCTGAATGCTAGTACAGAAGCTTCTTGCTCCTTGCCTTTATATTTTATCACTCTAGCATATACTCCATTTTAGCTCTTGGGTAGAACATAGATTATGTATTTGGAGTGGTTTTATGTTAATATGCACAATCCTCAACTTTCAATCTAGTACATTGAACAAGAAAATTACTATATAAGGATATTCTGGACAAAATAAAGAGGGCTACAAATGTCTGATCTATCGAGATCATCAAGAGTGTATTGTTTTATTTTAATTCAAACTATCACTTTATAAATACGAATGACATCATTGATTATGTTTGTTAATTTGAGGCTCAAAGTTCATGTTATTTTCTATCAGTAAACCTAATAATAAACTCAATTTTGCATTAACTTAGCTCTATGTAATTGTAATAAGGAGTTGCTAACATCACATATGATATTTGTAGAATTATTCTAAGTAATCTGCAAGATGAAAATTTGGGATTGCAATTTGACACTCATCATGCAAATTTAAATGCAAATCTTGTTAGAAATAACTCAAAACAAACTTTCATAATTCCCTTCTCCAGAACAAAATAAGTTGCTTAGTGTGTGAATCACCTAACTTGACAAAAATATTTAAATGTACTCTTAGCTATTTTGAGAAGTTAATATCACATAAACAATAAATTTATTTCAATCCCTGTTATTTGCATTCTTGCCCCTAGCACTGAAGTGCATTTATTCATAGTCTTTGGGTAATACTCTGTTTTCAGTAACACATCTGTGTGTTATCACCCGCCTACAACTACCTCTGCAAAAAATGTGGATTCTGGCAAGCTAACAAGAACAACATAACACACCAAATATACATAACTGTAGGTGGTTCTAGGTCTTCCATCTGTGGCACATGCCACTTAGTCATTTGACAAAGGTTATATAGGTTGGAAAAATATGTGCAAGGCAAAATTAAATTTAAAGAAAAAGATATTTGCATCTTTTCCTTCTTTTATCCTTTGATTATGTTGCTAAATAAAGATAAATCTCGATAACGTGCTACAAAATTATTATCCATGAAAATTCACTAAATAAATATCATTGCTGCAATTTTAACAATAGAATTTTAAAATTATTTTATTTATTTAAAAATAGGATTTTATTTTTTAGAGGAGTTAAGATATTCTCCTCTATTATTTTTTGAAACTTTCCTATCAACGCGATACTGTTTAAAGTGTTAGCTTCTATGAGCTTTCAAAATTTTACTATGTCATAGGTTAACTATATAAGAAACTCCATATTTTATGGCATTGATTCAGGCACCCCTGTTAGCTCTTGAGATGATTTCATTTTGATTATGACAACCTAAGGCCTATCAATTAATTATAATGCCTTTCTGATTATAAGAAGTTTTTGTTTTAATGAAAACTTCAATGCATGAAAGGAAACTAAGCACTCTTGTTATATATAAATGAGCAAGTCTTCCTAACCCATATTATACAGCTTAATTTTGAATATTTATTTCTATCTTATTCATTTTCAAGAACTATTCAATCAAATGACATTTATTTCTTCATTTTAATGTATAAATGATTTAAATGTTTTAAATAAATAATATTAGATGCCTTATTTTTTTTATATTTATAAGGTCGAACATTTTCTCATTTTTTTGATAAAAAGTTTATAATACAAAAGTGACCTTAAAATGTGCGAAGCTAGAACTAATGTCTACATATTTTTCTGGGCCATGGAATGGTAAAATAATTTTCATTTCTCTCACAATCTGCAGCAACACAAAAACACCAGTTTGGATCTCATTTTCTTAATTCAACTTTATTGAGGTGGAATTTGCAGTAAATACAATGCATACATTGTAACTGTAATTTTTGATAATTTTAACAAATGTATATTCCCACATAATTATTACCACACAATCAAGACAGAATATTCTATCAACACAAAACATTCCCTCATGAAAAACTGCTGTCAGTGAATTATCCACTTCCCCAGTCTCTGGCCCCAGCCAACAATGAACCGCTAACTATTTTTCTGCCAATATATTTTATCTAAAAGTTTTATCATGGATAGGCCAAAATTTATTTAAACAGTTCTGTATTGTTGAGCACTTAGGCTTTATTTATATAGATAAGATTTTAATTTCTGGTGATACATATGATATATATTATATATGATATATAATACATATTACATATATCATATTATATATGATATATATAATACATATTATTATATATATAATATGTATTATATATATAAATTTATTTCTTTAAATTTTTAAGCTTCAAGTATACAGTACATTCATCCTGGCAATATAGTTTTATCTGTTCCAGAACTTCATAAAAGTATGTGTTTGGTTGTGGTATCTTTTTTATTTTGTTATATTTTTGCCCTGGCATTTTTAAATGTATTTAGCATGTGTTATTATCTTGTATTATGAACATATTTTTACTGTCTTTTTTTTGTGTGTGTAGCAATAGTTTCTCTGTAAGAAGTGTCAACTAATTCCAATGTATGAAAACAAGGCATTTTTATATTTACTCATTTTCTGGTGAATTTTTTTTGAGTTTTTGATTATTATAAGTAAAATTGTTGTAAATATGATCTGTGTACAGGTCTTTGTGTAGATTTATGTTTTCTTTTTGGGGGGATAACTACCTAGAAGTAAAAATTGTTAGGCTATATAGGTTGAGTTTACCTTTTCAAAAAGTGTTAAACTATTTTGAAATTATATATACCATTTTCTACCTCACCATCAATGTATGAGTGCTCCAGGTGGTCCTAAAACTCAACACCTGGTATTCTTCATTTTTTTTTACTGTTAACCATTTTGGATGATCTAGAGTGGATCTTTTGTGGTTCTAATTTGCAATTTCCTTATGACCAATGATTTTTAAGGGTTTTTTCCTGTGGTTACAGGGCACGTAAGACACATGTTTTCATTTGTGAAGGGTCCATTAATATTTTTTGTTCCTATTTAATATAATTTTATTTTATCTAGTTATAAAATTTTGTCTTCTAGATTGTAAATCTTTGTTTTAATGCATTTTAGTCCTAAATTTATGACTAAATTTTAGTCCTTAGTACTGTGCATAATTTTGCCTAGTGACTTGCATTTTTATTTTCTTAGCAATGACTTGCTAAGAGCAATTTTTTTAGGTTTTTAACTTTTTCAAGTCCAATTTATTATTTATTCTATAGTTAGTGTTCTTTTTGGCTTGTCAAAGAAATATGCACCTACTCCGTCTACAAAGACTCTGTCTTTTGATTTATTCTTTATATTTTACAGTTTGAGCTTTTACATTTAGGTGTATGCTATATTTCAAATTATTATTTTTGTCTGGAGAGAAGGATTGAAATGTTTACCTCATTTCTCAAGTGTACCTTCAGTTGGACTAATTATTTATTGAAAAAATAATACTTTCCGATTTAATCTTATATCTTGACTGAAATCAATTAACCTTATATGTACAGATCTATTTATAGGATCTCCATTTTATTTCACTGATATATATGTTAATTTTACATCTAACATTAATTTTACAGTATCTTGATTCCAGTGATTTTCTAGTAACACTTAAGAAAATAAATTATCCAAATTCTTCGTTCATTTTCAAAAATATTTTGGTAAACATAAGTCCTTTGGATTTCCATGTGTATTTTAATTTCTAGTTTTGAGAAAATAGAAAGAAATTCTTTGAAGAATGTGATTGGAATTGCATTGAGTCTATAAGTAAATTTGGAGAGAATTGACATAAATATCTACTCTTCAAATTTATGAGTGTTTTGTTTTCAGAATACATATTTTTATCATATTTTGTTAAATTCACCCTGAAAAATTTGTAATTTTGATGTTATTGTAAGTGACATTATCTTTTTAAAATTCATATTCAATTGCTTATTATTAGTATGTAGAAATATATTGGTTTTTATATTGACAAATCTGTTTCTTTGCTATATTTATCCATTATAGTTTTTCATTTCTTCAATTCTACTTGCACCGTCATAACTTATACAAAAAAATCACTACTTTTGCATTATCATACAATTTTTGATATTTTGTATTAATCTCTCAGTTCAAAGTATTTTATTTATATTTCCTTTCACAAATATATTTATTTACTCTACCACTAAAGTTATTGCAAAGAGGAGACATTCCTAAACTTTCCTTTTGTCTCTTTGAAGAAATCTCAACTGTCTATTATAAAAAACTATATAGAAAAGATAAATGAAAATAAATTTTTATTTCTTTTGGAATTTTATCTTTATTAAAATAAGCAATCCATCTGCTGAAGCTTAGATATCTTGTTATAAAGTCATTTAAGTGGTTTAATGATAAAGTGATTATTTTAATTATTATTTACAAGAGTAGTAATTGCTCCAAACTCTGTCTTTTCTTAAGTGTCAATTTAGAAAGAATTTAGTAGATATGAATGCTCCAACCTGCTTGATGTAAGGAAATCTTACAAATCCCAACATGTATAACAATTTAGAATTAACAAATGATAATTATACTTTGCTTTTTTTAGGATCTTTTATTTTAATTGTTGCATTTCTCAATTACAGTTGACATTCAATAGCAAATTAGTTTCAGGTGTACAGCATAGCAGTAAGACACTTTTTAAAACTTGAGAACTGATTCCCCTGATAAGTCTTGCCCCATATAGAGCTATTATAACATTATTGACTATATTCCCTAAGCTGTACTTTACATCCTCATGACTATTTTGTAACTGTCAATTTGCACTTCTAACCCTCATCTTTTTTAACCTATTCTCCCATACTCTCTCCAACTGGCAATCATCAGTTTGTTCTCTGTATCTATGAGCTTGTTTCTGTTTTGTTTATTCATTTATTTTGTTTCTTAGATTCCACAGGTAAGTGAAATCGTATGGTAATTGTCTTTGTTTCTCTGAGTTATTTCACTTAGTATAATATCCTCTTTGTCCATCCATGTCCCAAATGGTAGAAATTTTTTTTAATGACTGAGTAACATCCCATTGTATATATGTACTACATCTTCTTTATCCATTCAATTTGATCAAAGCATTGAAAATAATTACTTAGTTTCATGTATGTAGTTATTGCCATATTATTATTTCTGATTGTTTCTGTAGTTCTTTTTTTTTCTTATTCTCTTGCTCTCTTCTCTTGATGTTGATGACTTTCTGAAGTGTTGTGTTTGGCTTCCATTTTTTTTACATCTTATATATCAGCTTGTGGTTGACATGTGCTTCCAATAACCAAGTTAAGTTTACAGTGGTTTATTTTAAGTTAATGGTCACTTAAATATGAACACAATATAAAATCGGCACCATTTTTACTCACCCAATCCATATTTATGTTTTTGTCATTATTTTTTACTTATGTGTGTATATGTATGTGCATGTGTATCCCTTAATTTACTGTTGTAATTACACATGATCTTACTTTTGCCTTTTAACTTTTGTACTAGCTTTAGTAATATTTGATCCACTGCTTTTATTGTTTTTGCCTTTGTGAGACTTTATTTTACTTGCAGTATTTTCTTTAATTTCTTCCCCTCCTTATTCTTAAAGAAGTCCTTTTAACATTTATTGTAACACTGGTTTCGTGGTGATGAACTTCTTCGGCTTTTTCTTGTCTGGGAAACTCTTTCTCTCTCATTCAATTTAAATGACAGCCTTCCTGGGTAGAGTAACCTTGGTTATAGGTCCTTGTTTCTCACCAATTTGAATTCTTTTTGCCAATCCCTTCCGGCCTGAAAAGTTTCTGCAAAGTTGAGAAATCATAGAAACTCCCCTGTAGATAACTAACTGCTTTTCTCTTGCTGCTTTTAAGAGTCTCTCTTTGTCTTTAACCTTTGGAATTTTAATTATGATGTGTCTTGGATGGGGGCTTCTTTGTGTTCATCTTGTTTGGGACTCTCTGAGCTTCCTGGACTTGTATGTCTATTTCCTTTGCCAGGTTAGAGAAATATTCAAATAGGTTTTCAATCCTTTATTCTCGTCTCTTTCTGGTACCCCTATGATGTGAATATCGTTGCATTTAATGTTGTTCCAGAGGTCCCTAACCTCATTTTTTTCCTATTCTTTTTTTCTTTTTGCTTCTGGTTGGGTGTCTTTTGCTATCTTGTCTTCCAAATCGCTGATGTGATCCTCTGCTTCATCTAATCTGATATTGATTTCATATAATATATTCTTCATTTCAGTTTTTGTATTCTTCATTTCTGACTGGTTCTTTTTTATGTTTTCTATCTTCTTTTTTATGTTACCTATCTCTTTGTTGAAGTTCTTACTGGGATCATCTATTCTTCCCCTAAGTTCATTGAGCATCCTTATAATCAGTGTTTTAAACTTTCCATCTGGTAGATTGCTTGTCTTCACTTCTGGAGTTTTGTCCTGTTCTTTCGATTTGAGACATGTTGCTTTGTCTCCCCATTTGGCTGCCTTTCTGTGTTTGTTCCTATGTATAAGGTAGAGCTGATATATCTTCAAGTCTTGGCAGATTGGCTTTACATAGTAGTTGTCCTATGGGGCCCAGTGTTGCAGACTCCCTGTTCATCTGAGCTGGGTGCTCCAGAGGTGTCCCATGGGTGGGCTGTGTGTGTACTCCTGTTGTAGTTGAGCCTTGATTGCTGCTGGTACATCAGTGGGTAGAACTGACCCTCAGGCTAACTGGCTGTGAGGGCTGGCCATCAATACACAAGTCAGTTGTTCTGTAGGGGGCTGACCCCATAAAGTGAGATTCATTTTAGTGGGACTCTGGTGTCTGCCAAGTCCACCCTTTGGGTGTGTCATCTGTGGCACTACTTGGGTGTAGTCTGAAGCAGGCATTCAGGTGTGTTGGTTCTGGGGCCTCTTGAGAGGGGTTCTGGTAAGTTCAGCCTCTGCCTGTGTCCAACCTGGGGAGACCTGGTAGGAGCTACAAAATGATATGCAGTTAGTAGTTCCCTGTGCTGGGCTAGGAGCCTTCTGGGGGAGGTTATGCTGTGGACATAGGCTGGTTGCCACTAGTGCCAGTCTCTGGGCCACTTAGCAAAGTATAGCTACTGCTTGTTTGGGGTTTGTGGACCTTTAAGAGATTTTATAAAAGTTTGAAGCATGGGCCCAGATCTTATTTGGATTAGCCTCTAAAAGAGGTTCCGGACATGTGGGTTGGGTGGAACAAGGTCTCAGGGAATCACTAAGGTGGGGCAAGAGGTGTTAGTGAAGTTAATGGAGACTCAGAATTGACATTTATCTGTGCCTTCAGGGTATGTGGGGAGCAGGCTCAAGCAAGGAATAATGATGCTTGTCTCTCCAGCCTTTGCTCTTATGTGGTGACCTCTGCAGCCAAGATATCCCTCCTGATTCTTAACCGCTATACGTGGTTGTGGGACCAGCCTGTTTCATATCTCAATCCCTCCTATCAGTCTCAATGTAGCTTCTTCTTTATATTCTTATTTATAGGAATTATGTTCAGCTAGTTTTCAGGTAGTTCTCAAGGGTGGTTGTTTTGTAATTTAGTGGTTATTTTGATGTGGTCATGGGAGGAGGGGAGCACAGTGTTTACTACTCTGCCATCATGACTAAAGTCTCCTATACCTTTCAAAGTCCTTTATAATCCATCTGATATCTTCTTTGATTCATTCAATAATTAGAAGGACATCATTTCATTCAAATAATTTGGGAATTTTTCAGACAAATTTCTGTTCTTGATTTCTAATATAATTTTACTGTGGACAGAGACTATGCTCTTCTTAACACATTATATTTTTATTATCTAGCTCTGCAATTTTTACCATTCTTTTAGGCATGTAATAATATTTTGTTGATTTAATTTGTATTTCATAATTGCTAATAATTTTGGACATCTATTTCTTTCTGAGCGTCTTCATTTATTGGATGACCTCTTCTGTAAATATCTTTTCCACATTTTTCCCATTTTTCTCTTTGATTTATAGGTATATATAAAGGATCACTTCACAAATGTGAAGCCATACTTAGAAAATAAATTTAGAGACCTGCAAACTAGCTGAAAGTATCTATTTGGATAGTTATGATGTTGGCTAGCTTAGCTATGTCTTTGATTTGGGAAAAATGATGGGGATAGAAAGATGAGACCAATATACATTGGGTAACAATGACAATATGGAGCATAAATTAAAAAAAAAAAAACATATAAATAAGAGCAGAGACGACACTATTCCTCTTGTCCACAATTAGTAGGATGTCTCCCTCATAATACAACATTTAACTTGAATAGATTGAGTTCTATAATAATTAGAGTTAAAAGTGATTAGTCAAAGGAAGTAGGAGACACAAATCAAGAGAGTATACAGTCTGTAAAATACACACAACACAACAGATTATAGGAAATTAATTTTAAAAAATGGTTGATATGAGGTCTGTATTTGTTTATATTATAAAGATTTTAAACTATAAGAATTTTTTATAACAAGCTGTTTGTCTCATTTAACACTTTTCTATCCCTTATCCTTAAAAAAACTCAAAAATCCTTAAATAAGGTTTATTTAATATTTTTAAAGTACCGTTTAAAAGAACTAAATTTTGTTAAGTGTTCAGTGAAATAATAAATGAATAAAAAAATCTTATTTCTAGTTAATCTTTCTTATTAATTTAATATTGAGGATGTGACCCATACTTGACACAATGATAACATTATATGCAATTTTACTGTATTCACAATTAACCATATTCCAGTGATCTATTAAACTTCCTTATATCCATTTAGTCGTAGCATATTGACCACTTACTGCATCACCTCTCCTAAATTCAGTATCTAAACCCTAAAAGAGTCTTCTTATCCATTATTTTCCTTCTAAATTAACAGCCATACCCTATTGTCTAATAAGAGAACTCTTTCAAGAGAAACCTTATTATATTACTTCCTCCATTCTCTACAATAATCTATTATTACAAACTTTTAGATTATATTCCAAATCAAAATTTTCATTAGGACATTTACCTTTTCAAAATGTTCAGTATTCAAGATGTTTGCACTTATATTACTTTGATGAAAAATCAACAACGTTGAAAGGTCTTAGAGATTTTTACAGATGAAGATAGTGAGACCTTAGAAAAGTAAATTTTATTTTCTCAAAATTGTTTGTCCTACACATGCTGGAAAAAAAACTTAAAACCTGATCTTAAATTGCACTATAAAGCTCTTAGTCTTAATGTCAACGTACTCTACAGCTGTCTTTCATTTCTGTTTTTATCTTTATCTTTTGTAACACCCTACAAGAAACTCTTGATTTAACTACAATACCCTCTCAATGGTTTATTCTTTTGTGCCACTTTACCATTATGTTTTGGTTCATGAAAATATTCCATTTTCCTCTCCCAACACCAATTTGCTCTTTTCTCTTCCAAGTGTGTAAAAATCTTTTCCGGAATTTAAGGCTTAAATCAATACCATTACTCTACAAAGATTTATTATAACTGTATAAATTATTTCTATACACTCATAAATATAATTTCATTTTATTTATTTTCTAAACTCTATGTTTAGATTTTTTAAAGAAGGAGGTATTTACTTACCCGGCCTCTTCCCTCTACATTGGACTACGAATTTCCCCAAACAAGAACTATTTGTAATTCCTTGTGTTATGTAAATTGGTAATAAATACTTTACAGATATCTTATTCATTGATATAATACACAGCATAGTTGCCAATGCCCAGCTTTCTCTGGGATTATAGGGTCATATCAGCTATTTCTTTAAAGGTCAGTTGTTGATTATCTAATTTGCTGATAATCTAACAGCTCAGCAGCTGGAATTTGTGGAGCAGATTATTGGAGAGGAGGAAGCTACATAAAGATCTCCAGAAATCTAAGCAGGTTAATCTCGAGTTTTGGAGTACATATTTAGGGATACATGCATAGGATAAAACTTCGTAAGCCCTGGCAAAGAATAAATTCAAGGGAAAGGACAATTAAAGTGATTTAAGATGAAATGCTCCTGAAATTCAAACAGGGCAATGAGATATTCAAGTTCCAACCAGCCACATCAGAGAGAATTAACTGAACAACTATGATATTCAGTAGAGACACTAGAAGGGTAATACCTTGTAATAACTCTTTACTAACCCAAGTAAAGATTATGTTGCCTTACTTTAATGAAATTTGAAAGCATCAAACTGATCCTCAAGTAGCTTTACTGCCTCCCAAAATAAAACTCATTCCATTTAAAGGATGCTACTACTAGAAAGACTAGAATAAAAATCCACCCGAGCCCACAAATAGATCTTAACAATCATAGTTCTCAACAAATCAAATATAAGCAACATAGTAAGTATAACAGCATAATAGTGCATTTTTATAAAAAGTATAGAAATAAACAAAAAATGTAATATAGAAAGATTGTTTATAGAAGGATGGGGGTGGGTAGGGAGAGGAGTGGAGTATGTAAATAAAAAGAGATAAAAGAAATAAGAGAAAGTCTTTTCATGGACCAAGAATGATAATATGACCCTAAAAAAATATTATTATTAACCCAGCCCTCGCCAAATGAGATTAAAAATAATGGCTTGACAATATCATATTTGCAAGAGTTATCTGTTAGCTATGGTCCATAAAACCAAAGCAAAACGTGTTGTGAACAGTGTTAAATCTGGTTAACATAAAACATCAATGTATGTTACTTCCATATATTGACTTGTTTTTTTTTTTTTTTTCCGAATCATCTGTACAGTTGTTACAATTTGTCATGGCTTCATTGCAGCTTACTGACTTACATATTATTCAGATGACTTTTTTCTTATCATTTTAGTGACCACAATTAAAACTCCATATTTTGAGAGAAGAAAGAAGAATATAAAAGAGAAAAATGAAAAAATAAAGGCAGAAAAATGAGAGCTCAGGAGGCAACTTAGAGAAGAAACAGCAGAAAAGTCATCAACAAGTTGGATAGTCTAAATTCATCCTTTTTAGGGTTCTCTTCTTCCATTTCTCCCTCTCTCTTTTTCTTTTTGTAAAGGAATAATTTGTTTTACTAATTATATCCTCCCTGAATATAAAACCTTACTTTGTTTCCACTAAAGGAAATTTTATAAAGAAGTTTTAATTCAGCTGATGGAGAGGAACAGAAAGTAGGCAGCTAAGCAGGTGCTTTAGCTGCCTTCCTCTAACCTTCATTTCAGTCTTTTATTTTGCCTGCTCGCACATATCTATAAGCAGCAACATAACTGATATTAGGAAGTTTAAAGTACCCACATACATCATCCTGGAAAATTGACAATAAAGGTCATGACTATATGTAATCTGGGTATAGTAACTAAGATATCACATCAACAGAGAAGATCAGTAAAAGAAAAAAAAATACATGTAAAGAGAAACAAATATTTTTAATCTTGTACCAAACTGAACAAATGCTATTGAAGCTGGACAGACAAAAGAAGATGTAATTTTCACAAAGACGTGTACTTCTAATACTTGCTATCTTTAGGTTTTTCTGCCTTCTTTTTATTTTATTATAATATTTTAGTATGGAAGAGAATTGACAGGCCTAGGGGAAGGTGAGAAAGCAAGAAGTTGATAATAACAAAACAAAACAAAATACTCTGCAATCTTTGATTTCTTTAATAATAGATATAGGAGTGTTTGGTGTATATATCTATATGTTTAAATATATAACATATACTATATAACATATAGCCTATATAACATATAACATACATATCATATTATATATAAAACATTATATATCATTTTACATATATATGTGTGTGTGTATGTGTGTGTGTGTGTATGTGTGTGTGTATATATGAAACCACTCACTTTTTAAATAATGCTTGCAGTTTCTTCTTTCTCACTCTGCTCTTAATAAATTCCCCCTCTAGCAGTTGCCTTCCCTGTAAGTTCTGCACCAACCCCAATAATTGCTTGTGTTAAGCATGATGTTTTCACAGCTGCAAGCAAGATCTTAAAATAGCAAAGGGGCACTGTAGCCATCGTCAGCGATTAATAAATACAATACTAACAATATTTGCACTTGTACCTTTTTTTACTCTGAGCATATGAAAGCACTTTACAAATAAACATGTGTTATTAACCTAATTTTTTACAGATGGGGGGAAAACCCACTAAACGTAGGTTGAGACCACATAAGTAACTTTGTCTAAGATTGCCTAAAAAATCAGATGCATGACCTTGAATAGAACCCAGGACTCCAATAGGGCACCTGCTTTGCTTTGAGAAAATCCATCACCTATTAACATTTGAACTTTCAAAGATCACTGCTTATTAAACTTTGTACATCATCATATTTGTAATAACATTTGCCACAAAAACCACTGTGTCAGTCTTGATTTCCAATGTTTGTTTCCATAAAAAAGCAAATCTTATATTTTAGAGAGATTTTTACAGAGAGAAAGCCTTAAATCAACCAATAAGACACAGTGATATGTATTCTTGAAAGCCCTGTCAGTAGAACCCAGTGGAGTAAAGGAGGAATGAGTTGGTTGACATAAGGAAAGTAATCACTGGGCCCTGGATAACTTTCAGAGGATGGAAGGCAAGAAAAGACTAAAAGCCTAAGATGTCTGTTTGATAGATATGTTCCTAGCTATCTACCAAAGCCCATAATTTCTTTTTGTTTGTCAACAGAGAGAATTAGATATTTGTAATTTTATGTCTCAAAAGTTTATACCCAATGCCCAAAGGCTATCTAATCCACTGGTTAATAAAGTGTCCCTACTTTCAACTAGTTTATAAACTACAAAAACATGAATTTTATGCTACATAACTGTATCCATAGTTCATTATTTTTTAAAAGACTACAAAAATATGTTAACCTTCATGACTATATATGCCCTCTGATTTGGACATTTTGATCCTAACACAGAAGGTTGTTATCTGCTGGGGCATTCTCCCACCATTCTTCAAATCAATATGGCAATATTAAATGAAAATATAGAAAATACAATTAGACTTGTTGATATTTTAAGTTCAAAAATCATAAATGTATCTACTTAACATCATGATATTTGAAGCATTATTTTTATAAAAACAACACCTCAATGGCATAAAAATTAGAATAGTCTGAGATTTAACTGAAATAGAAGTGCTTCCTATTAAAATTATGCAGAAAAAGATATTCTTCATATTTATTTCAAAAACTGACACATTATTTTTTTAAGAGTTAAAGAGCAACTGAAACACAAGTAAGATAATATGTTTGCAAGCACAATTCCTATGTTTGTAAATAAGTTTTCAAAATAAATAAGAGTTAAATCGTTATAAAAAGGGATTATATATTTATACCACTGACATATTATAAAAGGACATTATCTAATATGTAAAAAATCCTGTGCTTAAGTATGTACTGTGGGACGCACAGACTAGAATTATCAATATTCTTTTGTAAGATGCTATAGATTACAAAGCTTTAATCAAGCACATCATATTTAAGTCCTATAACAATCCTTTGTAATGAAATTTATTATTTTCTTTAAAAATCTTATATTGCTTTCTTTATTTATAAAAATAATGTGCATTCTACTAATCACTATGCTGTAAAACTGAAACTAATATATTATTGTATGCCAACTATAATTGAAATAAAAACCCTCATTGAATTATACAATGTAAATACTAGCAACTAATTGTCATAATAATAAAATACACATACTCAAAAATGTAACATTTAACTTTGCTTCACAATCCACGAGTTTTACATGAGTTAAACCAGTTAATATATAGACATATTTTTTATAAAGACTATATACATGTTCATATGTGCATTTCTTATTGCTATTATGTATATAAATGGAAAATATTATGTACACTCTCCAAAAACTTGCCTTATAATTTAGAATAAAATTTTGAGGAATTTATACACCAATACAATAGATGTGCCACATATTATTCAAGATATTTTTAATATCCAAACAATCCTCAATTGATATACATTTATATTTTTCCAGATCTGTTTTTATTTCAAATAATGCTACAAAGACCTATGAACATATAACTACTGCACACTTTTTTGAACATAGCTCTATAAACTTTCTCAAAGTAAAATTATTTAGACAGCAAATATATACAATTTAAAATGTAATAAATATTACCAAATCGTCCTCTAAATATTTCAACTAATTTATAATTACTCCAACGGTTTATGAGAAAACACAAATGAATTTTTCTGATTAAATAGGTAATATATTCACTACAAAAAATATGACTAGAAGCCCATAACATTGTCTATACATAATTTTCACTAAGATAAGCATAAACACATTGGTGTACTCTCCATGTGAGATGTTTGATTTATGGATGTATCAAGATTAATTAAAGTCAGAGAGAGCTTGATTGGAAAAAAAAATCCATTTAGACTTCAACTCCTTGCCTAACATTCCTATGTTTCAAAATATAATATATACTACCTGAAAAAAGTTAAAACAAGAATTATGCAGTCCACTTCACCATCCGTTTTCTGTATTAGGAACTCAGACTATGTAACAATCAGAAAACAGTTCAATCTGCATCTTAGGATTTTGTTTGGGGGTCTCTGTGAGCTATCAATACTTCTTGGATATGATCTTCTGACATACATTCAGAATGAGCATATCACAGAATATATTTGTGCATAAAGAGAGTACTAGGGAGGGAGTTATAAAAAGGAATTAGGGGAAAACCATCATTTCTCTTATTGGAAGAATAGTTTTTCAGATATAATCCTGGAGAAAGAATCGAAGACAAAAGCTATGCCAGTAGTTGTGCATTATGGAAAACCTTAGGTTTGCACATGATTTAAACGTTTCAGAGAATCAAATAGTGAAATACAAGGAAGATTCTGGATAAAGCCTAAAAATATCCAAAAAATGATGCT
This sequence comes from Pteropus alecto, assembly GCF_000325575.1. Lineage (NCBI taxonomy): Eukaryota > Metazoa > Chordata > Mammalia > Chiroptera > Pteropodidae > Pteropus > Pteropus alecto. Next base: position 5,647,428 of record NW_006494614.1, read on the forward strand.
GAAAACATGTCAAATCAACTTGTCCTGAAGCTCTATATACGAGAAAGGGATATTTTTTAATTGTCAAAAACAATACTGAGAAGGTGGAACAAATACATATCCATAAATGTGAGCCCAAACCACCTTAGTGAGAAAAAAAAAGTTTGAAAATGTCTCTCCTAAAAATGTATCAGAAGGAAAAGGGAATGACACAAGTGGTTACTTTTGAAATAAAGATCAAATTCATGGTTCCTCATGCCTCAAATTTCTAGAAAATGTTTGACATTATCATGAGCATGAAAAAGACACATCCTTCATTAAATAAGAACACAAGAAGAAAATATCATTAATTAAAAAAATAGAATTAAACAATGAAAGAGGATGATATGAAATGGAAGTAGGACGAAATAAAGTTGAAATAGGATAATATAAGAAAAAAATAAAGCATGGTAGTGTAATTTATAGCTACTAAATCACTATAGCATAATCAATTAACTCCTAAACTACAAAGCCAAATTGATACTAAAGAAAATTAAAACAATGAGTTGGAAACAGATCCGAAAACTACCCACAAAATGCAAGTAAATGCTTGAGAGTTGAAAAAATTCACTAAAGAAAGTTTATGTGTAATTCAGGAAGTGGAGATACAGCTAATTGTTAATTAGTATTCCTGAAGAATAGACCAGGGCAACTAAAAGAAATACAATAAACAAAGTAAATGTAGAAAAATAAACTGAAAAAATTCTAAATGATATTCTAAAAGAAAATGCACACTTTATTGTACATTGTGATTGCATTATAAAAATAAAGAAAAATCTAATTGAATAGAAAAAACAAAATTCATACAGAATCAAAAACCTCTTCTACAAATTTAAATGAAAACTGCTACCATGACAACACACACATATCATTGATAAAATGCATATCACGGACTATTTTTATACCCAGCTAAGCTTTCATATACAAAAGTCACAGAGAGAGAATGCATCAGGTAAGATTTCAGAAAATATTTGACATATTTACACTTCTAAAAATGATTTAAAGGTAGAGTCCAAGCGACAAAGAAACACTTCAATATTAATAGACAAAAAAGTAAATGTGATTTTATAATCAGACTTGTAAGGACATTACAAATTAAATATATATCTGTAAAAAAAAATATATATATATATATAAGCGTAGAATAATTTCGGGCCATCTTGTTATCAGTAAATGCAAATGTAAACTTTTCTGAAAGAAAAATGTATGTATAAAAGTGAACTCTAACTTTTAAAGCTAGATAGTATCAATAATTACTGAAAAGAGAACAAAATCAAGAGACACCTAAGAAAGGTTTTTTACGTTCTTTAAATGAAAGACTGTCTCTAAAGATGCTGTTCAATCTTTCTTCTGACAATTAGAAAAAACACGCTGAACTATAAGATACGTACAGTCAAAAGAGCACAAAATATATATTTCATATAACAATCCTATGAGGGTGAGAGGTAAAATTTTGAACAAGATGACAAAATATAATCAAATATAGCTTGTAAAAATAAATGGGTTGAAGTTTCCTATTTCTTGAGTTTTCAAACACATAATATAGCCTATGCTGTATAAAATAGGTATACCTCAAGAAAAAGGTAAAAGAAATATTAAAAGCAAAAGGTTGAGCAAAGCCATGTCTAACTAATGTAAATAAAAGTTCTAAAGTCCATATTTATATTACATAAAATAGAATTCAAGATAATTTCCATAAATAATAGATAAAAGGTGATTTTATTATACCAAAAGCTAAAATTATATTTACATTAAAATACGAATGGATGATGGTTAATACTGCTGTAAGTGATGGTAACAAAAGGTTTGTCTAACACTTCTGCATAAACTTTTGGGGATGCACTTACATGACAGATACAAGTGCACACACATACACTTCAACACACTTATAATTAAGGAAAGTTAAACAGTGTTCTTAATAGCAGAATATACCATAGCCTTTAACATGCTGTTTTTTGAAATTGTTTTTAGTTACATCTTCAATAAACACATATTACTTATATAATTAAAAAGCATTAACAATGCGCTTATCTCTAAATAGTTTGATCATGCATGCTTATGCACACTTCCTCTGGTCTACTGGTATGTTCTTATTGCTTTACATTTAATAAGTATTGGTGATGAAAAAAAATTTAAGTATTTAACTAGAATAAGTCATGAGAGACATTTGAGATCTTAGAGCAGGGAAAATTTTCTTATGAAAAAAATCCTAAAAATTATTTTTTGAAAGGTGATAAAATTAACCATTTTAATGGCCAAATTTCAAATGTACCCTCAAAAAGAAAATATTAAAAATAAACTCCTATGTAAAAATTTAAAAAATTATTAACATTTTGCTAATCTCTTTTTCCTTTTACTTCCGTCCACCAATATTATTTTCCCTTTCTTTCTTTCAAATTCAAGATATATAATTTACCTGGGAAAATTTCATTATGTATCTCTAGAGATAAGTTTTACTAGCATAAATTCAGTATTATATTTAAGCATAACAAATTTACCCAAAATATCTTAATTTCGTCTAAAACGACTACTATATGAGATTTGTCTATTTTTTGCAAAAAAGTTTGGTTAATTTGGTTAAATAAGACAGTTTCGGCTCTAATTTACTAGTAATACACTGTTACATATTATAGTTAGCTATAATAATAATAATATAGCAATAAAAAACAAAACAAGGTCTACACATGTTTCTAGGTCTTTTTTAGGTAGAATTTTATATCTAACGGTTTCCATCTCTTTCAGTTTTTTTAATATCTTCTTTTTTCTACTTACATATAATTACCATATAAGTAACTATACATCTTAAGTATACAGTTTGAGTTTTGACAAATGTATATACTCATATAACTCACATCCATATTAAGATAGAAAAATTCTTAACCTCAGAAAGTTCCCGCAACTCCCTTGCAGTAAATCTACTACTCAAAAGGCAGATACCTTTCCAATTTCTGTTACTGTAGTAAATTTTTGCCTGTACTGAAATTTCATGTTAGGTGAATCAGAAGGTAAAAATTTTTTGTGTAAGCAGAGCATGAATTTAGAATATTCAACTTTTGTTGCCTATAATGGTTCTTCACTCATTTTAATGGCTGAAAATATTCTATTATATGGCTATTTCACAATCTGTTTATCTCTTCACCTTTTTATAATGAAGTAGTTCCTTTTTTTTTTTTTTTTTGCCATTATGAAAAAAGCTTCGACGCATATGCTTTTAGAAGCCATTTGTAAATATATTTTTATTTCACTGGGATAAATACGTGAACGGTACTAACTCATATAATAAATGTGATCATAAAAAAATTATCAAATATTTTTTACAAAGTGGGTTGTATAATTTTATATGTTCATCAGTAATGTAAGAAAGTTTGATGTACATTTTGAGTTTTGGTATTTTTAATCATAGCTATTCTAGTATATTTGCTGTAGTACTTCATTATAGTAAAATTTGCACTTTTTCTGCGTATTATTGAGTACTTTTCCATATGCTTTTTGGAAAGATAAAGTTATGTCTTAAGATCATGCAGCTAGTTAATGATGGAGTCAGAATTAGAATCCAGGCCATATTATTTCTAAAATACATATTTCTAAAACAATATACAGCACTATATCTTCACAGACCTTGCTTTTAGAGAGCTTACACTCTCATTAGCAAATTAATCATATGTGAAACATTTTAACACTATAAACTTGATCTTATTAAGTAGTATAATTTAAAGTAGATATAAATACAGTACTTTTTAATATTTATATTAATATTCTTATTTGGATTTCAAATTATCAAAATTCAGTTTATATGGACACTAACGCCTTAAAACAAAGGACTGAGTCATTAATAGAAACCAGGACCAAATGTTGACTTTATAAATTTTGTATCAAATTCTATAGCATAAATTTAGTTATTTTGAGGTTATTAATTGGACATAATGTCCATGATATTACAGTCATGGAAATTTTATGTCTTAGAAAAATTTCCTCAAAAGTGTTTTATTGTATTTATTCTAGAACTTAAGTACTCTTTTTGCCTAAAAAATTATTACCTTATATTTTCTTTCATTTTAATTTAATTTTCTCTACTAGCTTTTAACAACAATCCACTGGGTCCAGAGTTTATTATCCTAATTGAGAGAATGTGAAATGAAGTACCTCAGCCACTTGAGTTGTAAAATTACCACATCATTTAGCTTGGGAAATGAGATCTGTGTTCCACAGCTTTCCATACTCTTATTCAGAGAAAGGTAATATAATTGGGTTGAGTTTGTGCAAAAATATTTAAAAAGAACAAGTAGATGAGACTTTTCTCTCCTCTAAACTATTGAACATGTATTTCTTATTGAGTTTAAAGGTAAATTATCATCCCTCTATGAAGCATATTTGAGGCAAAGGCATTCAGCAGAGTAGGAATGCAGTTCTCTCAGAAGTAGATATAAGAACTGTTGTTGACCTTATTGAGAAAGGGGAAATACAGTGATTTTTTTCTTGAGGTAAATTTTACTTTTTTATCACGAATTCACAGGAAAATTTCATGAAGCAGACATTTTTACTAGTACCTACCTAGAGTTGGAAACATTTGATTTCTGTTAAGTAATTCATTTAAAAATATTGATTTATTAGTTGATTGATTTGGTTGATTAGTGGAATGATGTCTATCTGCCAGGCATTAGAGCTACAATTCTGAATGTGTATTTTAATGAAGAAAATATCTTCTTTGTTTTCTAGGGATATTTTTTTTTCCTCATGAAAAAGATGTATATTTATTCAGAACTGGAGAGTAAATGAAATAATTTTCCAATTTGGATGTAAGTAAAAGGAAAATTTTAAACTACTTCCTAGATGTACTTCATGCAGTGGAAGTCATAGAAATGCTGGAAGATCTTGAATTAGAATCAAATTTTCTAAAAGGCCCCCATTACCATCTGAAGTTAAAATTTATAAAAAGACATCAATAGTTATAAATTACATTAACTGATTCTTTACAGAGGTTTACTATTTATATACTTAATAGTGGATATATTTATTCTATAGTATGCATTATTAATTAATCCTTTAAATATAATTGTGCAGCAAAATTCCTTATTTTATAATTATTATAATTCAGAAATATTCATATTTTAGTATTTACATAATACATATAACAAGGCTTTGTCCTAAGGACCTAAAAATGGTAACTCATTTAAAACTCATTACAACTCTATAAAGTAGAGTTATTGCTATTATCCTCAATTTCAGATAAAGAAATTGAAGAAACAATATAAAGGAACTTTTCAGAGGTCACATAGCTATTAGTAGAGGACCTGGGATTAGAATCAAAAAGCTTTACTCTAGAGTCCATACTTCTTTTGTTTTGCTTTTTTGTTTGTTTGGTTTTTTTTAGAGATATAATAGCATAATGAATCATTATGTACTCATCACCCAGTTTCAACAATTAGAAATACATAGTTGTCCAATTTTGTTTCAACTGTATCCTCATCCATATGCTCCCTTATAATATTTTTTGGTGGAGTAGATGTAATTAAGTAACTAAGGGTCAGGAAGGCCCTTCTGACACTCACGTTGCATTTGAATCTACAGCCAAAGAAAATTCTCTTTTAGGGGATGATGATGACTTTGTTACAGACTAAGAAAGACTTTCTTAGTGGAATGGACAAAAGAGATACCTCGAAGAAATGCCTTTCCTTTGACTCACTGTTGATAAGGAAGGATAAGTCACAAATAATCAGTTCTGCTACAAAAATGCAGGTACAATCAGTCATGAACTTTCCAGGAACAGAGTGATGCTGAATTGAAAGGGGCCCTGGATTTAGAATCCAATGAGAAGAAAGACATAGTGCTAGAAGTATACATAAGTCTGGTTCCCAAGAAAGCCAGGTGGAAAACACACTGAACAGACGTTAAGATCTAGATAACGTTAAATTCATCCAATATTACCTTAATAAGAAGAAAGTTCACAATTACCTGAAAACTTGCAGAAGGCAGAATTAAGTGATGGCAAAAATATTGAACCAGTAGATAAAGATCACCCTTAATATTTCTCTTCCCCAAGCAGGTGATCCCACAATTGAGGGCAATAAAGAGGCAGATAAAACCTGAGTGATAGAGAGCCCCTTTCACAACTGGGCTCTTTAACATAAGAAAATATGAGAAAAGAATCTCTAGAATCCCCTTTAGAATCTACTCTAGATAATAGCTGCTTAGGTACACAAATGGCTAATAATTATGAAATTTAGTTACGGCTATTAAGGAGAATTCAGGTACCCATTAAAGATATACTTCCTTCAGAAGAAAAGAAAAGCAAGACTCCACCCATGTTTCTGTACATTAAATTGGGAAAACCGATGAGAAAATCCTTTGCCCCTCACAGTGTAGCCATGATCCAGCAGCATGGCAAACGAAGAAAGCAGCCAGAGTACTTGTTTGCTGTTCCTCAGAAGAGAAGTTGTCAGAAGATGTAAGACTATCATGGATCCAGGAAAGCTGGTAATTTCTTTTTACACACTTATACAGTTTCTTGAGCTGTGCTCACATTCACTGAGGATTAAGTGCATGTCAACTTTAAACGCTCCCTATCTCCATTGCAACTAGAGAACTCGAATCAGCTGAGGATGACAGTAATGTGCTTGGGAGATTTGCAAAGTGTCCAGAACTTGACTTACAAACCTGAGACATCCAGGCTTTTCCTACTCTAGCTCTTAGTGCTATTTTAAACATGAGGACAGTGGATAAGCCTACCTTATTTTAATCATCTAGTATAGGATTTCACAGTTCTGCTACTATGACATTTTGAGCTGAATAAGTTTTTGTTTAAGAAGATGTCCTGTGTGTTGGAGACACAGCGGCCCCTAACCTTTATGGCACCAGGGACTGGTGCTCCTATGAGAATCTAATGCCTGATGATCTGAGGTGGTAATGCTAGCACTGGGGAGTGGGTGCAAATAGAGATGAAGCTTCACTCACCTGCCCAGTGCTCACCTCCCAGTGTGCGGCCCTGTTCCTAACACGCCACGGACCGGTACCAGTCCTCAGGCCTGGGCATCCCCAACCCTTGGATGTTTAGCAGCATTCATAGCTTCTACCTACTAGATGCCAGTAGCACCTCCCACTTGTGACAATCAAAGTATCTCCAGACATTACCAAATATTCTCTCAGAGACAAAACAGCACTATATTGAGAATCACTGGTCAAGTATTAGAACACTAACTAGGGTCTATACACCATTTTGAAAGGGATTGAGAGCCATAAAGCATAACTATTTAGGAATTTGACTTAAATTTTTATTGTACTTAATTATATTCACAGTATTTATTCATCTGCAATACTCTATTCCCCTTACTGAATCTTAATTCTCTTGCAAAATATTTAACTTAAAATTCCCAAAAATATCCTATCATGTGTTAATACTAGTATATATTTCGAACACATAGAAATTTCTTTTTAAACACAACCTGAACTTAGTAACACAATTAAAACAATTGATAATAATTCCTAAATGTTATCTAATATATAGCTGATATTCTAAAGTAACTATTTTAAAAATATACTTTTAATTTGTTAATTCGTATGAATTAAGATCAAACAAGATCTACACACTGCATTTGGTTGATGTATCTCTCAGTTATCTGTTTTATGCTAGGGCATCATCCATCCTTTTTCCTTGTTTTTCCAGGCAATTTATTAGTTAAATAAATGGGCTAATTAGTCTTGTACAATTTCCCACAGTCACATTTAGGAAGATATGCTACATGCAATGGGTTGTGTTAAAGGAAAGTAAACATGAATTTAGGAAACCTTAGTTTTTTATAACAGTTATTACACTTACTCATGGCTCTAAAGGGAGATTATCTTTACTGTACTGAAAACTAAGCACGTCTGCACTTTGCTCTTAAGAGAGATACTATTTCTATCTTCCAAGGAAATCCTCTATACAAATGTCATTAAAAAAAGCCATCAGTACGTCACTCAAAAGACATTTAGAGACATGAAAGATCTGTGGAGAATTGTTTCCCAATAATAATCACCTCTCATTTCTACATTGTCTTGAATTGTGATGAATTTTCTAATAAGTATGCCAGTTTATTGGCCACTCTGATTAATCTGACCTACAGAGGCTAGGAACAAAATCCATCCAATTATATCTTACAACATTTAATTAAGGCTATTCTCAATAATATTCCAAGTAGCCAATGAGGACAACATCAAGTATCGACTAAAATATGTCATTTGAGTTACCATACACAGCTGAACAAACAAATCAGATTTTAACTTAGAAAGCCTGATGTCTTTCTCCATAAGTTTCAGCACTGACCTTTCCACTTGGCTCAAGGCGTTACTCCAGGCATATCAAATGCATTAGTGATTGCACAGACTCTGCCTTGGCCTGTAAGAAACACATTTTAGACAATCATCCATAACATCCATGACCAGTGAGTCAAGACTGAACTATATGCCTTCCAGGGCCATGGCAGTATAATTGATCACTTCGGTTAATGTCAGGGATAAATTTGGTACCAAGGTTTCTAATTTGTTGACTCAGATTACAGAGATAACTGCCTCTAAGGAGCACATAAATAATGAATCAGTTATCCCTCTGGGAAATATCCCCAAGCAACCAAAAGTCGCTTCATTTTGAAAAGTATCCAAAGTCATATAACTTACGTTATAAGTCACTGTGTTTTTGAGAGACGTTAAGTTAGTTCACTGTTACCAGATAAGCAGCACAATGCCAGATACAGATATAGTGTCCCTAAAAAGAAATTATTTTTCAAAATTGTGGGGTCTTGCAAGAGGAACTAATATTCATTGGGAGAGAATGCAGATTGAGAATGCTTCCAATGTGGTCTCCCCCAACTTAATAAGCTTTAGATTTCCAAGTTCAGTTTGAATAATTGATCTAATTCTTGTATGAAGGGAGTGCCTAAATCACCAGCAGGATGCTTCTACCCCACAGAATGACTAAGTGATGCCTCTGGAATGTGGGTATTTCAAGACATCCAAAGACCTTGACAAGTTTTTGTGTTGGAAATGAAAAGGCTAAGAACCTCTCCTCTGTTCTGATATATTTATGTGTAAAAGTTAAGAGAATGACAATAAAATCTTGGTTGGAGTTCTCTGTCAGAGGCTGGTGGGTCTAGCAGTCGGGTAAATTAAAAATTCTTCAGTAATTTGGAAGAGTCACATGGGAATGTGTTTTCTTTATGAAAAAGGTTCTAGGGACAATTCTAAAAGAAAAATATACTTTTCATCTTCCTCTTGCCCTTACCTTCCAGTGTCTGAAGAGTTACCTTCTCAGGTAATAAAATGATTGTTCACTCCCCATCATCAGAAAACAAGTTTATTCCATCGTAGTAGTTATGACTTCATCTATTTTCCAATTATACCCTATATACAACCAGAATTTTTTTCCCCAGAATGGTCAAAAAAATTTGAATATCAATCAGTAGAACTCATTCAAACTGAAATGCAAAAAGACAAAAATGACAACCACATAACAAAAGATCCAAGAGCTTTGTGGAAATATCAAGTTATCTAACACATATATGATTGCCATCACAGAAAAGAGAAAGAGGAAAAGGACAGAATTAAATAATAGCCAATACATTCCTAAATTTACTGAGTGACATCAATTACAGAACCAAGAATCTTAGAGAAAACCATACGAAATAAATAGGAAAAAAAAACCATGAAATATATGCCCAAGGTTATAATTTTCAAACTACTAAAAATTAAACACAAAGAGAAAAACTTAAACATAGCTAGAGAAAATGTACAGAGTACCTACATAGGAATAAGGAAAATAAAGAAATTTGTTGAAAATCATGTAAGTAAAAAGACAAAAAATAACATATATAAAAGGCCTCAAAGAAAAAAATAACCCATAACACTATACCCAGATAAAGCAATCTTCAAAAAAATGAGAAAGATGACATCAGCAAAAAATGGTGTAATAGAGAATGCTGAAATTTGTTTCCTTCATAAAAGTAATGAGTAAACTAGCCAAAAAAAAAAAAAAATAGATTATACTTTTTTAAGTCTCTAGATATCAACCAAAGGCTTACAGCAATCCAAGGGGCATTTATTTATTTAATGAATGATCTGAGCAAGAACAAAGAGTTTTGTGGGTGTTTTAATTTGCCCTTGTTCCATCCTCCTCCGCTGCAGCTACATGATAGCCACTATTTTATCTTTCTGATGGTTCTATGGAAGACTCCCACTTGCAGAGATTGTATTTATTTGATCTAATAGAGCTTTTTAGTGCAGCCTTTTCCCAGTGTTTGTGAAAATTATCAGTAGCAACTACTTAACATTTCAGCTGCCTGAAACTGTGATAACATTAGCAGAAAATAAGAAGTTGACAAAAAAATGTTAAAGGAAAGCAGGTGAATGGATTTGAAGAGCTCTGATATGTCTCTGAGAATTTAGATTACACACATGGACAGAATGATGTGTATGCCAGGGTTTATGCAGGAAAGACCTGATAAAGTCCCTAGCTCTCAAGTGTGGCTTACTTCAAGGCTCTGCACAAGCAGAAAGTAAAGAATAACAGAGTGTTGTAAACATCCCTGAATATTGAAGGCATACACCATAACACACACAGAACACCTCAGAAAAGACTGAAAGACTTCTCGGTCTAAGACATTTAAGGAAATCTCTGTCCAACCATTAGCTTGCCACAAACATAGACTCCAGTGAATCCATATGACAATGAAGACAGACTTTACAGAATTAGTTTTGAAAAGTTAGTAAGCAAACAAACAACAACTACACTAAAAAATAACAACAAACCATGGGGAGGGAGAAGAATCTGATTTCTACAGTTGCCACATTATATGATTTAAAACATCAATTTTTAGCAAAAAATTAAGAGATATAAAGTAGAAAATATGGCCAGTACTTGAGAACATAACAAACAGCCCATGAGGAAACACAAATGCTGGACTTAATGAGACAAAGATTCTTAGATCTGCTCTTTGAAATATATTCAAAGAACTATGAAAAACGACATCTAGAAAACTACAGGAAAGTATAAGACTAATGTCTCACCAAATAGAGAATTTTAATTAAGAGGTAGATTTAATTTAAAAAATAGGAATTCTGGAATTGAACAGGACAATAACTAAAAGGCAAATTCACTAGAGAGGCTCAAACAGACAGAGAAAGAATCAGCAAACATGGAAATAGAGCAACCGAGATTATCCACTCTGAGAAACAGTAAGAAAAATAAATGAAAACATATCCTCAGGATAGACCATCTGTTAAGCTATAAAACAACTCTCAGAAAACTTAAAAGTTATCATCAACAGAGTCTGTCCTTCAATCACAATTAAAAGAAATTAAACATCAATAACAAAGAAAATTTAAAAATTCACAAATATGTGTAAATTAAACAACACTCTTTTAAATAATCCATGAGTTGACAAAGAAATCATAAAAGAAATTTTTAAAAATATTTTTAAAACACAACACACCTAAGCTTTTGGAATGCAGCTAAAGTAGTATTTAAAGAAAAATTTATAACTATAATGCATATATTTAAAATAATAAATATCTCAAATCAATAAATAAAGTATAATGATAAACCAAACCCAAAACAAAAGAAAAATACAGAGAAGACCCAAATTATTAAAGAAAGATGATTATTTCTGACCTTATAAAAATTTTAAAAAAGGTTTATAAATAAAAGCCATGAATAAGTATAAGAAAATAAATTAGATAACAAAGCAAAATGAACAAATGCCTACACGCACAATACTGAAAATGACTCAGGGAGAACTGGAAATCTGATTACATATTTAACAAGTAAAGTAACTGAATTCTTGATCAGCCCAAACCACAAAACTTCACTGGTGAATTTGAAGAAAAATTTAAAGCTATAATACCAAACCTTCACAACTCTCCCAAATGGTAAAAGAAGAGGGAGTACTTCCAAATTCTATTAGGTCAGTATAATCCTGAAATTAAAGCCAAATTTACAACTTCAAGAAATGCAAAATACAGAACAATATCTTTTACGGATATGGACTTAAAATTTCTCAACGGAATATTAGCAAACTGTATCGAGTAACATGATCTAGTAAGAAATAGCCCAAGATGGCAAAGTTGCTTCAACCTATCAAAATCAATCAATATAATTTCCTACATTGCTAGAATAAACAACAAAAACCTCATGATCATTTTAATAAATGTAGTAAAAAACATTTGATGAAATCAACACTCATGATAAAAATACTCGACAAAGTAGAATAGAAAGGAACCTCGTCAAGCAGATAAAGGACATAAACATATACTTTTAAAAGACATTGGTAACATCAAATTTAAAGGGGAAAGACAGAGGGCTTTCATTCTAAGAGCAAGAACAAACTAAGGATATCCACACTTGCCATTTTATTTTGTACTGGAGGTTATTACTGGAACAATCATGCTAAATTAATTAATTAATTAATTAATATAAATAATAAAAAATCCATCTAGATTGAAAAGGAAGAAGTAAAACTATCTCTATTTGCATATTATATGACCTATTATTTAGAAAAAAAGGAATAAAGAAAAATGTACTAGATCTAATAAACAAGTTCATCAAATTTACAGGGCACAATATCTATAAACAATTACATTTCAATACTTTAGCAATAAAAAAATCCAAAATTAACAATTCATTTTCAAGAACATCCAAAAGAATAAAATATTAGGAGTAAATTTTTAAGTGCTAGACTTGTACACTGAACACTACAAAAAAGTGTTAAAAGAAATTAAGGAAGACTAAAACATGGAAAAATATCTCAACCAGAAGACTAATGTTACTATGATGGCTGCACTCCCCAAATTGTTCTACAAATTCAATGCAGTCCCAGTTAAAACCTACCTGCCTTTTGCAGAAATTGACAAGCTCATCCTAAAACTCATATGAAACTTTATGGGACGCATATAAGCCAAAAAAGAAAAATGCTGGGAAGGAATAAAGGAACAAATTTGGATAATATTGGAAGACAAAGCCTTCCTAATTTTTAAACTTCCTATAAAGCTACAGTAATCAAGACAGTGTGGTAGTGGCATAGGTATAAATATATGTGTCAACAGAATAGAATTGAATTCAGAAGTAAACGCTTATATAATGGTAAATTGATTTTTCAACAAAGTTGCAAAGACAAATCAATGGAGAAAGTATATTCTTTTCAACAGATAATGACAGGACAACTGGATATCCACAAGCAAAAAAAGTGAAGTGAAATTTCTTTTTCACACATATGCAAGAATTAATACAAAATTGATCACAGGCCTAAATGTAAGAGCTAAAACTATAAAACTCATGGAAAAAAGAAAAAGTGTAACTCCTGATGTGATTTAAGCAATGATCTGTTAGATATTATTCCAAAAGCAGAAAAACAAAAGAAAAATAAAAGATTGAATTTTATCAAAATTAAAAACTTTGTACTTCAAAGGATACAACTCATAATTTGAAAAAGACAACTCATAGAATCAAGAAACTATTTGAAAATCATAAGGGCCTAGAGTCAACAAACTATAAAGAACCCTCACAACTCAACAATAAAGCGAAAACACAATTTTCATAAAGGCTAAGTATTTAAATACATATTCTTCTAAGTAATCTTTAAAAATAGCCAGTTAGCACAGTAAAGATGTTCAAAATCAATAATTATTGGTGAAATGCAAATCAAATTGCAATGAGATACTACTTTATATCCACTTGGATTGCTCTAATCAAAAAAAAGGACTGTGACAATTGTGAGGATACTACTAAATTATAGCACTTATATGGTGCTAGTGGGAATGTATAATAGTTCAGCCACTTTGAATAACTTTTTGGCACTTCCTCAAACTTTTATACATAGAGTTATCATATGGCTCAGCAATTCTACTTCTAGTTATGTATGTACCCAAGTGAACTGAAAACATGTTTACAAAACCACTTGTACATAAATGTTCATTAAAGCAATATTAATAATAACTAAAATTGGAAACAATCCAAATACCTATCAACTGATAAATGGATATCTATGATTTATCTATGCAATGGATAATTATTTAGCTATAAAAATAAATGAAGCCCTAATATATACTACAAAATGATTGAACCTTGAAAATATTATGTTGTGAAAGAAGCCAGACACCAAGACTGCCATTTATATGCAATGTTCAGAATAGACAAATCCACAGAGAAAGAAAGTAGATTAGTTACTGCCAGGTATTTAGGAAAAGAGAAAAGAGAGTGACTGCCAATAGATATGGGGTTTCTTTTGATAGTGATAAAAATGTAGTGATGATGGTTGCACTGCTTTGTGCCTATACAAAAAACCACTGAACTGTACACTTCAAAAGAGTGAATTTGTGGTTTGTAATTATATCTTAATAAAATACATTTTCTGACTCACTTGATATCTTCATGAAACAAAAATAAAAGACCTTGGTTTATACATAACACTAAATGCTATAATCAATTTCTTCTATTTTTAATAATGAAATGTGAATTTTAAAGCAATTAAGAACATAAAAGACTACCTCATAGCCATGGGGATAGACAATGATTTTCTGGACACAAAATGCACCAATCATCAAATAAAAGTTGATAATTTGGGTTGTGCTAATATTATTATTTCAAATCATAAAGTGTTATTATTGAGTGAAATCTCTAGCCATAAAATTGGGAGAATGTATCTTTAATATATTTGTCTAAGAAAAGAATTTTATCCAGATTAGATTAAGATTGCTTATAATCAATTAGAAATAACAAGTAACTTAAAACAATTATCAAAATATCATATTAAAAAAACAGTGGGTATGTGATTACATATTTCACATGATTATGATGCAAATTAAAACTGCAATATGATGCCATTTCACATCCACTTAGAACATTAAAACCAAACCAAAATCAAAAACAAAAAATACAAAATACTTACCATATTAAGAATTGTTAAAGATGTAGTACACTTAGAACTGTCATATACTGGTGGTCCGAGTATATATTAGAATGCATTTGGAAAATGGCAGTGTTTATTAATATTGAACATCAGATGCCATATGACTTAGCAATTTCATTTCTACTTTCTAGATATGTGTATATGTTCATCCAATCACATGTACATATGTGTATGAGACAACATGTATAAAAATTCACACAGCAGTATAATTCAATATAGCCCCAATTTGGAAACAACCTAATGTTCACTAATAGCAGTTAGGTAAATAAATTGTATTATTTATACAATGAAAGACAACACAGCAATGGAAATGAAAATAATATTATAACAAGTAATGACATGGATAATTATCAAAATCAAAATATGTGAGCAATAGATATTGGACACAAAAAGGTACAAAATGCATGATTCTACTATACAACATTCTAAATCAGGTGAATAAATCTATAGAAGAAAAGTTTTTACTTTTGTGTAGATTGTGACTAGGAGAATAAGTAGAGATTTCTAAGATAGGATACAGTTCTATTTCTTGCTATGTTTAATGGTTACATGGGTGTGCTTAATTTAGCAAAACAAATGCAAAACCCTTATAAATGTCTTCTTTTTCTATGTTCTCTTACCTTTATATATGTTGTACATGGTTATAAATAAAGTTGAAATTAAATATTAGGGAATAATGCATAGCTTTGCATATAAATAATTTTAATACAGTTATGTTAATTTCACACTACTTTATAAAGATTAGAAAATTAGAGTCGAAAATAAAATTATTTTTTAAGCCACCAATTATATCTGCTTCTATAACATATAGATTATTGGTAAGAAAATATTCTTATTAAATTCATGAAATTACTTTCTCAATAAGCTTGAAAATGAGTTTCTTGCTGGGATTTTCTTGTACATTTTTAAGCTAATGTATAATATAGTTAAGAGAAGTTAGCAATATGTAGATCTCTCTAATAAATTAAATGGACACATTCAAATTTGATAATTCATGAACTGTGTTGGCAAATACACTTTTCCTTATGTACAGACTCTGTGAGAGAAAAGTCTTGTCCAGTTGAATTATAAAGGAAACCTCTCCAAGTCAAAATAAATATCATATTCCTATATGAATCATTCTCTGGATTAAATATGTAACCATCCTGTACCTGCTGAATAATTGCATATTATTCTCTTTCATTGTTTCCTATCAAATACATTAGTGTACAAAAATACAGCACATATGCTGATATCAAGGTAAAAAAAATTATAGAGTTCATTTAAAAATAATTTAATAAATTTGGGCTTTGATAAAAAGTCTGATTAATCAAAGTCTACATAACAGTTTTGATGATTTTGATCAATTAGAAATGATCAAGATGAATCTTGAAGTGAATTTTTATTATATTCAAAGTTTACCACTATTGCAAAAAATTAAAATTTTTCCCTAATTTCATAGGAGAAAAACATGTAACTGTTCTAACTTAAGCAGCACAAATAGGACTTTGTGACACAGGTAAATTTTTAGAGCATAAGAACAGGACAACTACTTTATTAGAAATTTATTTTGATTAAGCTGCTTCAAAATAGAAATAATACTACCAGTGGTAGCTTGATAATTTCCTTTTAAGAGGGGCTTAGGAGAGCCAGTGTAATTGGAGAGAAATGTAGGAGGCTTGTTTATAAGATACATTTGAACAGCAAGCACACTCTATTTAGATTTGGTATTTATATGAGATTACTTAGGGGAATTGATATAGATGTAAAATAAAGAACCCCTAAACATCCTTATCACTGTAAAATCAATCCTATAGAAACAGAGCTTCTCCTTAGAGACTTATGAATGTTTTCGAGTATTTGGTTTGCAATGCAGGAATAGGCTTTTCACACAAGAACTTATCTGGTATGCTGAATGGACCAAGCTAACTAGTCTCCATTTTATTCAGATACTAACAATTTCATTACTATCTGTTGGAACTTTTATCCTGTCACTAGTGCTAATGGAGGAAATAATCATGGCAGTTAAAAAAAAAATGACTATATTGTGGAAAATAAATATGCATTCTCCAAGAATTGAGTCGTTTAAACTAGTGGCCTTCCTTATATGTTATAGCAGCTGTCAGTCAGAAAATAACAGAAAACAAGAATTTGAGAGCAGTTTTTAGAACAACTGCACCTTTTTAGCTTAGCTTACCTATAAGGAACTCCATGAAGTTTATGCATGCAGTATTGTGAATAAACTATGATGTGAATTTTCTTCAAAAATTCCTTTTAATTATAATTAGCACTTGTGATCATAGTACTGGAGGCAGCTGTACAGTAATACAATTGTTGGTTAGCTATAGCAATATGAGACTCAAGTTTGACTGGTTATTGCTTAAGAATCATAAAAAGAATATATACACACACACACTGACATACACGCACCAAATGTTTAATTTCAAATATTGAACATCAAAGGCACCTTTTTTCCCCCCTTCTGACAGTTAAACTACTTTTAACACGGTCTGGAAATTGGTTTACAGACTTTTCTTATAGTCAGACATGAGAACAGAGTTTCTGGCCATGTGGCTGCCTCAAGCTGTAGCCCTTGGCCTGCCATAGATGATTAAAAGAGTTCTATAGAGAAAGAATCAAGACTTTTTTGGTCTATGATATAAGTGAGTATGGTCTGAAACAATTTAAATAGGGAGAGACCTATACTTTTGGAAACCTTGACCTTTTTTTTTTTTTAATTTCTCATTCTTTCCAGCTGGCTAGAGCCTCTGCTTTTCTCCAAATCAGGTGCCTGTCTAGATGGAAGCCAAATTTTTAAGAATTAGATGGAAATAACACTTGTTATTTCATATTTTCAAATGTCAAATCTCCACTGAAAAACAAGGACAATTTAAGGCCAAAAACATGCATAAGTTGGTTTGAAATAACCAAAAGGAGTTAAATAGATACGTTGTTGTAAATCATATGGCAGAAGTGCCACATCTAACCTGAGACACGTGGTTTTCTTTAATAGAAAAGTCATTCTTATTATGCAGAGAATATTTCCCTGTAGCTAGTCACATCCATTTAGTGTTCAACAGCTTGACGAAATGAGAGGTTTTGAAAGCTTAAGTGTGTTCATACGTTTATAAAAATGACACACTCATTAGCAATTATTGGAGAGCAAAGAAAGCTTTGCATATTTTTTCTCAAAAATAAAGGGAACCTCATGAATAGCAATTGAAGTGTTTTTGTTTTATTTTGATTTTTAAATCTGATCTTTATTTTTTGTGTATTATGTACAGGTCCCTTACATAGCATAAAAGGCCCAGGAATCAAATCACCTGCATTACTAGACCATTTTTTGTTTGATCTTAAGCAACTTATTTAATCCTGTTTGTTTCATTTTCTTAATCTATAAAATTGAGAAATAATAATATATAATATATGGAGATTAAATAAAATTACATTTCTAAAATTTTTAGGGCTTAACTTTGTACTCCTTACCAGGACTACACTTACTACATAGCAGGCAACAAAGGTACTACATAAAGATTACTTATTGTTATCATCATCGGGTTGATCTTCATAACAACGCTGTGAATAGGCAATTTTATTAACAATTTAAATCTCGCACAATTGAAAAACTGTAATCCCACATTATTTTCTCAAATTCATTCAGAGATCCTGAGTTGTAGAACAGGTGAGTAGGTATACAAGCCAGGTGTCTCCTAGCACAAGGTCAACAACTCTTAACTTCTCTCCAGCTTATCAAATTTCATTCAACGCAAACATATTGAGACTCAGGTACATGTTAGGTTCTGTGTTTGGACCTAGGCAGTCAAAGATAAATAAGACGCAATCCATCACCTAAAGAGCACATATTCCTCACAGATAATCAAATATGAAAATCCATCATTTAAATAAAATATGTTAAGGGCCTTACAGAAACATAGTAAATGTAAAAGTATGACTTCATTGTAGCAATTTGAACTGTTATCTGTGAGGACTACGAAGATATCAAAAACATACTCACAGTCCTCAATCAAGCTTACATGATTTAATATATTTAATCACATATATATATTTTAAAAGAAAGATATCAAAAACATACTCACAGTCCTCAATCAAGCTTACATGATTTAATATATTTAATCACATATATATATATTTTAAAAGAAATTGAAATTCTAAAAGCAAAATCCAGTAAAAGTTACCTATAAGTGTTTTTCTTTAACAAGAAATATTTGATAGTCAGACTTACAGTTTTAGATAACCATGTCAAATGTGCTCATTTCCTTCTAAATAACCAAGTAAACACCAAATCAGTATCACTGACAACTTTCAGCTATATTTCAAAATTTTTATTCAACAGTAATTTAAATCCATTTATTACAACAGGAGTAGTAAAGGTGCCATGCAGAGTTTGGTTTTCCAATTTTAACTGTTTAAATTTTTCAAAAATTAAAAAAAATAATTGAGATTATTTGAAACATTTTTGGGTTGCTTTATCCAGATAAAATTAGACATTTTTCAATAAATTATTAGTAAACTCCAATATAATTGATAAATTCTATTATATTACATTTTACTCTCACTATGTTATACTTTCACTAATTGCACAAGGCCAATATTCTACTTAAAAAATAATTATATTTCCTAATAACACATATACCACATTTAAAATTCCTCAAATTTCTGCCAATATATCTTTTGTAGCTATTTTATGTTCAAACGTAATTTGAAAGTTTTGCACATTGCATTTTGTCCTTTTATTATTTTTAAAATCTGTATTCAACCTCTACATTTTTATTCTTTTAAGACATACATTTTTGAAGAAAGTCTCATTTCCCACATGACAGATTTGCCTAATGATGACACTTGATGATGTCATTTAACCTTTCCTATACTATGTAACACATTTAAAATTGGAAATTAGGTCTAAGGGCCTTATATAATTCAGGTGAAATATTTTCAACAAAAATAACTCACAAATATTTACTATATCCCAGAGTTGGTACGCAGCATCAGGTTATCCCAAAATAAGTGATGTTAATATTTATCTTTTTACAGATGCAAACAGACCATGTCTCTATTATAAAGACATGTTTTCCTCTTTTTGGAATTAGCAAAAAAATCTATGAGATACTTTGACACTTTAAAAATATCTGATCCCCAATAAACTGTCACTCACATTTTTTGCATACACTAATGATTATTTACTGCATCATCAATTTAATTAGAAGTAATTTTCTATCATTCTCCTATATTTTTAGCTGGCCCTCTCTATAAAGGAGCTTTAGAATATCAACAGGAGATGAAATATAGTTTTTGATTAAAGGGCAGTGTTTATGTTTAATTCTGCCTCAACAGAGTTGGGATAATACTGGTGTCAAATGAGTTTTTGTGTGCTCTTTCTCTATGTCTTTAATGTCATCATGGGTTCATAAATTTTTATTAGTTGAATATTTGAGAACCTTTTCTAATCATTTATTATTTTGATGCTTAAATTGTATAAACATTTCATAAAGAAAAAAAATACTCTATGGAAATAACAAAAAAAAAATTGTAAAAAATAAATATTTTTGGTTGGTGCCCCAGAAGAGGTAATTAATGTTACATATAATACCTTAGTCCCTGAAAATATTTAAATCACTACACCATGGGCTTTCTTGTTATACACATACTCAACAGAATGATACATTATTAAAAAATTCAGGAGATACAAACATTCAGCTAGAATTGAAATAATCAGACATTGTTTGAACTGCTCTTCAACAATGCAACAGCTATCATTATCATCATCAAATATTTAGTACACTACTGTTAGGAAGGGGCTTTCTCTAAATAGATGCATTATGTTACCAATATTTTTCAACCCTTCTTATGACAATGTCAGTTAAAAACAGAAAAAAATATCATTGTTGCATTTAAGTGCTTTGTGTTTTACTTTAATGTCCTATTTTATAAACCTAAGCAGTAATATTTACTAGAAAAAACTACAAATCAAACATTCGTTGACACGAATCCTGTTGAATTAAAAAGACTTATACAGAGTAGGGGTCAAGATGGAGGGCTAGGTAAAAGTGGAGTTCACCTCCTCCCATGTTCGCATTAAAATTACAAACAAATTATAAAACAATCAACTTGGAGAACCATTTGAAGTCTAGCTGATCATAATACATGCATCTGAGGATATAAAGAAAAAAACACACCGAGACCGATAGGAGGGGCAGACACAAAATGGGTCCTGCATTCATGCATGGTGTTTGAGCACTGGGAGAGAAGGCCCAGTACAGAGGCCCCCCTGACTGAGCGAGGAGCCCTAGCCCCGCACAGGAAGCTCCCAAGCCCAGGAGTCCAGTTGCAGGGAGAAGAGTTCTCACAAAATATGACTGTAAAACTCAGTGTGATTCTAGCCATCTGGGTGAGACGGAAGGAACCTGAAAACCCAGACATCCCATTAAAGTGCCCATGCACAGACTCGCTTGCAGACACTTGTCCTGGATTCCAGTGGTGGATCAGCAGCTCAGGAGGCACAAGAAACATATAAGGAAAGAAGGAGTTGTTTGGTGCCAGGGCGAGGGCTAGAGGGAAAGTCTCCATTATTCCTTTGTCGGGCGCCCCTGAGGCAATCTACTGACAGATGCCATCTTGCCTGTACTGAAACCTCCTCCCACACAACAAATCCTGAATCTATACTAGCACAGTGAAATGGTAAAATTGGTCCACTCCACCCCATTTTACTCTCCCTGAGACCCCACCCCACCCAATCCCATAAATTACCTGGGGCAAGCCATTGCCAGGGAGCCAGCCTCACCCTGTGCCTTCCTTGGGCCATGCATTTGACAGTGAGCATCCCTCAGCTCCCACGGCCCCTAGCATTTGGGGAGATATTTTTGGTTGTGGGCCACTGGCATCAGCCCAAGCCGCAGTATCTCTTGGGCAGAACTCAGAGGTCTGTGGGCCCAAAGCAGGCAGCAGCTTGCCTTGCTGTTGTCTGAGACTTGTGAGAGGCCACCGACTCAGCACTAGCACCAAATCTGAATTTACATTAGCCTGAAAAGATCAGCTTGCTCCACCCTGTGTCTCCTTGTGACCTCACCCCACCCAAACCACAAATTGCCCCTGGCAAAACCATTCCCAGGCAGCCAGCCTCACCCTGAGCTTTCCCTGGGTTGCTATTTAGAAAGCAAACAGCCCTCATCTCACTCGGCCAGCTCAAAGCCCATGCATCCCAGGAGAGATTTTTTGGGGTGGCAGCCCACCGGTGCCAGCCCAAGCTGCAGTATTTCTTGGGCAGAATACAGTGTACTGTGGGCCCAAGGCAGGCAGTGGCTGGCCTTGCTTTGATCTGAGACTTTTATAGGAGACCACAGATTTAAAACTGGCAAAAAATCTCAATCTGCTTTGGCTGGGTGAAATCTGCTTGCTTTACCCCACCTAACTCTTGTCCCACCCAATGGCTTTTTCAGTTGCAGAGTGTTAAGGGTAGCTGGCAGGCAGCCTTAGGCCATGACCTATACAGGTCATTTTGCTAAGCCATCCCAGGCCCAGTACTGGGGCAACCAGCCTCAGCATGGTTACTTCTATTTGCCTCCAGGTCCAGCATAGGCAGCAACCATCTGTGGATTGCTCTGTAGCTCCTACCAGGAAGCTCCAAGTAATCAAAGGCAGCAGCTGACCTTGGCCTACATGGGAGCCCCTCTTAAGGGGCCACAGTGTCTGGACACAACAGACCACATAAGTGGCACACCCAAAGGGTGTTCTCAACAGGTACATGAGCCTGCTGGGGTGAATCTCACTCTAAGGGGTTAACCCCCACACGACAGCTCATACCGTGTGGGCATGGTCAATTCCCACAGCCAGTCAGCCCAAGTCAATCCTATTCACTGATGTGCTAACAGAAATCAAGGCTTAGCTACAACAGGAGCACACATACAACTCAAACAATGAACATGCCTAGACCCCTGTCACAGGTTTTCAGAGAGATTGCATCACTGGGGCACCTATTAAATAAGGCCACCCAGTCAAGGTTGGGAGATGTAACAAATCTTACTAATACATAGAAACATGGAGAACACAGAGAGGCAACTAAAATGGAAACAAACAAACAAACAAACATGTCGCAAATGAAACAACAGAGAAAACTCGGGGCGGGGGTGGGGGGACGGGTGGAAGTAAAGGAAATGAAGGCAAGCGACCTACCAGATACAGATTTCAAAACACTGGTTATAAAGATGCTCAATGAACTTGGGGGGAAAAGAGATGATCTCAGTGAAGACTTCAACAAGGAGATAGTAAGCATGAAAAAGGACACGAAGCCATAAAAAGAACCGGTCAAAAATAAAGAATACAATAACTGAAATAAAGACTACACTAGAAGGAATCAACAGTAATTTAGATGAAGCAGAGAACTGATTCAGTGAGTTAGAAGACAAGGTAGCAAAAACATCCAATCAGAACAGCAACAAGAAAGAAGAATTTTAAACAATGGAGAAAGTTTAAGAGACCTCTGGGACAACATCAAGCATACCGACATTCATATCTGAGGTACCAGAAGGAAAAGAGAGAGAGCAAAGGATTGAGAAACTATTTGAAGAAATAATCACAGAAAATATCCCTAACCTGGCAATAGTTAGACATAAAAGTCCAAGAAGCACAAAGTTCCAAATAAGAGGAACCCAAACAGACCAACACCAAGACACATCATCATTAAAATGCCAAAGGTTAAAGACAAAGAGAGAATCTTAAAAGCAGTAAGAGAAAGGCAGTTAGTTACTTACAAGGGTACTCACATAAGAATATTAGCTGATATCTCGACAGAAACTTTATAGCCAGAAA
The DNA here is from genome assembly GCF_000325575.1 of Pteropus alecto. Taxonomy (NCBI): domain Eukaryota; kingdom Metazoa; phylum Chordata; class Mammalia; order Chiroptera; family Pteropodidae; genus Pteropus; species Pteropus alecto. The sequence continues at coordinate 5,671,178 of NW_006494614.1, forward strand.
AGACTGGCATGAAATATTCAAAGTGATGAAAAACAAGAACCTACAACCAAGACTACTCTATCTATCAAGGCTATCAGTTAAAATTGAAGGTGAGATAAAGAACTTCTCAGACAGAAAAAATCTAAAGAAATTCGCCAAAAAGCCAGTATTACAAGAAATGTTAAGGGGATTTCTGCAAAAAGAAGGGAGAAAAACATATATACTAACAGTAAAATGGCAATATGTACCTATCGAAAATCACTTTAACTATAAATAAGTTAAATGCTCCAATCAAAAGACAGAGCATAACTGAATGGATAAGAAAACATGACCCACACATATGCTGTCTACAAGAGACCCACTTCAAATCTAATGACACACACAAACTGAAAGTAAAGGGGTGGAAAAAGACATTTCATGCAAATAGAAATGAAAATAAAGCCAGGATACCAATACTTATATCAGATAAAATATACTTTAAAACAAAGGCTATAATAAGAGACAAAGAATGGCATTATATAATGATAAATGATCAATATAACAAGAGGACATAACTCTAGTAAACATGTATAAATCCAACATAGGAGCACCTACATATATAAAGCAATTATTGACCGACATAGGGAGAGATCGACAGTAATACATTCCTACTAGGAGACTTTAATACCCCATTGAAAACCAATGAACAGATCTTCCAGCAGAAAATCAAAAGAGAAACAGCAGCCTTAAATGACACATTAGACCAGATGAATTTAATTAATATTTTTAGAGTGTTCTGTCCCAAAGCAGTAGAATATACATTCTTCTCAAGTGCACATGACCACCTGTTAGGTCACAAAATAAGTGTCAAAAAATTTAAGAAGACTGACATCATATCAAACATCTTCTTTGGCCACAATGGTATGAAACTAGAAATCAACTACAAGAAAAGATTGGAAAATACACAAACTCATAGAGGCTAAATAACATGTTACCAAACAATTAATGGGTTAACAATGAGATCAAGGAAGAAATCAAAAGACACTTAGAGAAAAATGAAAATGAAAATAGAATGACTCAAAATCTATGGGACACAGAGAAAACAGTCCTAAGAAGGAAATTTATAGCAATGCAGGCCTACCTCAAGAAACAAGAAAAATCTCAAGTAAACAATTTAACCTTACACTTAAAAGAACAATAACAACAACAAAAAAAAACAGCAAACAAAACCCAAAGTGAGTAAAAAGAAGGAAATAATAAAGATCAGAGCGAAAATAAATGAAACAGTCTAGAAAAACAATACAAAAGATCAATGAAACTAAGAGATGGTTCTTTGAAAGAATAAACAATATTGATAATCTTTACCCAGACTAATTAAAAAAAAAAGAAAGGACTTAAATAAGTTAAAATAAGAAATGAAAGAGAAGTAACAATGGAATCCTTAGAAATACAAAGGATTATAAGAAAATACTTATATATAAGTATTTTATACTTATATATGCTAACAAACTGGACAATCTAGAAGATATATATGCCAATATATATATATATGAGACAATCTGTAAGAAATGGATACATTCCCAAAAATATACATTCTCCCAAGACTGAGTCAAGAAGAAACAGAAAATCTGAACCGACCGATTACCACCAACGAAATCAAATCAGTAATCAAAAACCTCCTCAAAAACAAAAGTCCTGGACCAGATGGCTTCATAAGTTAATTACCAAACCTTCAAAGAAGAAATAACTGATTATTCTCAAACTATTCCAACAAATTCAAGAAGAGCGAAGCCTCCCAAACTCTTTTTATGAGGCCACCATTATCCTGTTTCCAAAACCATACAAAGACAGTACTAACAAGGAAACTAGAGACCAATATCCCAATGAAAATTGATACAAAAATCCTCAACAAAACATTATTAGTAAACCGAATTCAGAAATACATGAAAAAAACCATACATCATGATCAAATTGGATTCATTCCTGGGATGTAAGATTGGTTCAATGTCCATAAATCAACTGAAGCGATATACCACATTAACAAACTGAAAGATAAAAACCATATGATCATCAATAGATGCAGAAAAAAATATTTGACAAAATTCATCATCCATTTATGATAAAAACTCTCAGCAAAGTGGGAATAGAGGGAATATACCTCAACATAATAAAGGTCATATATGACAAACCCAAAACTAACATCAAACTCAACAGGGAAAAGCTCCAAGCATTTTCCTTAAGATCAGGAACATGACAAGGATATCCACTTTCACCACTTTTATTCAACATAGTATTGAAAGTCCTAGCTATACCTATCAGACAAGAAAGAGAATGAAAGTCACCCAAATTGGAAAGGAAGAAGTAAAACTATTATTCGCAGATGACATGATACTATATATAGGGAACCTTAACGATTCCACTAAAAAATTGTTAGAACTAATACATGAATTCATGAAAAAACTCATACAACTCAATGCCAAAACAAAACCAAACAATCCAATTACAAACTGGCCAGAAGACCTGAATTGGTATTTCTCCAAAGAGGAAATACAGATGGTCAACAGACATATGAAAAGATGCTCAAGGTCACTAGTCATCAGAGAAATACAAATTGAAACCACATTGACATATCACCTCACACCTGTCAGAATGGCTACCATCAATAAAACAAAAAACAAGTGTTGGCAAGGCTGTGGAGCAAAGGGAATCCTCATATCCCATTGGTGAGATTGCAAATTGGTAGAGCCACTATGGAAAACAGTTTGGAGGTTTCTAAAAAAATTAAAAATAGAACTATCATTTAACTCAGCAATCACACTTCTGGGTATTTATCCAAAGAAACCCAAAATACTAATTTATAAAGATTTACACACCACTATGTTTACTGTAGAGCTATTCATGATAGCCAAGATATGGAAGCAACCTAAGTCCCCATCAATAGATGATTGGATAAAGAATTAATGGCACATATATACAATGGAATGTTACTTAGCCATAAAAGATGAAATTTTACTATTTGCAATGACATAGATGAACCTAGAACAGGGATTCCCAACCCCCAGGCCACAGACTGGTAACTTCCGTGGCCTGTTAGGAATCGGGCCACATAGCCAGAGGTAGCAGCAAGTGAGCGAAGCTTCTTGTGTATTAGCAGCTGCTCCCCAGTGCTAGCATCGCCACCTCAGCTCCACCTCAGATCATTAGGCATTAGATTCTCATACGAGCACCAGTCCCTGGTGCCAAAATGATTAGGGACCGCTAACCTGGAGGTTATTATGTTGAGTGAAATAAGTCAAACAGAGAAAGACAAATACCATATGATTTCTCTCACATGTGGAATCTAAGGAACAAAACAAACAAATTAAATGAAAACAGACTCACAGATACAGGGAACAAATTAGTGATTGCCAGAGGAGATTAGGGGACTGGGTGAAAGAGGTAAAGTGACGAAGTACAAACTAGTGGAAAACCGTCACGAGGATATAGAGTACAAAATAGGGAATGTAGTCAATATTATTGCAATGGCTATACGTAGTGCCAAATGGTTGCTAGAGTAATCGGGGTGATAAGTTCATAAATTATATAAATATCTAACCATTGTACTGTATACCTAAAATTACTATAAAATTTGAAATAAATAAATAAATAATAAAAGAAAAATGAAAAAGACTTCATGTTCTACATTTTGTTTTCCTAAACTATGGAACTCAAGAAAGGCAGGAACTGCTTTTATTTACAATTAAGTATAAATACACATAATGGTATATTTATAAAGATAAAATCTGTGTAAAAATTATAAATACAATGCAAAATGTGAAATAACATATTTCTATCATAACACCCAAAAGAAGCATTAATTAAATCATTTTAGAAGTGGGCCATCTTGCATAGCTCTCTCATATCTTGGCACATGGCTAGGTCTACCTTGGTAAGTTTTATGAAATAATCAGAGGACAGAATCTATATAAATAGACACTGTTGAGAGAAAGTGAGAGACATGAGGGATAGTATATGATGAGGAAAAATTAAGCCCAGTGTTCAGAGTATGATAACTAGCACTTAACAGGATCATGGATACATGTGGTGGCCATAGTTATTATCAGGTGTTATAGAATTTAACAACTAGCAAGAGATGAGTGGGATGCACTGATAGTCATTATAAAACCTGGATCCATTTAGAAATTGAATTTGATAATTCTATAATTGAAGGCTGGGTAGACAGTCGATTGACATCCAGAAATCCGTCTCATGATAGTAGGCAAAAGCCACCAGAATTAATTAATATGACTGCAGTTCACCAGGAGAATGTCACAAGCTTAAAAGACTCCTTGGCTTACATGGACAAGGGTACTGCAAGCTACTAATAGAAGAGATGTCAAGAACAAAAAACAGAAATGGAACATAATAAATGCAACTAGATTATAAGGCAGGTCTTAGGTTTGGGGGACAGCACAACACTTATTTTTAAATAGAAAAAAAAATCAAAGTTAGTCTAGCTTCAAGAAATGACTAATGTGCAATCTGAATATTGAGCTGAAATTTCTTAATTCTGTAGACAGACCACCAAGAAGTCTAATGGGGCCTAAATCATGAGGATGTGGAGGGAAAGCATGGACTGCAGATCAAATAGATATCAGCAGCTTTGAATTTACAATTAAAATTGATTATAATTTTAAAACTAAACAAATATAATAGCAAAATGCAATTTAAATTATTTGAGAAGTTTCTATATTTGAAAATACATTAAACCATGCAATTATATCTAAGTCAATACAATATTTAAAAAGTGGAGCATTGTATAGAATAATTTTTAATGTTTTAGATACACATTTCACATTTGATATATTGTTCTAGTCTCATACAACTGAAATATTTAATTTTTAAATATCTGCATGAGTGAAAATTATATCTTAAGATTTCCTTTATTCATGCAATGATCCCGAGGCAGTGTATATAAATGTGCCATATAAATGTTCCCGTTTGCCATTACAGCATTGTATAGAATAATTTTTAATGTTTTAGATACACATTTCACATTTGATATATTGTTCTAGTCTCATACAACTGAAATATTTAATTTTTAAATATCTGCATGAGTGAAAATTATATCTTAAGATTTCCTTTATTCATGCAATGATCCCGAGGCAGTGTATATAAATGTGCCATATAAATGTTCCCGTTTGCCATTTTTTTCTTATTAAAATATCTTTATTTTCCCTGAGATGCATTTCAAAATTAGTACCAACTGAAGTTTGTTTTTATTATCAGAATAATTCCATGCCTTTTTAAAAGGATGGCTCAATTAATCACTTTGGATCAACTTCATATTTGAGCCCCCCAAATTTGACATATTTTCCTATTTAAACTTTCAATATATAAAAACATGAGAAACTCAGGAATCCTTCACAAATGAGTAAAGCATGTATTATTATAGTTATGGTGATACATTAAAGACATGATTATGTATAACAGCTTTACACCATCATTTTAATAGTATGTTATTTTAATTATCTAATTCCTGTTCATTGAAAAATGTTATAGCAGTTTTCTAGTGACAGTTCATTGTTTCTGGTTATATTTTTAATAATATTTTCTTGATTACATGATATGCATTTTTATCTCTGTGATAACAGCTATCATGACAAGAAATCCTTCATAAATACACTGAAAGTATTATCTTTACAAACTTTTTAAAATGACAATTTTGAGCTTGTTTTAAAGTTTTAAAACATGTCCCTGTATCTGGAAAATGAATAAAAATGTTATCTACATTCAGCAGCAAAACTAAATATACATATATGTGTGTGTATGAATATATGTTGTATGTGTGTGTATATATATATATATGTATACATATACACACACACACACACACACACACACACACACATATATCTATAGTTAAATTTAGAGGGAATGGCATGTCTACCAAGATTTAGAGTAATCAAATTATTCTCTTTTTATAGTTTATTTTAGTGCCTCATACCATGTTTTAATTCACTTTAAGGACTAGAAGTAAATTGCATGCTTTTAACTTCTAGTAGGTAATTATGTCATACAGCACATCTTATATTTACCATCTGCTCTCCAATTTCAAAATGAAATAATTTCTTGACCTACAACTACATACTCTCATACTTGTCCTCTTTATAGAAAAAACTATCTATCTATATATCTATATTCTTCAAATTTCTCTTCTATTTTTAAAAAATTTCACTTCCGTTGAGATTTTTGTCCCCACAATTGCAAAGACATTTCTATTCTCAAAGTCTTATTCATATAAGATCCATCTAGCCTGATCCAAGATCATTTCTTAATCTCATCAGTCACCAGCATTTTATTCAGGTGAATAAAATATTCTTTTCTTCCTAAATCCATTTTCCTGACCCCAAACCTTCCATCTGTTCTAGCTCCTCATCCAGTTTTGCTGCTTTCTTCTCATTTCAATATCTCTGTAGTCAGTGTAACCCAGGTCTCAATCTCTGCCATCCTTTCTTCTCCACATACTCTCTCCTTAGAGGATCTCCTCAAGACCCATGCTTTTAAATACCACTGCTACACTGATGAGCCCATAATTTATATGTCCAATCTGATAGCTTGTCTAAACATCCAATTCACATAGCCAACTGCCTAACTCGATTACCCTCTTAACTGTTCAACAGGCATTTCAAACTTACTATGTCCCAAAACAAACATTTGTTAACCCTCATTATACCTGATTTCTTGCTTTTTGCCCATTTTAGTAAATCACAACATTATTCTTTCACTTGCTTAGGACAAAACAAGGACACATCATTATCTACCCTCATTCTCTCATACACTACATCTAATCCATCCATAAAACCTATCATATCTTTACTCATTATACATGTCAAGTCAACCACTAATTCTCCACCACTCTCATTCAAATACAAACTGTTAGCATATCTTATCTGAATAATTGCTATTTTTCTGGTATTTCCAATTCCATCTTTAAACTACAAGTCTCTGGTTGGCATTTAAAGCAACTACAGTTGACTCCTGAACAATGTGGTTAGAATTGTGTTGTTATTTTCCTGAGGATTTTTTCCAATAAATGCAGTAGAGCTCTTTTTATTTGTGGGTTTCAGAACTACCAATTCAACAGTATTTCTACATTCTCAACCCCAGAGTTCCATCCTGATTCCCAACTATAAATGAAAAAGACTGTTTTAAATATGCAGTTAGTTGAATCTGGTAAAGGATCACTGTTGTTAAACTTTTGGGGATTCAAAAGTCATATTTTCAATTGTGCCGGGATTGGGTCTCTAACCTCTATATTGTTCAAGAGTCAACTGTATATATACAAATATGTCAGATTAAGACACTCCTTCATTGCATACTTTATGATTGCTTTCCATTTTTAATTCAAAGTTATTACCTAAAATCTAATATCCTTAATGTGGCCTAAAAGGTGCTACATAATCTAATTTACTAACGCTTCCCTTCTACGACTCCCTATTCTTCTGCTTCAGCTACATTAGACTTCTTGCTCCACAGTCTACACTTGAAGTGATTTTTCTACTAGATAAGAACTAGACTTGTTTAATCCATTTATCTGAAAAATCATGAGAAGTATTCCATATCCACTTTGTGTAAAAGAGCAAATGCAAATCTATACATTTTATTCCTGAAACTAATATAATATTGTATATTAACTGTACTTTCATAATAATTAAAAAACAAAGAGAATGCCATCAAATGGTGACTACTTATCATTACCTGCCTATCAGGAGTTATTTTACTTGGACTTATTTCAGGTTTAGAAATTGTTTTATTCCCTTCCCCCATCCCCCTCACTGCCCCAACCAAACTTCTCTTGTAAGGAGGAACAGAGCTACAGAGTGAGAACAGGATTTGTTTTAGCATGAAAAAGCATTAATTGTTCAAACTTAGAGAACTTGCACTGAACAGTCCAGGAAATTTCTCATGATGACATGTGAAGAAGCAGAGCTCCCAGGGGTGAGAGCTAATTTAACTTCCTTCCTTTCTCTGAGACAAAGGTCATGTTATGAGAGAAGGCACTGAGAAAATATCAGATTTCTCTCTGGGGCGGCCCAAAAGTATGGTCCTTCTAAAACCATAGTTTGTGCTATGAAATGACTTTTCACAATATCAAAGCTCTTTATAAAATTTAAAAGGTAACTGAGTTGCATCACTGACATCATTCATGGTTAGATGTTTATCATTATTAGATTAGTTTAAAAAATAGTAATGTGTCATGTTGTCTTACATAGATGTTATAGAATTTAATGCTAGCATTTAAAAATCAAGGCCTACAGAGAATAAGTACATGGATGAGGAGAGAAAGGATCATATTATGCTCGTTTAACAGTGTTCCACTCAACCATGTTCCATTTCCCCTCAGGGCATGGTTGTAAAGATGGCCCCTGCTGAGTTTAGGTCTACACATCACTTGTTATATCTAGAGAGAGAGACAATTAATGGTTTTACATACCTCTTGTTGTGTTCAGAATCATATGTCTTCTCAATCAAATGATACAGATAATTAGTAATTCTAATAAAGACTCAAGCCTGACAAATTTTATAGAATTAGTTTTAATTTGTTGTAGCATGTTTAAAATTCCCAAAGTTTTAAGGCAAACTTTACCAGTACATAGACTTGGCCTTGCTGTTATACATACATCTTAATGAATTAATCCAAGGTTAACTCATTTATCTTTGAAATCAGATTGTAGACCTTTATCAGAGTTTACCTTTCTAGTATACTCATCTATGAAGTGGAAGTATTTTATTAATTGAATAAAAGTTATTAATGGATAGGGAAAAACTACAAAAAATGAATTTTGTAGCTATTGTTTTATACCTAAAAAATATTATTTCATATTGTAGAGTTAGATAAATGACAATTATGTAACAATAAGTTTAATTAGTTTTTAACAACAAATGTCTTAAGGAAAAGAGCAAAGATACAATTATATCTAAGACAATCCTTAAATTACTTGGAATGTAAGACATCTTTTTAAGAAAAGATAGACTGCATATTAAAATTTGTTAGGCTAGCATTCTTGTATTTCATGAAATATAAGAACATTTTTTTAAAAGTGTGGTGGAAGGATTTTTGATCAAGTTAATTGCAGAAAAATAAAACATTGCCTTGGATAATCCAATATCGATTAAAAATTTAAGCATTTAAGAATTCCTACAGTAAATATGTAGGTTTAATGTGGTTTAAATCAGAATTTCCAAAAAGTATTTTACTATCGTGTATATTCAAAGAACATCTATTTTTATTATGTACAATACTGCTTTAGCAAGATATAGTTTGGTAAAGAGAGATAAAGTTATAATTGCTTCTTTGATTTCTTCTAAATATATTAACGATGGTAATTATCTTGGAAAATTTTTACTTCTTTTTATCCTGATGGGAGAACACAGAAGCATAATTGTTCAGGATGTTTTATCACCTTCTTCTTAAACACACACACACACACACACACACACACACGTTTGTTTTATTATTCTCTACGTATTCTACGGATTATTTTTAATTCTTATGTCTGTCATTTCATTCTTACCTATGACTTTTTAAATACAATATAACATGCTAAAAATTAGAAATAACATATAAAATCATCATATCACTCCCACCATCAAGATTGTGTTAATTTAAAGTCACTGTTAGTGACTGTAAATTGGTTGTATATGTGGGCTAATTTTTAATGATTTTTGATTTATAAAAATAAATCAAACACAGAATGAACAGTTGGGGCAGCTTCACATAAAATATAGTCTTTTTCAACATACGCTATTTTTATATTATTCTGGATTATTTTCCTGGTAATTCCACATCTCTTATTTTGCATTTGCTAACTATTCCATCATATTTTGAATACTTAAATGGTGGATTTTATTTGTTCTTTTATTTATTGCATTGCTTATTTATTGATACAATATAAAGAAGCTGTCTGAACTATTGTAGAAGAAGAAAAATGGATCAAAAAGGAATAAACATGTTTATCCTTTCTTTCAAGGAAGTGGATTCAGGATATTTTTAAGTGAATATTAAATATACTTGTAATGTGAAACTTTTGGCTGCCATTCTAAAATCATTAACTCTTCTGGCCATATAGTAATTATACATGATTTAAGAAAAGCAGATTTAAGGCTTTTGATTATGAGAGAGAGAAAACATGGAAAAGAATTAATTGCAAAAGTGGTTGGGAGTAGAGAGTGACTTGATATTTAGAACCTCCATCTGGGGTGAGGTCCCTTAGCAGTTCAGTGGTTTGGAGGTCAGTTTATCATAAGATAAAGCCCATATTATGTTATTCTGTAAAAGAAATGTAGACATGATGAGTCCCACTATATGAGTTTCTCTATAACTGTAATAACGCTGGTAAAAGGGACCACAACCCAGCTTGTAGATCTTGCACTCAGATTTGTATTGTTGAATGCCAAGTGGAATGAGGAGAAACCTATATCTATAATTTGATGTCCTACCATGACATATTTGTGCATCCTGGGCTAGACAGATAAAAACATTGAACATTATCATCATTTGATACTTTTAAGTTTTAAATCTCAGCTCCACAAATATTTAAGTTGAGGTAATCTTATTACTGAGTGACAATAAATTAGAATTCATGCATGCTTAGTTTCTTTTTGATATTTTAATTTTGTACACCTCTGTTTAAATTACTATATTATGACCTTTTCTGAATGGCAAGGTTGAAAGGGCAGAGAATCTTTTGTGCTCTAAAAAGTAGATAGCACAAACATAATTATTTTAGACTATTGACCTTTCAATAATTCAGTCCTGAATTTTAAGTTCGAAATAAACAAGAGTTGTCAGAATTAGCCAGTTATGTTGGTGCATATAGACCCATGGAAACAAACACCTGCAAATATATACTCTTGGTTCTAACAAAATGAGCAGACATTTAGATAGTTTTCCAGATTTCCTGTTTAGATAAAGCTGGTTTTGAATTAAAATGAGAGAAAAGAATGATAAATAAAGGCAAAATCATGTGATGTCTTTAACAGAAAAGAAATGACAAAAGGGTAGTTTTAGGAATGACCTGAAATGCAAATTAGCATTGAGTGGCAAACAGGATATGCTAAGAAATGCTAAAAAATGGCATATTGCACTGGCAGGCGGGGTGGGGGTGGGGGGGGCAGAATAGTAGATGGCAGTGGCAATCACAAAACAATGAAGCAATTAACACACTAAGTTATACTGAGGAGGAGAAACTGGCATGAAAGGAAAACATTATAGCAAAGTAAGAAAAAGGAAACTATACTTTAAATATTTTGATTTTAAGACTTTCATTGGATAGTTATTGTTTCAGAACTTTTTTTCCCAGCATTAGTCATAGCTTCTCTCATATCTTTATTATCCCAATGGAAATTGTTTGTAATTGTTTTTACTTAAAAGTAAACCTCAATAATTTTTAAAAACATCTCCAGAATAAGTTTTATATATAAAAATGTTTTAAAAAATTATTTGTATTTATATAAATAAATATAAATATATA
>NW_006494614.1:5682727-5732809 GCF_000325575.1 Pteropus alecto
CAACATTCATGCCTCCATCCAGAGGAAATTGCTGTTAGGATTCAAAGTATATACACTAATTTTCCAATTGCTTTAAATTTGCATTAGATATTTGTTTTAAATCTACACATTTAAAAGTTTTAATGTGTTTTGTATAGTTCTTTTATCATGTGAAATCTGTCATCTATTTTTACATGTCAAATCAGATTGATCTGTGGCAATTTTCCATTTTACAAATATAAATATGTTTAATCTATTTTGGTTGTATTAAAATTTTTTGCTTCTAAAAACAATACTGCAATTAATATATGAACGTGTCATGTAGTTATTAAATTCTTTCTTTGAGATAAATTCCCAGAATTGCTGGGTCATTGGTTATGCATATTTTACATAACTTTATGCATATTTACCAAGTGACTTCTAGAAAACTTATACCAGATTCTCTTTTGCAGTATATTAGATTACCTGTTTCTTAATAACCTCCTCAACAATGGAAGTTTCATATAAAATATAAAATTGTTCATCTTTCATGATTATTTCTCAATGTTTTGTAAGAATTTTGCTTATGATGGTCATGAATCCTCTTTACCACTTATACTGTAAATAATTTTTCTACTTTTCCTTTTGTTTATTTTAATCTGTTCAGAAGCTGTTTAATTTTTCCATCAATAAATTATCAACCTTATATGATGATCATATTGGTGCTAAGATAGCTTTCCTTCATTTCTTAGACACACAAATGCATTTTATAATGTATATACATACATACATTATAGGCTGTGCTAATCTTTACTGATATGTAATTATCATTATTTGTCATACCATGGGTATCAGATTATAAAAAACATTGCTAGTGTTTAGTGTTGGCAAAGAGGCACTTGATAAGTAATTTGTATCTTATTTGATGTAAGTTTAAAAGAAAAAATAGAGAATGAAATAACTTATCAAGATTAAAACTATATATAAATTTGACTTATATAAGCAACTTCTGGCTATTTTTCCACAAAAATATACTCACACATACAACTGTACGGATGCGTGCATTAATTTTGGCATTGGTATGATAAAAATAGATAAAGAGAGTAAGAGAGTGAGCGACATAGTTCTCCATATTTATTCATTTTAGTTGCAAATGATAGAACCTAACTCAAACAGAATCAAGATAAAAGGAATATCTTCTACATCCAGTGGCTATCTTGAGATAGTCCTGGCTTTAGTTAAAGAGACATCCAGCAATATAGTCAAGTCATATTATTATTCTCTCTTTATCTTTTGAATACTTTATTACTTGTGTTCATTCTAGGTTGACTCTAATTAGTGGCACCATACCTGCCATTAATTTCCAGCTCAATTTTCAATTCAGCAGAAATAGAGATTTTTTATTAAAAATAAAACACTTTGAATTGTGTTGCACTATACAGAATCAGATCATTTGCCCATCCCTAAACCAGACGCTGTGTCTGGGAATATTAAAAAATCTATTTAACCAGTCTTGAGTCACATAACTGCCTGTGGAGGTAGGACTTTAGCTGGCACACCCAATCCACTTAGACTGAGATGATGGCTCAGAAAAATTAGAAGAATAGGAGGAATAGATGCTGTATGCCCAATGATATACTGTAATGAGTTATGTTGTTAGGTGAGAACAATGTAATTCACAGAATGATATAAATTATATTATTTTATAAAAACATAAGTAAAGAGTTCCTTAAAATATATGTGTGAGTGTAGATATAAAAAGATTTTAACTGTACCCACAACTATGAATATTACTTATCTATAGGGAAAGGCTAAAATTTGAATGAGGTTTTTTTGTATTACTTAATATACTTCTGAATGTGTAAATTTTAACAATAGGTAACAGTTATTAAAATTTTATATCTCAAACATTGTTAATTTGTTTTACATGTATAATTAATTTCACTTAATTGTGAAAACTATTTCAAGAGGCAAATGCTATTTTTATAATTTACAGATGAGAGAAGTGGATAACAGACAGTAATTGGTCAAAATGTTACTCCTGAGCTTTTAACTACAATGCTGTTCATATTTTAATATATATATAATACATATATGATTATATGTGCACATATAAAATCAGTCATTATTTTAAATCATTTTATTGCATATCATACTATATTATGAATTACATACATATATACCAAAATTCAGTTTTGATATTAAAACATTCCATTTTCTATATTCATAGTAAACTAATGACCTATGTATATTCAAGTACTTGTAAAATTTGCAGCATTTCATTTAAAACTTTAATTCATTTAGAAATTATATGTGATGTTAATAAAAAGCCTTACTATTTTCCAAATTGTTAATAAGTTGTCCCAAGAGATGTTATTCAATAATTCTGTTTTACTACTAAATAGTCACTATAAAATTATAATAAATAATTTAAATATGATCATTTGTGAAATATATATTCTTCCCACTAGTCTTTTCTGATCCCAGATCTATTTTAACTTTTTAAAAGCTCTTTCTAGTCTTAAACATAGAAATCCATTTGCTATTTAGAAGAAATGTAAAGCCCAAACATTCCTAAACTCAGAAATACTCTATTTTGGTAGAATTAGATTTATGAATTACTTTTTAAAAATTGGTTTCTTTATAATATTGACTATTTATGTCTTTGATAATGGACATTCTCTTTCTTTTAAAATAACTTTATGGCTTTTAATTTTTTTCATGATTTTCTTCGCACAGTATTTCTCATTATGATTATATCCTGGAACATTTTATAGTTTTCAAAGTTAGTGTAAATGTGACACTATTTCCACGACTATTTCTAAATAGTTTCTACTGAAATATAGAATAGCTAATAATGTTTTTGTTTTCTTGCAATATTGATTTACCATATGTATATTTTTAAAATCTTATTATACTCCACTACTATAATTGCATCAACCTGTTTTATTAGTATATTCACATGTTGTACAACTGTCACCACTATCTAATTATATTGTGCCTAGCTTCTTTCTCTTAACAAAATATTTTTAAAGTTCCGTCCATGTTGTAGCATGGGTTATTACTTCATTATTTTTGTTGATGAATAATATTCCATTTTAAGGTATACTACATGTTGTTTATCAACTCTTTTTAAGGTGTTGACAATTTAGGTTGTTTCCACCTTTGGCCTATTATGAGGTTAGAGGGGGCCAGAGCTGGGTATTGTGTTAACTCTTTTATATTCTGTATTCTGATGCTTGGACAAGTAGGGCCTAGTTGACCCTAGAGGAACTGACCTTTTCAGGATTTTCCCAGTCCTTAAAGGTAGTAAACAACTTGCAAGTGAACATCTTTTGAAATACAAATCAATCAATCCAGTTCCATACCACAACCACTTTCTTTACAAGGCTCTCACACCCTAGGCCACTGACCCTCTAACATAATCAGCCAGGGCCAGGTATCAGACAACTAGAGGGAGGCTTTATGCCCCCAAACCCACTGAAATTATTCAAAATAGTCTGCTTATTATGCCTGGCTCATCCCTCCCAAGGAAATCACAATTAAAGCTCTTGCCCACAGTTCCACCCTCCTTTGTTACCTCGTTTCCCCAGGCAAATTCCCATGATGTGGTGTGCCCTCTTTACTTGGACAATGAGGCATGAACTATCATTTTTATGGCAATCATCTCCTCATCTGTTGGCCTATTCCTCAAACTTTCTATTAATACATTGTATTTTAAATCAGATATGTCCTTTCTCCATGTCTGTTTGGCTCTGGTAAAATAAGTCTTTTTGTTTGTTTGTTTGTTTGTTTTTTGGAGGGCAAATGTTACTAAGGAAAGAAGAATGTTTTGGGTGTAATTTCAAAACAGTTACTTTCTCTTCCCGCTGGAAGCATGGGGGGACATTCCTCCCATCTGCACTATCAGAACCTGGCAGGGCTCCTAGTAGTGAACCCCAAAAGAGAGTGGAGACTACCAGTGATTGGGCCCCTCCAGCATTATTAACCCTAATTTGTCCACACTGAACCCTCCAGCCATTCACCAATTACAGGTTAAGTTGTCCTAGCCATGTACTGGCTTGATCATTGGTTTCTGCTTCTGTGCATCTGCCGGTCAAATTTTGGGGACAGAAGTTTGTCCTGCGATCTCGATTCTGTGGTGAATCTAAGAGTTGGTGATTTTTAATTTGTTCAGTAAGGTTTCTCACAAATATCAACCTAATTCTTAATTTTCTTACTCCATCTCTTATTTCAGTGTTTCCTTTCTCTTTGCATACTGGTTGTACATTCTTATTCTGTAGGGAGGCTCTTCTGAAGCAGTGTGAGACCTGACTGTTCCTAGTCCCATATTACATTGCTTAACTTGAGTAAAATAAACAGGAGATAGAGAATGTCTATTTTCCAGATCGTGTTTCCTCCTTCCCTTCTTTATACGAAGTACCACCACCAAAAAATAGTGTGCTCTTAGTGGTCAAGTTTGCTCGCTTGTCCCTCTCTGTGTAGACTAGGAGCATACTGTAAATAGCTGGTCCTCTCACTGCAATATGGACATGTAAAGGTGGTTCCCAGATGAAAGAATGCTGTGTAGGACAGAGTAACATATAACTTCTAAAAGGAATGTAGAAAATAGTGAAACCATTTTTAATAAATTGCCCTCAATATATCATTGCTATTTTTTGAGGACAGATTTGTTACTTGAGAAGATAATGGAGCAATTCATATACTATTACCACTGTAACTATATAAAATAAACATGTAAAACAAAATGAAATGCATATTTCCTTATATACATTCTCAAAACCCAAGATGATATTATGGATGATAGGCATTATCATTAAAAAATTTTTTAAATGATTTATGTCTGTCACCTATTGCCTTTGTCTTTTTATAAAAACCCAAGGAATAATAACAACTTATGTTTTTAAAATGACCTTAAGTATATGATTTTTTAATCATCCTAGTATGTATGTAAAAATGATAGTAATGTATTAAATATTTAACCCTAGAGTACCACTTTTGATTTTGTAGGTTATTTATTGAGTTGAAATATTCTAATACTAAATAATAAAAAGGTTTCAAATGGGGTATAATTTTACCAAATTTTGGATTAAAGGGATATATGAAATATAATCTAAAATTATTTTTCTCCATTATAATCACTAATTAAAAATTATTTATTGAGTATCTTTTGTCATAGGCTCTAATGTTTTCAGAAGTATGGAGAAGGAAAAAGTGTCTGAAAGCCTAAGTTACAAATATTCACAGACTAGTTATTTCATTACAGCATCAAAAATGATATTCAACAAA
Source organism: Pteropus alecto (assembly GCF_000325575.1). Lineage (NCBI taxonomy): Eukaryota > Metazoa > Chordata > Mammalia > Chiroptera > Pteropodidae > Pteropus > Pteropus alecto. Next base: position 5,687,975 of record NW_006494614.1, read on the forward strand.
TATTTACACATTTTCATGTTCAATAATTTAATAGTAGTTAACATGGAAGAATTTTTTTTTAGGTTATCTCAGCCAATTTCTACCTTGACTCTAGTTTTAGATGGAAAAAAAAAATCTAGTTTTAGGTCTTAAAAAAATGGAAAAGTTAGAGCTTCGGTAATTTTTCTTTTTTTTTCTCAAATACTGTTGATCAACTTGGAGACAAGGATGTGGGATATAACAATTTTCTAAATAACATTTGGATGGTTAAATTTTAGGGTTAGACAGGGCATAAATATAACTGAGTTTCTCTTCTTCCTAAAATGGTTCTGTGAATAATGAGACTGGTATTTGTGGTTCCCTTATGGTCAGAGGGTTATAAAAATGGGCCACAGTGAATCAGCTTGATTTAATCTTTTGACCATGCTCAATTAGACTACACGCATATGAATACTTCCGATGTTAGAAGTTATTGACATTCTAATGAATTAGTGCTTGTCTACCCATTAACGTGATAGCTATAATAGGCTATTCTAAAACACCCATTGAACTTTCATTTAGTCTGATTGAAATCGAGATTATAGTTAAGATCCATTGAGTTGTTCTCAGTATAACATTTATTTAAATGGTTTTCTTTAATATATTAAAGCGAGATCTTAGTATAATTCTTGTGTAAACAGAATATGGCTGGTATTTTTCCCTGGGATGGAACCCCCTAATCCTAGGAATTTCTCCATTTGGGGGAAGTGTGTTTGTTATTGATGATGGGCCTCTTGGACTACAGTTGAATTTATGCTAATAAGGTGACTCAGGTAGGGAACTATATTGTTTTAAGTGGGGGATGGCCATAATAGAAAGGCCAGTCATGTGACTAGAAAGTTGGGATTTTGAGTAACATGACATCAACTCAATCTCTTGGGAAAAAATGGAGACTGGAGATTCAGTTCAAGCCCATGGACAATGATTCAATCAATCAACCATGCTTATGTACTAAAACCCAATAAAATCTATGGACATCCAAAGCTCTGGTAAGCTTCCCAGTTGGTGAGACACAATGATATGCCAGGAGGGCATCTAGATTGCTCATCCTCAGGACTCACCTTGACTCTAAGAAGGAAGGACACAGAAGATCCAAATTCGGGGCCCTATAAGACCTTGCCTTATGAGTCTCTTCTTTTGGCTTGTCCTGATTTTTATGCTTTATAACAAAAATGTAATCATTACATATAGTGCTTTCCTAAGTTTTGTGAGCCATTTTAGTTAATTATCAAATCTGAAAGGGTAGCTGGAACCCCTAAATTTGTAGCCAGTTGATCAGAGTGTTTTTGGCTTGGGACTTCCAAATATAGCTGGTGTCTGATTTAAGGCAGTCTTATGGGAGACTATGCCCTTAATCTGTGAAGTTTGACCTAACTCCTGGTAGTTAGCAATTAAAATTGCATTGCTGTAATATAAAAATATTTTAATTAAAAAATGAGCTACTTAATGAGAACAAATTACTTAAAGTTACCATATCCATAAGAACAAATTAAAATATCTGTAGCCATAAGAAAAAATATTGAGCAATCTATAATAACAGGATGATTTATTCTTTAAAATATAATAGCTCAATGATGAGGGCATTATGAAAAATATATCTTATTAAACTGAGTAATTTTGAATAAACTAAAATACAAATGTCACATTTAAAATAAGCATAAAGAATATTTCAAGCTTCATACAATTTTCATATAAAATTAATCAAAGAAAATCTAATGGCAATCTCAGAAAAAACAAGTGAGAGAAATATGGCAACAAAATTAGTTGTTAAGACTGTTAGTTAAATACACAAAAATCTAATGGGCTTGTGATGTTTGACATTTTTGTATACACAGGTAAACATAGATGAATAGATTTTCCAGATTTTGTGTGTGAGTGTGTGTGTGTATTTAACCAACTGAGAAATTGTACAGATTAAATTTATAGACAGAAATGGAAGTTACAGTATTCAAAAGCAGGAAGAACTACACAAGTGCCTGTTGTTATATCTCAAAGCTATTATCAGCATCTGAGTTAATGGAGTCTTCACTATCTTTCCTGGATACCGCCAGCAGTGGCCAGAAATGATGGCGAGAATGAAATGAATCCAGTCTATTGACTCAAACTTATCTAAGTGTTCTAGTATTAAAAAGGTAAAACTCAAAATTAAAATAGTGTTGGTGATGACCTTCTAAAGTTTATTCCTTATATCTCCATATGCCCTATTGTTGGCAATATACAAAAGAGTTGGTTCCAAAAACATAAATAAAACTGAACCCTCCCCTCAGCCTAATGTAGTCTAATGGTTTATATATTCAAGTCATACGGTTTCTCTGCAGGACTCTGATAACACCTAGCATGCCTCTTAAATTGGGAAGTAAATTTTTCATTGCTTCTTTTCTCATACATATATAATGGACCACATGAATAGATAAACATTTATATATTAGAAAAGAAAGATTAATAACTTAACAATTATACTAGAAATTCACTAAGACAGTAGATATTAGTGTTCTTACCAAAAATATAAAGGTGACCGTGAGGTGATGGATGTGTTATTAAATTGTGGGAATCATTTCACAATACATTCATATATCAAATCATCGCATTGTACACTTTAATTTTTTTGTCGATTATACCTCAATAAAGCTGAAAAAATGAAAGAATAAAGGAGAAAATGGGAAATGGAGAGATAAATTGTTTTAAAAGTATATTCGAATATTCAATAAATATTAATGGTTGTCTTTTGGAACTAAAGTTAATAGAAGTTAGAGATTTTAAGTTTGTTTAAACTTTTATATTATCTTGTAATTTATGCAATGTCAGATGTTTTCACAATGGGAAAGGATTACTGCTGATTCTAGTTCAGTTAATTTTCCTATCTCACATTATGCATCTACCTTAATGAATATATTATTGACAATATATTTTTTTCCCATAGAATTCTCTTGCTATAATTTGTTGCCTTTCTTGTCCAGGACATATGAGTTATCAACTTATAATAATTTTATGATACTTTAATAGCCAAATTTCTAATTGTTTGTCAAAGTTTTAACTGTAGCTATCAGATTAGAACATTAGATGTCTCTAAATTTGTTTTCTCTCTGGATAGATTCCAGAAACAGAGGAAAATATATTCTCAATCCTCTGCATATTACCACAGTTTAGAAGTGACAGATCAATAGATAAGCCTGGTGCTATTTTTATTTAGAGTGTTTATGAGTTGTAACGAATTTGTGATTTTTAAAAATCTGTACTGATATACATATATTCATTTGAAAGGGCCATTTGACTTGTCTTCCTTCTGACCAAACCACAACATAATGAGTGAAATTAGTTGTAAAACAAAGTTAATATATCTGAAATTATAGTGAGGATCCAAAAGAGAAAACACGGGAGAAAAGTTTCTGGCTAAATAATAAGGGGGTCTAGGGCAAATTTAGGAAACATCAGAGTTGACAGAAAAGGCAAGGTTAGATGAAGGAAAGAAATCATATCCCTCTGATAGTCTCAAATACAGAGAATATACATATTATCTTTCTAAGCATTAGAACAAATTATGAAAAATGTATACCATAAAGATTAAGCCACTCATCAAAACTGCTTATCTATCATTCTAGTACTTTCCCTTGAATTTCTCGTTTATTACTTCTATCAATTATATGTGCGCAGCAAATATAGCATACTTGTAATTTTTTCTCTACTATTTCCAGACTTACTTCCTTTATATTCATACACAGAGTTAAAAGTCCATCAAATTGAATAGTCATTGGCAAATTTAGTATTTTCTTTGCCAGGTCTACTGCAACTTATAAAAATAAAATAAAAATCGTAAAAATGTGTTCCTCACATTATAAATGAGATTAAATTACGCTGTGATATTCTTGGATTTTAGTATCATAGCCATGATCTCTTAATGTCTTTTGGTTTTTAAAAGAACTTCTCTTACTTTGCCATTAAATCTAAATAGCTTCTTTTCTGAATTCAGTGGTACACTCCTTTTATTTTGCTAAATGTCAAAGTGGAAATAATTGTGTTAGAATGAAATGTAAGATTTGTAGTTAATCATAATTCAGCCTGACTAACCAATGCCTAATTTATCTGTTTGTAAATGTGGATGCAGAAATTGAAGTTGTGATAAACTCAGACTAAGAAACAAGTGAATTAACAATTGATACTATCTAAGAAAGAATTTCAAATTAATTAACACATCTATAGCAGGCCACTCAATTTTGTTCTAGTATCACGTGTACTATGAAGGGTCAGATGACCTGAAACATTTGTTTCTGTTTTCCTGCAAAGTGTAAAGTGCTAGATATGTCTCAACACTTAATCCTAGATTTTTCTATAACTCTCACATATTTAGTATGTATTACAATGTGTTCTACGTTTTAAACATCAAGGTATTAAAATTATAAAAAAGAAATAAGCTTATGAAGCAAAAGAGCTAGAGAATATAGAACTCCAATGATTAAAGCAAATGGTAAATTATTTATTAAAGTTTTTTTTGCTTCATAAATACTAACTTCAGGTCAGCTGATATTATAGTCCAGGGTTTCAAATTCATAATAATTTGAATTAATGCTATTTAAAATAATCTAAATAACAGTATTGTGATTTTCTTGTTTTACAATGTTTTTCCTGCTTATTTTAAACATTTTCAAACTTAGAAAAAAGTTGAACTTTTCAGTGTATATTCTTATATAATTTACCTAGATTTTTTTTTTAATGTCATTTTCGGCCTTTTTTGGTTTAGTGTTCTCTCTTTTTCTCTTTCTCTGTCTCTTTATCTTTCTGTCTCTGTCTCTCTCTCTGACACACTCTCTCTCTCTCTCTCTCTCTGGTTTTCCAGTACTATTTGAAAGTAAGTTACAGACTTCATGCCAATTTACCCCTAAATATTTCAGAGGAGATCCTATATATATATTTAAATTTTACATACAATTAAGATAATGCTACCTTCATTTTACTTAAATGGTGGAGAAAAATTATTTAACAGACTTCTTATTTAGTATAGTAGATTTTCAGAATATTTTTAACTGAGAATTAATTTCTCCTCAGATTTATTCACTCCTACTTGAATCCTATAGATGAGGTATCAGCAAATAATAGCCCACAGTCACACTTCCTATTTTTATAAATATATTTTTGTTAGAACACAGCTCCGTCTATTTGTTTAAGAATTATCTTTCATGCCACAGTGACAAGTTTAAGCAGTTGTGGCAGGCTATAGGGCCCACAAGCCTAAAATATTTACTATCTTGCTTTATAAAAGTTTGCCAAGCCATGCTCTAGATCCTACAATCTTTTCAACAAGCTACTTGCACTTCAATTTGAACCAGATGAAGAGACTTCTGTTGTACTGCATCCTCCTCAAAGCTGCTAGTCCTTTGGGTAATCTGGTTAATTTTTCAGTACATCTAAGCATGTCATATAATGTCTTTCAAATATAAAAGTAGTCTACCAAGCAAGTCCCCTATATGGAGTGTCAGGACATAAGCTATACACAATATTCAAAACAGCATGGCATTGGCAGAAAAACAGACACACAGTTCAAAGGAACAGAGAGCTCAGAAATAAACCAACATACATATGAGTAAATAATTTTCAACTAAGGAGCCAAAAATATACAATGGAGAAAAGAAATCCTCTTCAATAAATGATGCTGGGAAAATTGGAAAGCCGCATGTAAAAGAATAAAACTAGACCGGTGTTTGCTACCATACACCAAAATTAACTCAAAATGGATCATAGACCTAAATATAAGACCTGAAACAATAAATTGCATAGAAGAAAAACATAAGTATTAAATTCATGGACTTTAGTCTTAGAGAGGATTTTACAAATTAGACCTCAAAGGCAAGGGAAGTAAAAGCAAAAATAAATTAATGGAGACTATAGCAAATTAAAAACCTTCTGCACAGCAAAAGAAACCATCGATAAAAGAGGCAACCATCTGAATGGAAGAATATATTTGCAAATGATGCCTCTGATAAGGGCATAATATCCAAAATATACAAAATACTCATACAACTCAACAACAAAAACAATAGCAACAAAGAAAAACCCAAATCATTCAATTAAAAAATAGGCAGGGTACCTGAATGTACACTTCTCCCAAGAAAACATACATATAGCCAACTGACATATGAAAACATGCTCAACTTCACAAGCTATTAGAGAAATGTGAATCAAAATCACAATCAGGTACCATTTCACACCCATTAGAATGGCTATTGTCAACAAGACAAATAATAATAAGTATTGAAGAGCGTGTGGGGTGGGGATGTAAATTGGTACAGCCACTATGGAGAATAGTATGGAGGTTCCTCAGAAAATTAAGAATAGAATTACCATATGATCCAGCAATCTCTCTTCTGGATATCTAACCCTCAAATTTAAAAACATTTATCTGTGAAGATATATGCAGCCCTATGTTCACTGTAGCATTATTCATGGTAGCCAAGATATGGAAACAAAGTGTCTTTCATTAGATGATTAGATAAGGAAGACGTGGTACATATATACAATGGAGTACTACTCGGCTATAAGATGAAATATTGCCATTTGCAACAACATGGTTAGATCTTGAGATTGTTATGCTAGCAAAATTTCAGACAGAAAAAAGTTGAGAACCATGATTTCACTCATACGTGGGACACAAAACTAAAAGCAACAAATGAAAAAGACAAACAAAAACTCATAGACTCAGATAACAGTTTAGTGGTCATCAGAAGGAAAGTTCGGCAGGTCGGGGCGAGGGAGGAAAGGGTAAAGGAGGCTAAATATATGGTGATGGATTGAGATTTGACTTTGGATGGTGAACACACAATGAAATATACAGATGATGTATTATTGAACTGTACACTTGAAACCTATGTTATTTTATTAAGCAGTGTCACACCAATAGATTTAATTAAAAAAAAAATCTGTTCCCCATTTTGGGGAAGCTCTCTCAACATACACAGAATTTGCTTTTCCTCAGATGATTTGCTGAAGGGTCAAAACTCTGCATATTATATATTCCTCACTCTCAAAAGAATACTGGTTATCAATTTCTGATTTCTCGTTTTATCAATATAATACTTTTAACTTATGGACCAACATGAGGGTTTATGAAATGAAAGGATTAAAATCTTTAAAATTCAAATTATGACACAGAATTTAAGAATTCGCTTAATCTGAAGGAAAATGGGAAGATACACTAATGTTCCTGACAAACAAAAACAGACTATTTCTATAATCTTTGTATTTAATAAGACAGAGAAAGAACTTCCTTGAACATCAGCTGGATATCAGTTGCCTTTACTACCCTAGCCCTGTACCAATCTATATTATTCTGAAATTCCCTCATTGTAAGCAATAAAAACTGATTCCTAATGAGTTAAATAGAAAATAAATTTACTGGTCACAGGAATACTAGGATGATTGAAGAGATAGGCTGTAGAAACAGACAGAAACAAAGAAAGCTATGTAGCCAGAGCTACAGTCAAAATCACACCATCAGGTTTGTCTGTTTAAATACTATTATTGCAACCAGTAAACATCAGATGCAACAATTTGCCATAAAAAAAGCACTTTTTATGTGAGCTGGCCATTAAAAGACCAATAGATGCTGCATCTGCTATAATTATTACTTCTGTTTGTAGAGGATATTACTGTTAGCACTTCTGCCAAGACGATCATACTTCAGTTTTGCTTTTTGGTATATTTAGCTTCTGATTCAAAATCCAGAGTAGGTATATTTCACTTCCCAAGTGAAAGTCACTCCTGTATTTTCACTGCATGGGGAACTTGAGCTATAAATATTAGCTATTTTAAGTTTTAATAGTGTGGGACAACCTTTGCCATCCTCAAGATTCATCAAATATAAAAAGTTTCTGATGTCGAACAAACAAAAAAAATAATAAAATGTTTACTATAAGTAGGTAAAATTTTTAAAGATGATGAGTAAGGAGAAGGATTTCCAGGAAGAGAAAGAGAATAGAAAGTAAACAAATATAGGGGCATAAGTGAAAAATATATTTGAAACAACTGATGAGTGCTTTAGATGTTTATCATGCCTATATTGCATATATTTTGATCATATATTGAGCATGTAATGCATATTGAGAGATAAGGCAACCAAATTTGGAACTAAATTTAGGCTGGCTTGAATATCAAGAAGATAAACTGTAAAGATTTGTTTATTCATGATTTTTCTAGTGCTGCTTGGAAGTACAAAACTCAACCACCCAAAAGCGGTAATGGCTCAAATGTTATAAACAGAGGAACAGACTAACAGTACCAGGCATGTATCAAAATCGGTTGATAAAACCAATGTGATTCATAGAAAACTACTTAGTAATGGGCTCCCATATATTAACATACCATAAATCATTAAACTTTAGCTCAATTTTGTGACACTCCTTCTAGTATTATTCAGTTCCTACTTATCTTTGAAGAGGAAGAAAAACTACACAGTAATAAAATAAAAGTTAAAATACTTTCTGCTCCCTTTTTATCTTTATTTTAGTATGGACTAAACAACATTCCAGTTATAATCCTGAAACTTAAAGGCTTTTATTTTGATTTATTTGAGAAAAATGTCATCATGCTGTAGAGAAACGGATCTAATATATAAAAATAAGAACATTTTAAAGGACTGAATACAACCAGACATTAAAATGTAGACTTTTGATGGTTACTGCATATATGCAATAACTCTTATTATTATTGACTAAATTGACAATGTGGCATATAACATTTTAGATTGTTTCTTTTATATACTTAATCAAACAATATGAGGTAAATCATGACCTCATTCTAATAAGTATAGAGTTGAAATTAATGACATCAATATTAAAAATGTTCTTGAAGTTATTGGATAGATTCCATTAAACAGTAACTTTAACAGTGTTTTCTGTCAAAGAGTCTATAGCTCTGTTTCCATAAGACAAAGAGATTGTTTCATTTCAATAAAAAGTCAGAATTAGAAAGTATAGTTGCATATTTTCGTTTTGTGGCATTACTCCATAGATATTAAGAATATGTATTTAGTAATCGTAATAACATATAACATAACAAGTTACTAATGATATACAGTAAGGAATGCAATAAAAGAATAAAAGTAAGTCCTATGCCTTAAATGACTACTGAACAAAGTAATATATATACAAAAAGGAATATATATCACCTTCCAACAAATGGCTATCCCTTGGCAGCCAATTTTCTTAATATAGCTGTCAGCATTTGCAAGTTGGAACTTCTTGCAGAAATGTATGAAATTCCAATGTCTTTTTGAAGACTTTTAAGATCAGGAAAAATGAGCCCACATTCTTACACATGTAAAAAGTCAATTAAAGAAATGAAGTGGAGCAACAGTGTCCCCTCTTATATGAAATACATTCTCTTCATCACATTCCAATCCATAGTCCACACCAATCTCTGAAGCTAGGTGTCAATTGCCATTCATTGCCTGTTTGTTCCACACTGCTTTGCTTTAACCCCACCTTCCTGGCACTGCAGGCATATGTGTCTTTAATCTTGACACTACTAGATGAGGAGGTAGTAAGAATCGTGCCCACCCCAACCCCTACCCCCACACCGGCCCAGGGGCTGCAACAGTAAAGTGGTTCTGGTTGCAAAGAATTTATCTCTATCAGAAAATATTTTCAAGACAAGATTTGAAAGCCAGAAGGAGAGATTTAAGCTTTTGGAAGTAAGTAAAGAAAATGTACAATCCCTGATGATCTGGTGAAGAATGAAGCTGAATGTTTCTAAGGTACTCCGAGTTGTGCATGAAAGGCTCCAGGTGACCAGGAGGATGGCATTGTTAGGGTGCCGTGAATGAGAGCCCTTCAGAATCTTCCTTGTCAATTTACTTTTAAACAGTTCCTTCTTTCTTGCCTCAGTATGAAGTGTCAATTCTGGTATGCTTAGAATTTTTTCTTCCCTTGAATGATTACCCCAATAGGCTCTTCTGAAAAAAATAGTACATTTGGAAGTTTTATGTAATTACAACCTGAGATCCACCAGCACTGAGAGGACTTTTATGGCTAGAATTCCCTGCTGTTTGCACAGAAAAACTCTGTGGTTCACTGCTTGTCTGATACTTCAATTATTTGGCTGTAATCACATACTAAAGCAGATATTGATTTCTTAGGTATTCAAATTACACCTCTAACTGCAGGCACCAGTAAAAGGTTTTTTTTTGTTATTTTTTTTTAATCATTTTAAATAGTATATAATTTGGTATAATGGGCTTGCTCTCATGTAAGGGTATGTATTCATGTATTCTTTTAACCTATATTACAAAACTCTATCACGGGAATAATTTTTAGACATGTTTAGAGTTTATCTTGTATGTGTTCTTTTCATTGGCATATAAAAGGAAAGGTACATTATGATTAGAAGATCGTAACATTCATGAATGTAAACAGCTATATTTCTCTTCTCTTACAATATAAGTAGTCATATATATTTATTGTTATTATTTGATTTATAAAATATTTGTGATTATTGAATCTTTAGGTACACATAAAATGTAAAAATAGAATTAACAAATTAATAGAAGCTTGCCTTACCCAATGTCATTATTGAACTATGTTCTTTCTCAGTATACCATGGAGATTTCAGGGAAAGATAATTAATACTGTGCCTATATGAATATCAATTATATTAGTTTGATTTCATAACCAGTGTCAAATATTCCTATAAACAACTCTTCACTAGCAAAAAAAAATTTGACTAGCCATTCACAAATGTGGCCCTGCTTTTTTTCCACCATAGAAACTACATTTCTTTCCTACATGTTTCAAAAGCTGAGGGACATAAAAGATGCTTCTAAAATACAGAAAAAAAAATATTTTCTAGTAGTTCTTATGACTTGGGGTAGCTGGTTTGAGTTAGAACACACAAGATACATCACAGGAGAGTGCAACTGGTACATCCCAGTATGTTTAAATCAACAAGTTAGAACTTTTGAAATGAGCCATTCTTCTTGTCTGGGAAGAGTATGGGTACAATCCTTGGTAGATGTATATTACTGCCTTGTCCAGAAATAAGAGCCTCCTACCTTATTGCTCTCCTGTAAGTAAATGGTACATTGTGAAAAATCGGCAATAAATGATTGAAATTTTGTGTTTCTCTAATGGCTGTAATGTTAAAGGATAAGAGCTTGCATAGAGCTGAATATTTAATACTTAAATTTTGTGTCAGTTTTTTCTTTTCTCAATGAATCAGAATTATTTATTTTAAAAGTTAATCATCTTCATTTTGACATGCTGTCTTATATATTTCCAATGATTAAGCAATAATGGAAATCAGGAATTATTTGTATTCCATTTCTTATTAAATATTTCTTCCATTAAATATTCTTCCATTAAATATTTCATACATAATCAAAATAATTTAAGTTTATACTATTTATAAGGATACTTAATATCAAACTGAAAACATTGTCTTGACTTTATAGAAAAAATTTGTGACATTTATCTTCCTAAAAGAGTTTTATTGACTATTATATAGCCTGACAGGTAGAAATAATCTTGTTAGTGTCTGTCATATTCATATATTATATAAAGCTGTGAATGATAAGCATTTACAGAGAATGCTAATTTGGGGGAGTAATTATTGAGAAATAATTCTATGATTTGTTTTATATCATATTATTTTTTACTCAATTTTAAGAACTATTGAGAATACCTAGAAAATTAAACCCCTTGCAGATCAGTTTACAGCAGTTTGTATGCAATGATAATCATGGTTTTTACATATAAACACAAAATCAAGTGTACAATGACATGAGTAGTGGTATTTTACTGACCAAGCCTAACTGTAACTCAATCTCTCTCTCTCATTCTTTAACATAGTTTGTAGATTTTATTTTGGAAAAGGGTTATACAATGGTAACCACAAGGAATTTGACAGCAGGATGAACCGTGTTAGAACTCAGTTTCAATTTACCTGCTATTTAATAGATACTTAACTTTTTGAATATCTGGGTTTCATATTCAATAAAATTATGCTCATCATTAAGCACAAGCTTAGGACTTCGCAGCACTTGTTAACTGACACAAGAGAGCTACCACTGATATTACTTTTAGTGTCTTTCAGTTTATAACCTGAAGGTTTTAAAATTGTTTTCAAAACAGCACCTGGTACAGTGACCAGATGACCAGGTACTCAATAAATATTTGTGTAGTGATCATATAGTTTTAAAAAGAATTGTTGTGGGTTGAATTGTGTCTTCCATTCTCAACCAAAAAAAAAAAAAAAAAAGACAAGTTCTATCCCTAACTCCTAGTACCTGTGAATGTGAACTTATTTAGAAATATGATTTTGCAGATGCAGTCAAGTCATGATGCCATATCAGGTTAGGGTGGGCCTTAAATCCAATATGACAAGTGTCCTTACAATACAAGAGAGGCCAAAGAGACACAGGAGAGACACACAGGGAGAATATCATGTCAAGGTGCACTGGTGAGTCTATAAGCAAAGGAAGACTAAAAGTTGCCTGCCAGAAGCAAGAAAGACCAAAGAAAGATCTTCCTAAAGAGCTTCTAAAGAGAGCTTGGCCTTGCTGACACCTTGATTTTAGACTTCAAGTCTGCAGAACTCTTACTTTAGAGAATAAATTTCTATTGTTTCAAACCACCTGGTTGTGGTACTTTGTTAAGGCAGCCCTAGTTAACAAATATAATTGGTCATATTTCATTACAATAAGTTATTTTAAACTCATAAAAAGTAATAAGTACTGTTTACACTGTGCCAGGTGTCATTCAGACAAATTTCTTTGGTGACTTATTTAAGAATGTAAAATTATTTATGCTAGACATCAGTATTGACATCATGATTTTATATACATTTCTATGTATTTATTTAATTTTCGGAACCTCTGGGATATACATGTTTTTATTTTACAGTCATCACTCACCTTATTTTACTTTATTTGATGATCACAGTAGTATCAAAAATGATCTTGATGTTCTTATTTATTCCCCAACTCCCACCCCCAGGATAGTTAACACCATAACCAGCAGGGGCTAGGGCAGTACCTGGCCTAAATAAACCTACATTTACTATTTATTTTCTTAGAACTATTTTATAGGTGTTGGTTTTTGTTTGTTTGTTTGTTAAGTTGTTTGCTAAGATATATTTGAATAATAAAACTGGAAACACTGACAATCTCTCTTCCTTCATTTGGTATATACAATCTACACAAGGAGACAATTTGTTTTATCTACCACAAATAAATGCTAACTCCATCAATATTTTTGGCAGAGATATCGGGAACACCCAGAACCATCTGGGAATTGTTAGGGCTAATAAAGTTCTCCATTCCATGTGGACATGCAGTTATATACTGTGATCATCATTATATGCTCAGTGTTTAATACAGTGACAGGCATATACATGGCACTCAGTATTCTTTTCTCAAGTGAATAAACAGATTTATTTGATAAGTTGAAAGGTGTTTCAAATTCATAAGAAGTGAAATTTTTAATTAGGTTCCTGGGAGTTTGTGAGGACAAACTGCAAATAGGTGGAATGTATCCCATGAATAGGGTTACACTCATTCATCTACTTTCATAATACTCTATAATTACTATGCGTTATATGAGTTGCTGTTGTGTTAAAGGTACAAAGAATAAATTGAAAAGGATAGGGAAAATGATGCAATAAGGAAAAGGCTTAATCTTGCATCACTTATTTCAATTCCAGATTGTTCATATTAAACAAAAGGTTAAGAATCTGTATAAAAATCAACCTTTGTTCTCTTCAGGTTAACCTAGAAATTCCATGAGTTAGGACTCATGGAGATGGGTTAGAAAGTTATCTGCTTATTGAAACTTCAACTTTTTTTTCAGTTAAATTAAAAAAAAAAATTTGAGTATGTAATGGTACTAAACTTGCTTGTGCTTAAGTATCTGAAGGTTATTTTACTGCTGATAAGACTGACAAAACAAATATGTCTTCAGAGATCACTGAAGTTGGTAATGAAGAAATGACATTTCAGCTCGGATACATAACCAGGATGCCTGCTACTTTTAGCAGCATGGAAGCAGTTAAGATGTATAGTTCACGGAGCAGTAAAGAGTCTCTGAGGTTGATTAGATACCAAAGTTAAACATTAGTCTTGTCATTTGATCAAAGTTAAATGATTTTTTATTGCAAATATACTAAAAAGTATCCAAGATCATTGCTGCTCTGAAACCAACTAATATAATACGTAAAAGTAAAATATAGGAGAATTTGGCCATATGGATCTAAATGGGAATTGCCTTGGCTGATACAGTGAAATTATTTCTGAATGACAATATGCCGGTCCATAAAACAGTGAAAGCCCAAAATAGGTTACATTCAAGAAATACAAAGTTTTACTTGTGCTCTGCTCCTTGTTTCTATTTTGTGACTAGGATAAAACAAATTGTAACTTGTTCTTAAAATTCTTAGATGCTTAATGATCACTTGTGAGTTGTGAATAAATACCAAATTGCTAACTATAAAATCTTTCCAAATATTTTTTTAAATACTTGTATTTAAGTATTTATTCAAATAAAATTTTTATATCCATGTCTGACTTAATATAGAAATATAAAAATATTTCCATAAACATAATAGAATCAAAATTGATTGTTTGCCTTTGATAAATTTTTGAGTCACATACTTCGCTGAGTTGCTTCAAAGAAGTTAGTTTATTAGTGCAGGGGTCCCCAACCCCTGGGCCAGCGATAGGTACCATTCAGTGGCCTGATAGGAACCAGGCTGCAGAACAGGAGGTGAGTGGCGGGCAAAAGAGTGACGTTTCATCTGTATTTGCAGTGGCTCTCCAGCGCTAGCATCACCACCTCAGCTCCACCTCGGATCATCAGTCATTAGATTCTCATTGGAGCACCAGTCCCTGGTGCCAAAAAGGCTGGGAACTGCGGTAGTGGGATCCCATAGACAACAATAGCAGAAATGACAACAAAAGATTTAGAATATTACATAAACTTAGTTGACAAAGCAGTGGTAAAATTTGAGAGGACTGATTCCAATTTTGAAAGAAGTTCTACGATGCATAAAATGCTATCAAATAGCATTGCATGCTACAGAAAAATTGTTCATGAAAGGAAGAGTCAATTGACACAGCAAATTTCATTATCTTATTTTAAAAACCTGCCACTGCCTTCCCAACATCCAGTTATAACTATCCTGATCAGTCAGGAGCTATCAACATGGAGACGAGACCCTCAACCAGCAAAAAGATTACGACTCACTGAGGGCTCAGATGATGTTTAATATTTTTTAACAATAAAGTTTTCTTTAAAGTAAGGGATATACATTGTGTTTTTAGACATAATGCTACTGAACACTTTTAATAGACTACAGTATAGTGTAAATATAACTTTCATATGCACTGGGAAACCAAAAAATTCCTGTGACATGTTACTGTGATATTGGCTCTATTTCAGTGGTCTGCAACCAACTCAACGCATAATTTCTCCGAAGTATGCCTGTATTGACATCACTATTCTAAAAAGCACATTATCCATTCAAAAGAGAAATCACTGTGACAGAGAATACAAGCAGGACAAACAGGCAGATCAACTTGGTATCTACTTGAATTGTCTATACCCACGAAATAAATTCTTGGTTCTCTACATGGTATTTAGAGCCCTGACTTTGTAAAGGAACCAGTTCATTTTGAGAAATTATGTAGAATGACTTTCTGCTTCTCAAAACGTTGGACATAAAAGATAAGATCTGATGAAATTTAGACTGTCATATTATACAAATAACATTATTCTAAAAGCATAAAACAAAATGAGCTAAAACTTGACCTAATTAACCTTTTCTAACACTATTACTTTGTAGAGCAATAAATACATCTCTTTATTTTAAATTGTTATAGTTGTATTATAATAGACTGAAAAATCTTTATGTATTTTATTCCAAAGTTTTGCATTTATTTCAAATTTATTTTTATATTATTGCAAAATATTTAATTCCCTCTGGTGTTCATTTAGCGATTTACATAGGAGGCATGCTGTGCAGTCAAAGCAAGTTGTATTATAATTTTCATTTCTCTCCAATTAATTTTAAAACCTGAGACAGCAGCAAATTCATCAATCATGATGTTGAAATTATTTTTTTTCAGGCTTACGTAGGCACATAAGGATATCATTATGGAGGTTTGAATCATTTCCCTTTAGTAAAAAAACTGATGCAAATCATTGGTTTGCCATATTTTAAGACAGAGTTCGACAAGGACAAAAAGTATCAAAAGGCAGAAATGTTTTTTTTTTCTTTTATATGCTTTAAAAATCCTTATTTCTTATTATATAGCCTTACTAAACTATTAATCTGAATTAATGACTATGTTAGTTATAAATACACCTATAAATAAGAGTGGTAATGAGTGTTATTAGTATCAGCCTTAGGAGGAGAATAAGGATATACCACTTGAGAAAACTCCTGGCACACAGTGCCTGCTTTATGAAGAGTCCTCATCCCATTGTCATGCCCTTACTTCGTATCATCCCCCAGCTCTTGCTGAATTGCTCTTAGAGCCGGAGGACAGTAAACTCCTCACTCTAGGTGATTGGATATGGAGAGAACTTATCCACTGAACTTATCAATTTCTTTCAATCATAAAACTAATATTCAAGTAATGTAATCTCTGATAGAAACTTTAAGTGAAAGCCATGCAAAACTATATTTGAGATGCAAAGAAAATTCATCAACAGAAAGAGTTAAGAATGAAATCAATCCAAATAGAGAAGGAGAGACAAGAAGAAAGACAATAGTGTGTTCTCAGGTAAAGTGAATCAGACTCCAAATTTCTTAATTCTCTGAGACCTTGATTTTCTTCCAGTGCTTAGGTTCTGTAAGATGGCATTCTCACCTTCCAATTCATTTCTCTCTTCACTAAAATAAATCAGTAGTTTCTTGCAAGAAAGTAAACTCTGAATAACTTATTTCATTAACCGTCTTAACGAAAAAATTACTGTTGATTAATTAAAAGATACTTTTGTTTATTTTGCTAAATATTTGTCTCATAATATAAAGCACTTTAGGATTGTTGGTATCATTCTTGACTAGCATTCCAAAGGGGTGCAGAAATTATAAACTGGTCATGAGATCACATTAGGAGTAGAGCATGAAGGTATAGGCCTATAGCTACCTGTTGCTAAGTTCTTTATAGAGTTATTCCACTTTATAATAAAACTCAGATATATGATTTTCCAATAATTTTGTAAAACATATGCCATTACAATGATACTCCTGTTTTCTTTTATTTAAACCAACTGTGGAATTTTTGTTGCTTCCAATCAAAGCTGAACTAAGACAAAGACGAAGAAGTGGTGATTCTTCTTTCTTTCATAATTAACTGTGTGATATAAAAAAAAACTTTAAAATTTATTTTTAATCTATGTTTTCTCTTTGATAAAAAGAAGATATAGGTTGTATTAAGATTAAATGAGGTATTGGACAGAAAGCACATAACATAGTATCATGTACTTAAGGACACTGTAATATCATAGCTGTTATTGTTATAATATTATGACTCAATATGAAGTAATTTAAAAAGAGAGGTACAAACTGAGAAAGTAAATAAAATAATTCTGTAAGGGAAAAATAATACTATTTCATGAAAAAGAATCATATATCTGCAGGCTTTTCATAGATGAGAAGAATTTTATAAGACAGTATATATGAAGAATGGAATTTCAAGCTAAAGAAGCAATATGGGCAAATGTCTGCCATTAAAACACAGATAATATGCTAGCTAAGCAGTTAAGAATTTGACAGTGGGATGTAGTGATATATGAAGATTGGGGCCTTTATTGCTGTATTTCTTTCCAAGGCTGATTATTCCTACTTAAATGTTGATTTCCTTCTTTCTTCTCTCTCTAAGAATTGATTTCCATCAATGATCTCTTTCCTATTTTCTATTCAGTTGGTCCAAAAATGCTTATTTTTTCTTGGCTTAATACTTCTACAGAATTATTCTCTAAGCTACTATCTTTTTTTCTCTCTTCATTCTCCAAAAGAGAAGTTTTCACTCACAATCTTCATTTTGGGCTGTTTTTGTTCACAAAGCCTGATCTTTGAATCATTTTTAATATATTTTCTATCTCATAAAGGCAGTGTAATGTCATGAATAAAATCACAAGTTTGGGAAGTAGACACAATTGCTTCCACCCTCTATAAATATCAGATAACTGACCATGGAAAGACTAATCCATTGCACAGCCTCCCTCTTCTCATCTGTGAAAAATCAAGGATATCATCTACCCTGTGGTTATAATGTGAGAATGAAAAGACCTAATCTACATAAAACACCTAGCAAAGTGGCTGGCATAGATCGAGAGACCTTCTTCCTTTCTTCCTTCCTTCTTCTTTCCTCCTTCCTTCTTCCCTCTCTCCTTCCTTCCCTCCCTTTTTTGAATTGTTTTTGCTTTCTAGTAGAATGAAAACTAAATGTGAAAAATTTTTAAACCAACCAAAAAGGGCACTGCTATTCACCAGCCGTGTGTGTTTTGAAAAGGTTACACAGTATCTCTCAGAATCAGAATCTTTATGTTTTAAATGAAGAAATAACACCTTCTCCTTAGAATTATTGTGAAGGGTAAGTGAGATAATGTCTTAGTATTTGTCACATAGAATCTTCTCAATGAGTTTAATGTTTATTAATAGGCTTCTCTTGTTTCTACTCCTGAGATATTCTTTGTTTTCTCTTTTTGGTATTTCTGCATGTCAAACTAAAATTAGCCAGATTTCTCCAAAGTTCTTAAAAATGCAGGCATTTGTATGTTCTAGAAAAACCAGCAGATGGCATAAAAATTTGACTGTATCAGAAGAAATTAATTTTCAGACACTACTTCCTTAGGGGACTGTGGAGTGAAACAATATCCTTAGAAAGCCCTCCTATATTTTTTGTAAATGCCCACACCTTCACAATTTTCAAATAAATCAGTGTGAGATATAGGCATGCTAGCAAATGAAATACACTTTATGGCCGTTCCTCATTGGAGGACAATGTATCCAGTGATGGAAGAATTATCATTATGTGATGTTGTAATCACCTACTTTTCTCCCCTTTGGTGAAGTAATAATGTCCACCCTGGGATTATAGAGATGGCTAGACACATGATATCCGGCACTGGACAAATAAGATAGATAGCAGTTTATAAGTCATATTTACTCACAGCTGCGGTCGGGGTTGAGGGGAAGACACAGCTCTCTAAGCAGGGCCACACGAAGGCTACAATCTGTGAAGAACCGGGGCCTGTGGGAGGCAGATCTACAGGAAGCTATGGTGCTCCCTGATTCCCCAGGAGAATGTCATGGGCTTCTATAAATCATGCTGTGGGCTGGCATGGAACTAAAACCTGCTACTCTATGATGAAAAGAAATGTTATTTGTTCCATTTGGTAAGGAGGTTTGTTTAGTTAGGGGAATTTATGTGTAGGCACAGAGAGAAGACATTAAACATTGGTTACACCATTTAAAGCTTTCCCGATTTCACCAGTCAAGGCTGCACATAACATCGGAACTTAACTTTAGACATTACACCTAATGTGAGAGAAAGAAAGTCCATGGGTTCATAATGTAAATTTCCACCAAACCTAGAGTCCCATATATGGTCATATAACTAAAATAATCAGAACAGGTCCCACTAACATACATAAAAATGGAGAGGAGGCATTTCCCAGGATATAAAAATGAAATCTAGATGCCTAATGAGTATTTGCAAGATTCAAGTCACCTCAATTAATTTTGAGTGCAATAACTTTTAGTTTTAACATATTGTAAATTCATTATTCTTTAAACAGTATTATTTTTAATCGAAAATAAAATGATCAAGTTATACTTTTCTAAGTCACTCTCACATACTAAAAAAAGTGGTCTTACTAGTTTATCAAAATTATCATTTTTTCATTTGTTCTTCATATTGCTAGAATATTAACAATGTCCTTTAGTAAGTTCCTATCAATCAAATTAACATTTTAAATAGATTTTTAAATGAAAGATATATATTTTTAATTTTTTAGAAAAAATGATTTAGATGAACCACTAGTGATTTGGGTTAGTTTCAACCTCTTTGTACTTTCTCTTTCCAAATTCATGCTAATAGTTCCCAGCAATATTATAAAGATAAACTGAAAAGCACTTCGAATAAATGAAATGGTATATAAATGCAAATTAATAGTATTAATATGTTATAATTATATATTGACTTTCAATGTGAAGCACTGTCTTAAGTTAGAATACATTCCCTGGGGGAAGATAAGGATGAAAGAATTCACAATAGGACACATATGGTGGTTAAAGTAGAATGAAACTTACACATATACAAAAGGAAAGTAGGGAAGCTAAGATTATTAGCCTGGAAATGTGAAGAGATAAAGTAAATATAATTGAGTTATTTAAGATTTTGAGGGGTATAGTAAAAATTGATAACATCCTTTTCATATGCAATTCCATAATACAAGATCACTTGAAACTAATGGAAGGTTAATTTGAAAAGAACAAAAGGAAATACTTAATCTTCGCATAGTGTAAAGTCAAACCACATAATTCAATACCTTAGTAGATTATAGATTAAAATAAAAGCAGTTACATTTTAAAAATAGGAAAAAAAAGAACATTTTTAAACCAAAGCAATTTTTTATACTAAATAGAGGAAAATCAAAATGTATGCCCAACATAATTAAATGATGATTGTCAGTATTAGTAATATGATTATTCTATCTCTTAATTTTAGCAATGGATCAAGAAAACTGCTGAATTTGTATCATTCTTGAATCATTTTTAATTTTATTTTCAAGGAGGAAATAATTGAACATGTTGATACATATATACCTCATCATCACCACATTCCATATTCATTCCACATTTTTCCGCCTATTATTGACTTGGGATTCCTTTAATTTATAATTTTATCTATGTACATAACTTAAGCAGCCAATTAACTATAAAAAGCACTGCTACAGAATCAAATATTTTATATTAAAGTTGAGATTTGCAAACTTATTTTATATTGAGCTGTGGAAATAAATTCAGTAAGTAGATATTCTGATCATGTAATTCTCGATATTTTGTGGTTTTAATTATACAAATTAATAGTTTAGCAATTTCAATGTTAACATTTAGAAAATGAGGATATATTTCAAGCATCCATCCACTTTTATAAAAATAGTTAACTAATGTCACTTCAATATTAATTGTGAATTAATATTGCTTCTAAAATGCTTTTTGAAAATGAAAAACAGTTACATTTTGAGGGGCAAAAAAGACTAAACTTTTACTAGAACGAATGTGTGCTTCAGGAAAAAAAAACAGCAATAAACAGTCACGTTGTCTCTTGTTTTTTCTACTACTGAGACTGACAGCACAAGTATCAATCCATTTTTAGTTGCCCAGGAGGTTCTCTCCTCCTCAGTCTCCCAATGTTAGGGAATTATAAGTTCCAGGAAAATGTCAATAGACCTATTTTAGTTGAAAGTTAATTATATTTTAACAGCTCAAGGTTTAGCGACTAAGACGTTTGCTTAAATGGGAACTTAATCTCTACTGGGCTTATATTGTAGGATTTTCAAACTCAAAAAATTCAAAGCACAATATATGACAGCTGTGACTTTAAGTCATATCTTCTAACTAAAGCCAAAGAATGAGAAACGTTAAAAAATAAAAATAAAAAAATACTGGATGAATGTGATGAGTGCTAATAGGGAGAAACTTGAGAGGAAGTTAAGACAAGCTGAGAGAAGAATACATTATGAAAGATAGAGTAGTAGTCTTTTGTTTTGCTTTTTTTAAGTGTTTGCATGCAATAAATGCATGCTTTAATCATTATTACATATGTGAGGTAAATTTTTTCAATTTAGAAAAAATATCAGTTTTGAAAAAATTTATTAAAGTATGGCTATATAATCCACTTTCAAAGATTAAACAATTCTCTAGTGTAGTGTAAGAAAGCTCAAAGTTATAAAGATGTGCTTTGACTATATTGCTAAATTTTAATATAATGAGGATATAAGAGATATTTGAAGTTCTCAAAGCATTCCATTACATATTGTAATTTAATTGCTCCCTCCGAAATACTTAATGCTAATATATTATAATTTATATGCCAACTTATGGTTGCCATTGCCTTGTAATGATATGAATGTTATCGATATGACTGTATTGATATCAGAATTTATACTTGGAAAAGAAACTGTTAAGCAATTTTTATTATGGTTATTTTCTTTCTTTTAAGAACATTTTATGATCGAGTTTATAGAAAACTGAAAATGATTTAACTGATGATGACTTCAAATTACGGCATGGTGAATACATATCTCTTTGGTAGAATGAATCAAGTTTTAGATTTTTTTGAATAACCACTATTTTAAAATTAGATATTCTTATATTTTAAAATAACATATGAAGAATTTACAGGGTAATTTGCCTCAATCTTCAAACTTCGCAAGAGCATTTACAGATCAGAAAATGGAGACTTAGAGAAGAATAATGATTGTCCCCTTTTCCAAAAGAAAAGTTTCTGTCATTTTCATATCTTATATGTCTTTATTTGAATTAGGAAGCAATGCTAATACAAATGTGGAGCTTGTAAGAAAAGGCTATTGGTGGGGATTCTTAGGGCACCTTCGACTACAGAGATAAGATAAAATAATATTATCAATATCAAGTGCTATTTATAATGAATTACTAGCAATTATAAATTTAATAAGGAGCAACTTACTAGCTAGATATCCTGGAGCTGAAGAATTTTTGATATCATATATTGACAGTTTCCAAACTTTTAAGGTTTTCTCAGTAATGTAATAGTTTTTCTTGTAATAGAACTAGAGTAAACAAAATTAAAGGACTGGGCAGAGTTAAATAGGCGAAGATGACTTTATTCAAGACTACTGCAATAGAGAAGACAGACTGAGTTCAATTCCCCCCAAACCAAAGGCAAGAGGGGTGTGCTAGTTGAAAAGGAGAATATTAAGGAGGATATTGGTGGATATGATTAAACCATTCGTGCATATCAAAGTAAGGCTCTTATCCTTCCACAGAGACCAGAATATAGGAGAACTTCCTTTCTTTATGATTACATTTTGAAGGGATGACTCCCATGTCCTTGATAAAGGCATGCCTGGATTGTAAAACTGGCATGAGGCTGAGCAAAATGCACATCTCAAAGGGGCAGAGAATTTACAATTGTAAGATTTCTGAAGTAAATACTCTAAGAAAAGAGAAATCAGAGACCAATCATCAGGAAAAAAAATAAAAATAAAAACCTGTCTAAAGAAGAAAGGAGGTTAGAGAAAATGATAGAAATTTTATAAATTCTTTCTATTTACAAATTTTTTGGCCAGTGTGACATGTGAGATAGTTTTATGTCAACAATGTTGAACATTTTAATTTTATTTTATATACTTATTAAAATGTGCACATTAGAACATATAGCAGATAAAATCTATGATTTTATGGATATCACTGCTTAGGAGGAGGCTCTTGTGGGAATGTTTTAATAATTGCTCTGACCACCTGAATTAAAGATCTGGTACTCAGGCATGTCTATGACAGCTTCAAAACTACAGAAACTTAGTCTTCTCCCTTAAGTATTCAAATGCCTGGCTAAGTAGAAGCAACAGGGGAAGCTCAATTACATATTTATCTCTGAATTTCTGTGCACAGTTGTGATCTATTGGATCATATATTGTAATAAGATTTCTAGAGATACACAGATACAGCAAAAACCATGATGAGCAAATAATTTGGTAAAAGTTGCATTCAACATCTAGTAGATGTCTACCATAAGCAATATGGTCTAAGCATCCAACAACAGAGGCTATAAAACACCTCAAAGGCAAGGGAAGTAAAAGCAAAAATAAATGAATAAGACTTTATCAAACAAAAAAGCTCTGCACAGCCAAAGAAATCATCAACAAGGCAAAGAGACAACCATCTGAGTGGGAAAACATATTTGTAAGCAATGTCTCTGATAACTGTCTAACATCCAAAATATACAAAGAACTCATACAACTCAATAACAACAACAACAAAAACAAACAATCCAATTAAAAAATAGGCAGAGAACCTGAATATACACTTCTTTCAAGAAGACATACAAATGGCCAACAAACATATGTAAGGATGCCCAACATCACTAGCTATTAGGGAAATGCAAATCAAAGCCACAATGAGATGCTATCTCATACCTGTTAGAATGGCTATAATCAACAGGACATGTAATAACAAGTGTTAGAGAAGATACAGAGAAAAAGGAATCCTCACACACTGCTGGTGGGACTGCAAATTTTCCACAGCCACTGTGGAAAATAGTATGGAGGTTCCTCAAAAAACTAAGAATTGATCTACACCATATGATTCAGCAATCCCTCTACTGGCTATTTACCCCAAGGACTTGAAAATATATATCTGAAAAGACATACGCATACCGGTGTTCATAGCAGCATTCTTCACAGTGGTCAGGACATAGAAGCAACCAAACTGCCCTATAATAGATGCTTGGATAAAGAAGTTGAGGTACATATATACAACATTATTCAGCTATAAGAAGAGATGAAATACTGCCATTTGCAACAACATGGATGGACCTCGAGATAATCATGCTAAGCGAAATAAGCTAGACAGAAGTTGAAAACCACGTGATATCACTTATATGTGGGATATAAATCTAAAAGCAACAAACAAACATGACAAACAAACAGAAACTCATGGACATGAACAATAGACTAGTGGTTACCAGAGGGGAAGGGGGAGGGGTGAGGGGAGAGGTAGATGAGCAAAAGGGGTCAAATATGTGGTGACAGAAAGAAATCTAACTATGGGCAGTGAACACACAATTCGATATATATGACTTACTGTTCAGTTGTACACTTGAAACTTATTGGATTTCGTTAACCAATGTCAGCATAATAAATGAATGAATCAATGAATAAATAGATACATAAAGTTAGTTTCAACTCTCCAAAAATAACTGTAGTAATTTTAAATTTTATTCATCATTTAACTAATTTTTTCCTTGGACAAGAGACTCAAGTCAGTAAGAATTAATATTATCCTATCGCCCCGAATAAGAATGAAAATTTTGACAGAAAAATATAAAAAGTAATTGTCCATCAGGTAGAATTTACTAACTGAAAACAATAAGATTCATATCAGAGGTATTATTTTAAATGCAAGCAGAATTTTTTTTTTTATTTCTTTATGACTAAAATTACAAACGAGCAAAAGTGGAATTCAAAAAGTGATCTTTAAGCAAGTTTTAAAAATTATCGAAATAACACGCCAACCATAGTGAAAGAGTAGCACAGAAAATCTAACCGGTAAAAGCAGCTTAGAGGAGGTTGAATTGTAGATGAAACTGAAAGGAGGAAGCAGAACCACCCTGAGAGTTTGTGCAGGATTCTGGGTTGCTATGTTTCCCCTATAGGGTGTTATACAAGAATTCCGGAAAAAGCAGAGCAAAAAGTAAACCTTTTTAAAAAGTTCAGAGTAAGGTTTAAAAAACTAGTTGACTAAATTAAATTAAATTAAACTAATATATAAAGTAATATAATAGTATTAAGTAATGCCGTGGGGCTTATTTATGAGAAATTTATAGTGAAAAATGGCGTTGTACCAAGTAATTTTTCCTTATAAATATTTATTTACTTTTGTGAAACAATGCCTTGGAAACAAATATTTTAAAGTATATTCTAAAACCAAACAAGTAATTGTTTTACTTACATCAATAATTAAAAGTGTGCCTTTTTATATCAATAGAAAATTATTCTGTGAAAGCAACATAAAAATTTTAAGTAATTATTTTTTACACCAATAATTCTTTGAGTGCTGAAGCATGAGATATGAATACTCCTCTATTAGTTTGCATAACTATAAAAATTGACAGTGAGTTACAAAATTAACCAAGAATTTTAAGTGTACCTTTTTTGAAAATACGGTATTGTTTAATTTTATGCTCACTTGGCTGTTTATTTTGACATTATGCATATATGCAATTTAACTGCTCTAAAATTACTGATAATTTTTAAAATCCTTAATAAAATTAAGTTTATTATATTTATTGATCTATAATGTTCATGTGATGAATATTTTAAAAAATTCTACCGCCTATTTGATAATTGCCATTAGATTTGAGATAGTCTCCCAATCCGTAATTTGTGTTTTAAATATACATATTAGAGAACTGTTTGTAGAATATGATCTAATTGCATAAATGTAGGTAATTTTTTCTGTATAGATTTTGATATTGGATGCATATAATCATAGTTTTAAATTAAAACATATATTTTGTGATATTTTTATTTTATAATTTCACAATTTAACGTTTTTTCAATATTAGTAGAATAAAATCAATTATGCATTTAACACAAAAAAACTACAGAAAAAATTGTTTCCATAATTAAAATAAAAATAAAAAATTTAAAACGTGTATATAAATGTGTGTATGCACACATGTATTATATTTGTATGTATATATGTGTGCACATTATCTCAAATCACATGTTTATATATATTTGGACTACAATTGATCTAGTAATGTGTTTAACCACATTTTTTAACCTATGCTCTTTATGCTTGGCTTCGAATCTCTGTATGTGAAGACTAAATGCAAATTTGTATCTACAATATTTAGTGTCTTTTTTTATAGTGATTATGATTACATAGGACTTGAATTTCTTGAGAGATTATATAAAACTGAAAAAAAAACCTTGAAACCTCAGAAGTAAAGTGAGAATATAACTTAAAATAAGCGTACCACTTTTGAAGATATTGTCAGTTATACTAAAGATAAACACGTTTAAAAAAATCAGTTTTACACACCTAATCACATAGTTTGTGGCACACATATACTTTGAAGGAGGAAATTAAATCCTCATGTCAGATTGTGTTATTTGCACTAGTCAATGGTTTATAAAAAAAGGGGGAGTTAAAATAAAAATTTTTAAAGACAATACCAAGCGCTGACATAGATGTTGAGCTACTGAATCTTTCATTCATTGCTAGTGGGAATGAAAAATGATATGGTTGTTTTGGAAAACTAGCAATTTCTTATAAAGTTAAACTGATATACAATTAAACTACTGTATGATTAAAAAATGAAAATGTTCATATAAAAACCTATACACAAATGTTTATAGTAACATTATAATTGCTAAAAATTGAAAAAAAATCTGATTGGATAACAGACTGTGGTATATACATAAAATGGATTATTGTTTAACAATAGAAAAGAACAAACTGTTAATACACACAATAGCACAAATAAATCTATAAGGCAATATAAATGAAAGCAAATAGATTGAAAAGGTAACCTACTGAATGATTCCATTTCAATAAATATCAGTGGTTGTCTGTGATTGAGAGTATAGGAGAAATTGATTATATAACAGCAGCACAAGTGAATTTCTTAGGGTAGCTGAAGTGTTCAAAATTTTGACTGTGGTGAAAGATGTATTTGTCAAATACATCTCTATGCCTCTATGTATTTGTCAAAACTCATTAGAACTGTATACCAAAAAAGGTGAATTGCAGTGGGTGCAGATAGATATAGATAGATAGATAATGATAAGTAGATATAGACAGAGAGACAGACAGATAAAAGGAATTATGATTTTAATACTCTGATCTTCCTTCTTAGTATTTAAAGTGCAAATGACATTGTTCTTGAGACTATAAACTAGTAATGTGTATTAATATTATAACATAATGGAGTGAGTTAAGGTTTGAAAACAGAAAGTAAAATTTCCATTAAGATATTATAGATACGTAACTTTGAGAAAGTAACTGCCTTGATTTAAGTTAGTATGCAAGTCAATTGAAGTTAATAATTCCTATCATGAGTTTTTGAAAGACAAATAATTTTTTATGGCTGGCAAATAGCAGAAACTCTTAAAAACCTTATTTTGCAACAATTTTAATAATTTTATTACTATTGCAATAGTAATATCCATAGAGCCATTATATTAAATTGGATGCCAAAATGAAGCTACCAACATGAACCATAATTAAACTTCCTTTTTCATAAAGAACAAGAAATTATCCCCAATAAAAATTTGCAGTTATTTATATATTTTACAGTGCAAGCTCTGTCTTCTCAATATTGGCAGAAAATAAGCTAACATGTTACAGATATAATATTCATGTGATTCTATCACTTGTAATATTCAAATAATAAAGATTTGTGTGGATATTTTATTAGTGCAACAATCAATGTCGATTAAAATAAAATCTTAAAATCTTCTATAATAACAGAAGATTTTTGTTCTTTGGTTGTTACTATTTTTTATCTATTATAATTTCATTGCTATTTTCTAAAACACTTTCTTGCCATTTTTTCTTTTTTTTAATCAAAAGAACAGAAGAAAATGACTTTTGTTAAATAATCTGAAATAGAAAATGTGTATCCACTAAAGATTTATCATTTGTCTGTAAAAATTAACTTGCTGAATGACATTTATATCATTGTAAATGAAAATGATAATATCTGTCCTTGTTTAAAAATATACTCTATTCTTAAATTTCTCTTAAAAATATTAGCAACAACTATTTCTTTACTTCTTTTGTCCTTCTTATGTTCTATCATTTAGGAAATATGCTATGTAATATCCAAAATAACTGGACTTTTCAAGATAGTGATGTACTTTCTCTTACCTAAAAAGATTCTGAAAGTTGAAGTCTAAGGATGTTATAGAAGCTCTATGGATATCAGAGATCCAGAATCTTCCTTTTTTTATTTTTAATATAACCCCTTCTTTGCCTGCCTTAGTGAGTGGTTTCCACCTTCTGTTTCAAATTACTATTTTGTGGGGAAAGAATGATTACATGTGAAGGTCAAAAGACTTCTCCCAGCTTTGAACAACCCTTTAAAACAGCTTTTCAAAAGCTCCATTCAGTTAACCTTCCTTTCATTCCTTTGGTAATCTTAGCTACAAAGGAAGATGTAAAATATCATTTATGAACGGTGCTAAAAGCAATGTCTCATTAGTCACATTCATCCTCCCCAAGCGAGACAACCACTGGTCATATCCAAGTATTCTGTGAAGCTCAAAACCTTTTGTATCTGGTTCTGGGTGGTCCTTGATATTAGATATAGATGTGGCTCCCCATTTATAACTCAGAAACTAAATTTCATTTTCTGCCCGTAACATACTTATTACATAACGAGAGATGAGAATAACATCAAAACACTGTGATTTAGTAAAGTGGAAAATGAAAAGTACATAGCACTCACTACTTTAAAGCAATAATCAATCTTGCTTTTATACAAATGGAGATAACTGATGCCCACTCAGTTTCCATTTAGCAAGTATGCATGGAACATAACTGATACTTAAAGACAATCAAACCTGTCACAATATTTGTGCTCAATTAATATATGTTTAAAGAATGAATAAATGAATGATGAATCTAACTAGGAAGATATATTCTGTTTGTTTTTTGGTGGGGCCAGAGAAAAGTTTAGATCTCAGTTGTATACTGGGTAAGAGCTGAGGTTTTAAAAATAAATAGTAGGCTTGTGGTGATTAAATATTTATTATTAAGTGATAATTTATAGAAATTTAAGAAACTGAATAAATTATATTTAGACTTTTCAACTGAAAAGTATCTCTTTGATGCTGTAGATAAAATCTTTCATGAAGTAGGTTAAGAGGCAAAAGAGTGAAATTAAAAGATGTGAAAAATCAATTGTTATATTTAAAATACACAAGTATTCTTTATCATTGTTGGTAATAATGATATTACTTATTTGATTCAGATAGTTACAAGGCATTCTAAATATTTTTACACTCAAAGCATTAATTCCCTCTTTGATGTAGAGATACTAAATAATCCATTGGTTATTAGTGAGTAGTACATTTTGAATTCCATCTAGGAAATTTCTTTCATACATAATTACTGTATAGTCTCTAATTTACTACATATGCTTTAATAAATATTATCTTTTGGTAGTTTTCTTGTAATATTTTTAATATCTTTGAGCTCATTCAATCTAGGTGTCCATTGATAGGTGAATGGATAAAGATATGGTATAAATACACACACACACACACACACACACACACACGCTAGAATATTACTCAGCATTAAAGAATACAATTTTGCCATTTGTGACAACATGAATGAACATAAAGGTATTATGCTAAGTGAAATAAAACAGAGAAAGACAAATACTGTAACATTTCACATATATATGAGATCTAAACAACTAAAATGCACTAACAAAACAAAACACACTCCTAGAGACAGAGAAAAAACTGATAGTTGCCAGAGGGTTGAGTGGTGGGGGGATGGGCAAACAAGGTGAAAGAGATTAAGAGGTACAAAGTTGTAATATAAGTTAGTCATGGAGATGTAATGTACAGCATAGGGAATATAGTCAATAATATCGCAATAACTTTCGTGACAAATGATTACTAGACTTTTCGTGGAGATCACTTCATAAGATATTTAAATATCAAATCACTGTTGTGCATCAGAAACTAATATAATATTGATGTCAACTATCCTTTAATTAAAAAGAACATTCTAAAATAAAAATTAAAAAAATTATATATACATATATACATGTATATGTGTATATAATGTATATGTATATACATGTATATATGTGTATTTTTATATATATGTATATATACGTGTGTGTGTGTGTGTGTGTGTGTGTGTGTGTGTGTGTGTGTACAATGTGAACCTCCTTTACATATTTTTGATTTGGGTCTCTCACTCCACATCTCCCAATCTTGTTTTAGTGAAAAGAGAAAGGAAATAAAGATAAATAAACATTGTCTGCCCTTTCACAAGTTGGTGAACATTTTCTATTAAATAATCTATGGTTTCCTACAAGTGGAAAATTAAATTATGCATTAGATAGAGAAAAGTTTCTAGTTTTGTTATTTTCTGAATCTCATTCAAATCTTTAATCTTTCTTTCTGGCTATTATTCCTAGATGCTGCTTTTATTTTACTCAGCTACTTCTCTCTCCTTTTATATTACTGATACCAGAAAAATATATTAAACTATTATATATGTGTAGTTACAAATATGTATGTATGTGGGTATGTGTATTTGTGAAAGAAACTTCCATTCACAACATAATTTTATATTTCCTACAGTATATGTTCTCTAAAACTTGTTTTGAAAATGTCTGTTAAAAACTAATTGACACTCAATGAAGTAATTTTTATTCTAGATTAAACAACTAAAATATTTATCAATTACATTGTCTTTTATATTGCTATGGGCATTATGATTCCACAGATTCTCTAAATGCAGTTAAAATATGATGGATTCTACATTGTTTTTAAGAAAAACATATTTGCAAGTTGCTGAGTGTTTTAAATATAATCAGCAGAAGGTCTTGTCACATGTTAATTACAATGAATAAACTCCATAGCAGTCAGATAAGTATATCTTGTAAATATAAGTTCTCAAAGAAAGAATCACTGTAATTTTATTCTTTAAAAAATGTTCCAGTTATAAATATGGCTCATACATAAGAAGCAGATTGAAAACAAAGACAAAATGTACTTCTCCAATCCATTAACCTAATCTATATAACAGATTTAAGTAATAACAGATTCATGTTTCCTAGTTATTCAAAGTCAGAGAACTTTAAACCTACTTCTTGCTTTTATATTTACCATGGATTTAAAGTTCTCTGATCTGAAATTATTAGAAAACATGTCATTCTGTGATTACTTAGAATTTTTAATATTTTTAGTGTTGTCAGGGTTTTTAAAATAGCATAACTATGTTATACATATGAACAATTCTTAAACATCAGACCCTCGAGTGCTGAGGCTCTAAGTTCAGAGAACAGTCAAGTGCTTGGATTTCTGTTAGCATTTATTAAGCTGAACTGACATAGGAGTTAGTTTTTCAATGATGAACACCAGTAAGAGGCTATAGCATCTTTAAAAGAATTTCCTCATTCTTTAAACTGTGTTTTTCATTTCAAGATGAAGTCACCACTAACATGTTACTCTTAATATTTTGTTTTCCAGGACATACATGTCAGTTTCTTTAGATATTGCTTCTCAAATATAGTCATAAAAATTAGCATTATTGTGCTGGTCTACTTTGTATATACTTCAGGTTGTCAAAGTTTATTGTCAATTTTGTCAGCTAAAACAAAGTCTCATATTTTATGTTGGAGATTTGTATAGCTGGAAATAACTTCAATTATCAGTGGAATCAGAGTATAATTGTCTCTGATTGGGATACTGTAATATTTTACTTATCTGAGAGTCACTTACTTGGAAACCTCAAATATGCATGAAAGTGACAAAAACCAAAATGTCACTTAGCCTTATCATGATGGGCAGACAGGAGTCCGGACAATCAGAGCAGATGGTTTAGACCAGGCCTCGGCAGAGTCATATCCCAAGACAGCTGGATTTAAGAATGTAGAGATGGACCAATCACAAGTCAAGCACAGGCTGGCCTGCTAAATGTACCAAAACAAACACAAACAAAGGGACATAAGGGTAGTTCAGTGTAAAGTGGTATTGTGGCTTTGTTCAATCTCATAATAAGTCTCTGTATTCAAGGCAAGAAACAACTTCTCTTTACCTCTTGGAAACAGTAGACCTAAAAGTAACTTGATGTATTACAGTGGGTGTGAATTCTACTCCTGAGAGAAAAAGGTAGAGACAATAAGTTTAGTTGTGCAGGAATTTATTTTCACTCTTTCAATTAGCATATGCCTAGATGTGAACATAAGATTTCAGGCTGTAATAAGCACCTCTGTGTTCTCTGACACTGTAAATTTGACAAAACGCTAAGTGTGATTCTTATGTTTAAAGTTCATTCTTTAACCAAAATGGCCCTTAAAGCAAGCCAATTATAGTACTTATTACTGAACTAAAGAAATAAAGACCTGTTTAAAACTAGAATGAAAACTAGCTAGGTTGGATCGATTGTGGGAAGGTATGTAGGAGTGAAACTTTATGGATTAATAAGGTATTTTCAAGAATAATTTTCTTTATATGAGATTTTCTTCCATACTGAATTAAGAATCTATAACTCTCACTCTAGATTCTACTACTATAGGGTATTTAAGAAGAGCAAACATAAATATGTATAAGTGAATATCCAAGTCTGAAATATGGCTTTATTTTGTATCCCTAAATAAACTTATTGGGGAAAAGAAGTAGAGAAGATAAATATCTGTCTTGTCAGCATGTCTGACTAGAACTTCTTGGTGGCCCCAGAGATTTAGCCTAGATTTTGACAGTATCCTTGTCACTGACATAGGCTTATATTAGGTTCTATTAAATGGCCACAGGATAGTCAAAATAAAAGTTACATATTGTAGACAATGTGGGTAAAGTTCTTAGGTACTTTTTTATTATTTAGATGATTCATTTGTTCATTTATTTATTCTTTTATTCCAATAATCTTCAATTGGTGAGTATATAATATACATCATGCACTATTCTTGACATCTTGGGAACAGCAATGAATCAGATAACCAAGGCCTTTAAGTATTCTTACATTCTATTTTAGTAAGTCAGACTACAAACTCAACAAAACCAAAGGCAAATAAATAAAAGCAGTTTCAGATAAGAATAAAATACTTGAACAAAATAGGAGTCAGGGAAGGTGTCATCCAAGGATAAACTTTGGGATTCACAAATAAGGCATGAGTGTTAACTAAACAGAACAATTACTTGGTCTCTCAGTAAATAGCACGTTATGAGTTGCAAATGATGGAGGGGTCTCTTAGCTAATTAGAACAAAAGAAATGTTCGAAGCCATATCTCCTATAATCTCTACTGACGATCAATTGATTTTATCATATGCAAAAAAAACTTTTAAAAAGGAAAGTTAATATTTTTTGGTATCTCAGATTTCGTTACCTTCCTTTTTGTTACAGTGGCATTGACAATTTCCTGTTCTAAACAGAACCATGTGTAATTATGATCTTTTGCATCACATTCGGAACCACTTTATTTAGTACAGGATGAAAACAGCATTACATAAATTATATAAGTAACAACTGAATTAAATGCTACAATATAATACACAAAATAAACAACAAAAAGAAAAGTTACTAGGCTCCTTTTCCAAAAAAAATACGGTTGAAAGCCATCATTTTAGATGATCCCCAGTTATAATGTAATTGTTTCAAAATGCAATGGTTTTAGTTAGAGATCGTCTTTAGAGCAACTTTAGGAAATTAGAACTCTAAGATAAATAGACTTTATATTTATATGATCGTATAGGAAGAAAAATAACATATCAATAAATGTATTGATAAATATATAAAAACTTGAAATTTCATTTGTTATCATTAATGAAGAGGAATACTTACAAAAGTTGCCAATACAAATAACAATTTTTAACATTTATAAAAGGCTGTTGAATTTCCCTCCACCATAAAAGTAAAACATAACATTCTTTTAAAGAACACTCAACAAATGACAAAATGTAATTTATCAAAAACTCAATATAGTTTTGTTTTTGTTTATTTTGTTCTACAGAAGAAAACATTTGTTCAGGTGGCCTATTTATTCAATGTTACATGAGATAGACTAACAATGTAGATCATACAAGCTAATTTGGAGGAAAAGTAACTGATGGTGTGCCTACATTCAGACAGAGCTTATATTTACATATGTATTACTTAACTAATTTGAAAGAAAATTAAAACAATTATTTAAAATATCATATTCAGATATTTTAATTTTGCCTGAAATATAATAATACAAATTCAACAAAAAGTCTAACATATTTTCCATCTCTCTACTTTTATGAATATTGTTGACTGAACTTCTTTGCTTTTAAAATAACTTTATATATAAAATTAAAGAGATTAGAAAATGGAAGATATCAGAAAACATGAAGTATATACCCCATAGCCTTGTCTCATGACTTGCTTCTTCTTTTTCATGAATGATTCTAACCTTTACCTGAGGCATCATAATCTGTCATCATGAAAATAGTAACATATGCCAGCATCCCACTGTTTGTGTTCAATTTGCAAACAGTATGTGAAAGTTTGTCAAATTCATGTGTTTTCAGCATGATACTTTGTCACCATCTTACAGGTTAAAATGCCATCACATCTACTGCTGCAGTTTTCCCAGCAGAAAACAGGTGTGTATTGATTACTTTGTCAGCAGGGAAACAACAGTTTTGTCTCTTCCTTACCACGTCATTATAATGTAATGTAGCTGCTAAACTATGACAACAAGCTGATATGTAGTGAACTGAATGTAAAGCTTCCAGGTGTTTGGGAAATTCTCAATGTGAATGGGCACGGCGGTTTGATTTTCTTCATTTAATGATAATATTTTGCTTATTGCCTGTTTTAGGAGAGTCTACATTTTTTTACAAACATATATTACAAAGCAGTGGTTGGGGGAAGGGTATGGAATTACAGCCAATCTATTCTCTCATAGATTTTTATTTTTATTTTATTTATTTATTTATTTTTATTTATAATGTTATTTCTACCCTAAACGTATTTCATTGGTAATTTTTAAAAGAAGATTAATAGAAATGTAGTGTTTTTAAACATGGACACTAGGGTACATGTCCAGGCTAATAGGATTATGTCTAGTTTGAATGACATTAGTTTTGAACTATTTTCTATTATTTTTTTCTTCATAATATGGAATGCATATAAGTTTTATCAATATATACTTTAAAAATGTGGAAAGATTATTGATTATTTTAGACTGTGATTTATTGATTATGACTGCCATACATATAATAACTACCAATGATGAGTGTCAGGAAAATTAATTTTTCTGGAAAAAGGATAAAGTAGGAAATAAATTAAAATTTATCATATTTCAAAAATATATTATATATTGGAACAACTATAATAAGTATTTTGTATAGAGTAAAACAAATCTTAAAAACATGAACCTCCACATATCAATAAAATGGAGAGGAATATTACGCAAATGTGTAAAAATAAGGAATAAAAGAAAGATGGGTATTCTGACCCATGAATTAGCACATTGAGATGCTATTGTAGTTTGTGGCATTAAGTTTTAGGAAAATCAAATATGCTTTTTAGAAACCTATGGACAATATCTTTGTGTTTTTGGAGTGTGGTCAAAATTAAATAAAACAGCCATATAGTTAAAAAAAATAAATAATCCTAGACATGGATTCTTATTTGCTTAACTTGTATTTCGTGAGTACCTACTAAGTGGTAGGCTCTGGGTTTACTCCGTGAATATAAAGAATAAAAAACAAACAAACACTTTTTCTCTGTGCAAATCATGAATCTCTAAAGATCAACACGGATGCAAATAATCCCCAAACTAATTAAATGGTTTAATGGAAGTAAGCATAAAATGATATATAAGCACATAGGAAGGACTGCAACTCTCTTTTGGAAATTATCCCAAGATTTTTGTCTTTCCCGCTCCCATAACCTAGTCCTGTCTCACATCTCTCCAAATTCCTCAAGCCAGCATCTATTTTATGCATCAATAAAGTTTTATTTCATTCTTTATATTAAAAAAGTATTTAAGCTGTCTACTTTAAAACTTACTCAAGTATACTGTTTTACAAATTTTAATGACAGATCGAACAGCAGCAGCAGTAATAGTAGTAGTAGCACCTGAGAGAGGAGTAAGTGTGTCATGTGTTGGAGTCACTATGTCCCAGGTACTTCTTGGCTATATACAAGTACAGCCTCTTTGACTGTCACACAAACATATGTAATAACATGGAAATGGAAAAAAGCTCAGGGTGGTTCCACATCATACTCTAACAGCAAATCCAATATCTATGTTAATATTTTTTCCAAAATATTAATTTTTTCTCCAAAGACTAAGGTATAATAATTATACTAATGCTTATTTAGTATAATATTAAAGTATTGTTATATTGTAATCTAATAAGAAATACATTTTTAGCCTTCATCCCAATAACTGGCATAGAGCTCTTAATACCCTTGTAATTTTTTGAAAAGGGTGAGAAGAGCATCTTTTGTTATTTAGAACAAGCCTCTTTCCACCATATCTGAATATATGCTAATTAGGTGACTCTTGGTGGGTCCTTAGATAGTTCAGGATGGCAACTGGTTGCCATAGGAACCACCATATGATTAGACGGTTGTTACTTTTCAGTCCAATCCCTACACTTCCAGGGAGGAGAGAGATGCCGAAGTCTGTTTTTCTGAATATGAAATTCTAGGTTGGCAGTCTTCTTTCATTCTACTCTTGTTCATCTGGTTTCTAATGAGAAGTTTGCTGTAATCCTTGTTCATCTATGGGTATGGTACATTGTTTTATTCCTTCCTTCTGACTTCTTCAAGATTTTTCTTATCTTTGGTTTTCTGCAGTTTGAATATAATATGCCTACATGTATTTGGGGGCTGTGTTTGATGCCTGCTGTAGCTATAGTTTAACCTTTGTAGTATATACCAAAAGCTTCAAATTCCTCTTAGTATCCCTGTCTTTGTCATCCCTCTTGACTTTGTCCTACCCTAAGTTCTTCTGAGATAGTCTGTGTGTATAGCTTTTTCAGTGGTAAACTGTTATAATGGAATTCTGTACGCATGATGGTAAGGTGTGAAGGAGGAAGATTATTCTACAATCTGTCTATGGGCTGTGATCTTTCTCGTAATAGAGCTTTTTCCCATTCCCTTTCATTTCTTTTCTGGTTGCAGCACTTTCAATCCATTTCCTTGAGGCCTGGATATCTGTTATGTTTACTCTCTTTCCTTTAGGTGAGACAGGGATGCTAGAGGAGACCGAAGTAGGAGGATTGATTTTCCCCTAGCTGAGATGTCTTTTCCATTGGATACTTGGCCATTTTTAATACAAAAGTCTCTGGGAATATACCTGAAAAATAATGACTATTCTTCCCTCCCACTGCCAGAGCCATAAGGGTAACTTTCTCAGATCTTCACTTTTGAGAACATAGTGGGGTTTCCGAAAGTAAAACCCCCAAAGTTTGAAGACTCTTTAAGAACATGGATACTAGGAGTTTCTCATTTCCACAATATTGCACATTCAGTATCCAGCTATTCACCAAAATTACCATTTAAGTGTTCTTAATCAGCTTGTAGCTCCAGGGCTTCTGCTTCTTGACAGAACATCTCAGCTATGGCTGAGAATGCATCTGTTTGGGTTTCAGGTTGGGGTTTCCCTGCAACATTAGCTGTCTGGAGAGTCCAATAAAAGGAATTCATTTTTTATATTGTCTAGATTTTTCTTATTATAAGAATGGGAGTGATGATTTCCAAGATCCTTACATATTGGACCTGAAACTAGAAATCCTACCCCATTGCCTTCCCCATCACTGGGTTAGTGTGTCTCATTATGAGTTGTGAGGTTTTCTCATTGTGTACAAAAGTCCTCTACCAGATGTTATTTGCAGATAATTTTCTTAGAGTTTATTATTATTATTTCCTTTGCCTTTTACAGAGCTTTTTAAATAACTTAATAAAACCTGAGTTTTGGAGTTTTTTTGTTTTTGGTTTGGTTTGGTTTTTATATTTTTGGTGTCATATACAAAAATACTTTGACAAGTTACTAGACATGATTTTCTTCTACAATTTCTTTTAAAAGCCTTATCATTGTACTCTTTATTTTAGACTCTTATCCATATCAAGTTATTTTGTTCACATGGTGTACAGAACAAAGTTCATTTTTTGCACATTATTACCTTTTCTAGTATGTTCTGTTCCTTTCTACAGATACAAATTTCCTTCTGCTTTTATTTCCTTTCTTCCTGAGGAAATTTATTTAACAATTCTTTTAGCATAGATCTCTTGGGAAGGAATTCTTTCAGTTTTTGTATATCTGTAGATGTCTTTATTCTGCTTTTTCCATTTGAAAAATATTCTTGTTTGATATGAAATTCTGAGTAACACTTTTTTTACAGTACGCTGACATTTTCTTGTGGGCAGTCTACTATCAATCTTATTTTTTCTTTAATTTGTATGTAATGTGTCATTTTTTTTTCTTCCTGCTCTTAAGATTTTTTTATCACTGGTTTTGAATGATTCGATTAATGTGTTCTGATATCATTTTCATCAGGATTTTTGTGCTTAGGGTTCATTGAAAATCTTGGATCTGTGGATTTATAGTATCTTCAAATTTGGAAAACTTTCAGCTATTATTTCCTCACATATTTTTCTACCTGCCTCCACTTTGAGAACTTCAGGTACATATATGTTAGTACTCTTGTATCATAGCTCATTGTTTCTTTTTCATTGTTCTTTATTTTGTACTTTAAGTAGTTGCTATGTTTCGTTTTGAAGAGTTTCTATGGCTAGGCCTTCAAGTTTTCTAATTTTTTCTTTCTGCAATGTTTAACTAGTGTATGTTTCATTCCAGATAGTGTATTCATCTCTAGATGTTATATTTGGGTCTTTTCATATTTCTATATTTCCACAGAACTCTTCAAACACATGTGAAACAGTTTTA
The DNA here is from genome assembly GCF_000325575.1 of Pteropus alecto. Classification (NCBI taxonomy): domain Eukaryota; kingdom Metazoa; phylum Chordata; class Mammalia; order Chiroptera; family Pteropodidae; genus Pteropus; species Pteropus alecto. The sequence goes on from NW_006494614.1 coordinate 5,727,370, forward strand.
ATGCCATTTTTTCTAACATCTGTGTCAATTTTGGGTATGTTTTGATTGACTGACTTTTTTTTTTCCTATGCATGGATCATGTTTGCCCACTTCCTTGCACACCTGTGACTTCTGGTTAAACGGCATACATTGTAAATTTAATACCTTTGGGTGCTATTTCTGTATTCTCTGATGCAGTTAATTTACTTGAAAGTACTTTAATCCTTTCATGTCTTGTTTTTAAGATTCATTAAGATGGGAACAGTATTTATTCTAAGATTAAATATTCACTTTTGAGTGAATTCCACTCATTATCCCATTAATTATTAATTTTTTTCAGTCTTCCTGGTGGGAACAGGCACTATTCCTAGCTCTTTGCAAGTGTTGGTTTCTGTTGTCTCCAATTTTTCAAATGGTTATTTCCCTAGCCTTGTGTAGTTTCATTGCATGCATACACTAATCAATATTCTTTTGAACACTTAGGAGTGTCCCTCTGTAAATCTCTGGGATTCCTGCTTGCAAAGCTGTGTCCTGCTTTATTTGTCTGTACATTCATTTGTTTGTTTGCCTCTTAGAGTTCTCTGAACTTCTTGAATCTATGAATCATTGTTTTTTTTATTATTGGAAAATTCTCAGATATTTCTTCAAATATTTTCTTTGATTCATTCTACTCTCATATCTAGGATTCTGATTACATATATTAGACTATTTGATATTACCCGTAATTGTCTTCATAATTCTATTATGATAATAATTGATGATTTTCACTCTTTTTTCTCCTTGTTTCTTTGAATGATAGCTATAATCTTCAAATCCACTGATTATTATCCAGTCGCATTCTTACTGCAAATAAGTTCCTCATATATATCTTGCATTATGCTTTTGTTTTTACCACTTATTACATTAATTAGTTATTTTAATGTTTCTGTTTGATAACTGAAACATCTGTGTCACAAATATTATATATTTCAAATGAATAAGATTATGTAGTCAGTGTTTCTGGTACAACTGGCATAAAAAATTAAATCCTCAACTGTATAGTGGAGCTCTTTATGTTCTAAAATTGCACTGTTAAGTAGAATTTCTGCAACAATGAAAGCATTTACTTTGTGAGTCAGTAGCCACTTATACCTAGATAGCATTTGAAATGTGGCTAGTGTAACTGAGAAATTGAATTTTTAACTTTACTCAATTTTAATTAAATTTAAATAGCCACATTGAGCTGGTGCTTATCATATTATCACAAGTCTAGAATTCATCAAATCTGAGCATAGCTTTATTATCTTCAAGTAAAGAAAATATAATAGCACAGATTGCTCCACTATACACTAGGAGATATATATATCACCTAGAGATATATATATGTATATATCTCCATATATATATGTGTGTATATATATATCACCTAGAGATATATATATGTATATATCTCCATATATATATGTGTGTATATATATATCACCTAGATATATATATATGTATATGGAGATATATATATGATATGATATTATATATATAATATGGAGATATATACATATACATATATATATATATACATATACATATATATAAGATAAAGCTCTTAATAAACCCATCAGGTAAAGGGTCAATCAATCTAGATGTATTCACAATGAAGATTTCATCAAGCACGACAAATAATTTGTCTATATCCAAACAACATTCAAGATTATTGACAAACTAATTAATTTTCAGTAATCAAAAAAGATAGATTGTACGAAAGTTCAGACAATCAAATACTGTAATTATCTACATTATTCCTAGAATAAGGGATCCCTGGAATTGCTGAGGAATTATGCAGTTCATTCTCAGTATGATAAAATGTATATGAATTAAAAAAAAAATGACGTTTTGAAATAAAGGGATAAACTTATTTTATCACTGCACTCAATTTTGACATATTTGTAAATAATGTCATGGTCCAAAACGGAGAGCAACAATTGGGGATTAGAAACAGACATCTTGGCATATTGTGCACATGTCTTAAGCATCGATTCTTTGAGTCATATTGTCCTCTTGTGTAAATTGGAGTCAATGATCGATCTCACCCAGCTGCTGATAGTGCAAAGGAACTATATCTATTTCAAGGATTATAATTTCCTTGTTTGGCTCGGAACCAACCTAGGATTCTGAAATTACAACTCAATATAAACACTGACAACATCAAATGTTTACTTTTATTTGTTTTTTATGTACATAGTGCAAAATACTACATATACATTTTAATTACCAAAACTCACATCTATATGACACTATCTCTGAAATACATGACCTTTTTAATCATTTATACAGAAAATATAGGATTGTGAGATATAATTCAGGTGTCCATTAACTGAATCTATTTATCAATTTGCAGGTTTGCCCCATTCACCCCCTAGTGTTCTCCTGCATTATTTCAACAAGATGAGGTGGTATACACACTACCAGCAATTTAAGGAGCTGATAATAGATGCATACCATTTTAACATTACAACAGGGAGTCCTTATCCTGCCTTTTCAGTTCATAGCACTGTTACTCAATGTAACACCAATTAACACTTAAGTGATAGAGTTTCAGTTTCAAGGTAAAAACTGGAAACCTTTCTTTCATGTGTCTGTACTAGAGCCTGTGCAGTTATGATATTTAATCAGCTGAAAGCCCAGGGCATGCACTTGTAGTTATGTTATTATTTATAATTGAATGCAGCACTGCTGCTGTGCCAAACCTTACTGGCATCATTTATGTAAGGTTTAATGGTTTCTGGTACCGTTCCTACTCTTCACTCACCAGGCTACTCTGCTATAATGTAGCAGAGTATTTTAAAAGACTAATTTGTGATTGAATTCAATGGAAGTGGAGTAACACTAGTGAAAATTGAAACAGAATAATTTTCAAAAATAGGCATGATCCTTTTCCAATCTTGGCCAATTTTCAAACTTATAAATATGATATAACGACTCAGAAGAGGATAAATGGTAATAAATGAAATATCAGTTTTGAAGTTTAAAGAGACTTTAGCATCTGGTCTAATTATACACACCATATACAAATGAGAAAACATGTAAGATTAACAAAACCTACTTTGGAAACAGAGTTTTCTGTGTGCTAATGTACTAAAGCTTGGCTATATTCACAACAGGACGGCTGGACTACTCCTAACATGGAAATTAGCACTACTGTTATTACAATGTAAATTTTACACAATGCCGACAGTATTACAATATGATCATGCCTGAAATAGGCCTACACAAGTTCTCTCACTAAATGTTCATTAAATTCTTAGGTTATTATATGGAAACATTATGAAAAACAATTTATTAGACAAAAATATAGGCCACTATTGAGGTAAACTCACACATAATAATTTCATATGCTTTGTGACTTCTTCCAAGATATTTCCTTCGATTTTCCTTTTCAAATCCTCATTTTTTTATCCTAAATGTGGATCTGATTATTTGTTGATGTCTCCAACAACACAAAATTTGTGAAGTATCTACTATATGCTAAACCGTAGCCAGTATTTGGGGCTGTAGTTTTGAACAAGATAAACTCAAATTTATGTAAGCAAATACCACTATTACAAACTTCTGACTTCGCAGAGTTTATATTCTACCATAAATATCCAGTGAGGAATATTATCATTCTCCCTTGTAATAATATGCAAATGCAATGAAGAATCACTATATTAAAACCAGATTGACCAATATACATATTTTACAGTTAAATGTCCTTAATCTTGACAAGCTATGGCCAAAAGACAACCTAACTTTGTCTTTTCTGCTTGCTAACTTTTCCCTAAGTTTTGAGACTGATATGTATTGTAAAAGACCATGGTATTTTGCAATTGCAATAGTCTTTCTGTGAAGAAAAGCTGCTTTAAGAATAGCTGCTGCTTATACACTGAAGAAGCAATTTGGAAAATATAGTAATATAACTAAGTTCGTTTATTTATATTTTTAAATAGCACACAAACAACAATTGCACAAATCTCTATAGTATATTTGGGAGTACTCCATGAATCTGCATCTGGAATATCCCCTTCATGTTTCCTGGCACACTGTAAACACTTTTAAATATGTTAGCTTATATTTGTACTACCAGTCAGAGAACACATTATGTGGTGGTCTGCATTTGTTTATCACACCTTAAGATCTAGACATTAATGGCATAGGAAAGAAAAAAAAGATATATTAGAAAAAACATTGGATGAGGATTAAAAAGATATGAGGTTGAAATTCAGATATGCTAAAATTAGCATACTTTCAGTTTCCACAATTCTCAAGGGTTGAGAGTAGATGAGCTAATAATTGAAGGATTATTTTATAATTTTAGAGATAATTAATAGCAAAGTAGTTTACTCTTCTTAAAGTACTAAGAATTATGTGATACAAATATTAGCTTTTCATTTATTTAAGTGATTAAATATATTTCCCTGTGAAGTAAAATGATATTAAATCTAATTTAAGATGTTTATAATTATATTCAGTGTTTCATCCTCACCTTCATCATGAACAGCAAATTAAAATGAAATTAACTTTGTTTTTAATAACGTGAAATTTTAGTATGGGCATAAAAGATAATCTCTGTTAGAACTGATGAACTAGGTAATCGTTGTGACTGATGATATATGTTATTTATTATTATATGTAAGATTGACCAATATTTCCTATCTATGTTTAAATAGAGCCAATTACAGAGTATTAATTCTACAAAAGAAAATAAATATAATTTGCTATCGCACATATTTGATTGGGTAAAAGGAGCATGTGACTAGACCTAACTCTTTTGGGGCAAAGAAATGAAGTCTTACCGTATTCTGGGTAAGCAAAAAGCTAAACATGTTTGAATAGCATTAGTAAGATCATGTTATAACATTTTCTAAAAATGTGTTCATTGAGTTTTTAACAGAGTTTATTATGTATTTTCCATAATAATTTCTTAATATTAATGATTATTTCACATCATTCCAATGAACATCTATATATTTTTAGAAGCTTTGGGTTAGTTAACTATTCATAAAACTCTTTAGAATGGTTTACATTATTTCATATAATACAATTCTGAATGTTTGGTAATGTCACATATATTTATTTAAACAAAGTTCCATTTTAAAATTAATTATTTTATTAAGTCAATTCCATAGCTATACCATTAAGAAGTATTCCAATACATTTTTAGAGATTAAAGATTTTCTATGGTGTGATAAAACCTTATCAAATAAATTTAATTAATCATGATTTACTTTTCCAACATTACTGATATTGGTTGATAAATCCATTTTTTTTTTTTTTTTTGTTAATCATTTTCTGTTATATGAGTCAGGAATCTACTCCAATGGTTAAAATAAGGAGACCCTAAAGAAAGCATACTTATAGAATCAGGACATGGTTTATGGCCATGGTTCTCAGATAGTGTGTATGTGTGTGTAGGGAGATATATTTTGTCCTTCAAGGGATATTTGAA
>NW_006494614.1:5732870-5737441 GCF_000325575.1 Pteropus alecto
AAGAGTACTACTTTCCTCTAGTGGGTAGAGGCCAGGGATGGTGCTAAACATCCTACAATGCCCAGTATAGCTCTGCAAAACAAAAAACTATCCAGTCCAAAATGTCAACGGTGTCAAGGTAGAAAATCTTGGGTTAAAGTATCAAACCAGATAGTGGAACACCCAGAGGACAGCTACAGAGAGATATAGTTACCAGCTCGAGGACCTCCAATAAAAAGGAGGAAATAGTTACTGGTGCTCAGTAAATGCTAGAATCTTGAATAACGGAGCTTGCTGGTGGAAGTTATTACCACAGAAGGATGCAATGACAACTAGGGACAAATATGACACCAAAAATTTTAAACAAAGATAACTTTAGATCTCTTTAATGACTTGATGTATTATACATTTTAAAAACATGATAAGAAAGTTCTTCTGATTTTAATATTAAATAAATCCTCTAACATTGTGATTTTCAAATCTTAGACTGCATCAGAATTATCTGGTGGAGAAAAAGTACTTTAGCTTCTGTCTCCTCCTTTAACTGCCCATGCTACCATTATCCAAATCCACCTGAAGATAAGTATCAAGAGAATCTTTACAACAGTGTCCAGGGGTTAGTCTTCTGGGGTGAGAGCAACATAGAAAAGGGTGGAGAATGGAGCTGGGGTGGGTAAATGAAGGAAAAAAACAAAAACAAAAACAAAAACTAACAGATCTATTAGACTTTAACTTGTTTTGAATTTTTTCAAGCTATATTGGTTAATTAGGTCTCCTAAAATAACAAACAAAAAGGAAATTTAGATAAAGCTATCTTTTTTCTTTATTTCCAAGACAGTTTGTTCCCTCTGACACATTTTTTAATAAGCAATTTGAGAAATTCTAAATTTATATTACAGCATCTTTAATTTTCATAGAAGAAAACATTTTACATGAAGTTCCATCCATAGTTTAAGATATTTGAAACAGTTGTTTTCCATCCACATTTTTATTTAATGTCTATTTCTCAGGAAATGTTCTTAACTGACTTGTGCCAATTAAATCTGTGTGGGAACATACATTTTGAAAAGTTGCATAATGTTATTCCCTTATAATCTAACTGTATTAAAAATCTTCATTGCTCATAGAGTTGATTTCAATATTTTTTTGCTCTTAAAACAAGACCCCTAACTGAGGATTAAATTAAGTCTTTTCATAGATGGCTCCCACTGGAATGTAAATTACAATTTTAAGATTGCTGGTTCTCATGGCCTTTGTTATTTTTCTATTAAGTTTCTAATTTTAGTATACACTCTTAGTGTGTTTTGGATCTAATGAGAAAAGGATGGCCAGAAAGGACGAAGATTAAAAGGTAAATCACATGGATTGGATCAGTTTATGTCTAAAGACTGATCAGATGTATTCTTCATGAGAGACACATGTGGAGCTTGTCTTTTACTTTCAGAGACTATTCAAGTAAAATACTTCAGAGTTTATTTTTGTTTGCTTTTTGTTTTCCAGGTAGACTTTCAGCTTGGAAAGTAAATAAACCAATAAATAAATAAACAAAACAAGAAGCATTTAAACTGGGAAAAGTTCTAGCTCTCTTTTGTATTTTAACTGTTTTCTTTTTGCTTAATTTCACAATAATGTCTCAGTAGTCTTAAATGTGGACTACAGCAAGACTCCTTAAAGTGTGAGACATGGAAAAGCAACATCAGCATCATCTAGAGGCCTGCCACACAGGCACAATCATGGGCTCTATCTCAGACATACTGGATCAAGAAGATCTGAGGTTGGGCTCCAGGAATCAGCATTTTCACAAGCCTTCCAGATGATTTTGATGCAGGCTAAAGTTTGAAAAGCAAAAGAAACGAAACCATCCACAAAACAAAAAGGCAAGCAACCAAATGGGAAAAGATATTTATAAATGATACCACTGAAAAGGGGCTAACATCTAAAATATATAAAGAACTCATACAACTCAACAACAACAACAAAATCTGATTTAAAATGGGAGAAGGTCTGAATAAACACTTTTCCAAGAAAGACATAAAGATGGCCAATAAGATATATAAAAAATTGCCATCACTAGTTATAAGAAAATACAAAACAAAACCATGATGAGATACCACCTCGTACCTGACAGAATGGCAATTATCAATAAGACAAGAAATAACAAGTGTTGGAGAGGACTTGGAGAAAAGGGGAACACTCGTACACTGTTGGTGGGAATATAATTGGTGCAACCACTATGTACAATATAGAGGTTCCTCAAAATATTAAGACTAGAGCTACAATATGATCTAGCAATCTCTTTTCTGGGCTCGAAAAATTTGAAAACACTAATATGTAATAATATGCATACCCCTATGTTCACTGCAGCATTATATACTATAGCCAAGACATGGAACCGACTTAAGTGTCCTTTAGTGAATGATTAGATAAAGAAGATGTTGTACATATATACAATAGAATACTACTTAGCCATAAAAAATGAATATCACTGTTTGTGACAACATCAATGAATCTTAAGAGTATCATGCTAAGTGAAATAAGTCAGAAGAAAAAGAAGAACAAGAACCTGTCATTATTTAACTCGTATATAGGATGTAAAACAAAGCAAGCAAGCAAGCAACCACCAACCAAACAAACCCATGGATACAGATAACAGAATTGTGGTTACTAGAGGGGAAGGGGGTTGGATGAAGACAAAGAAGGTAAAGTGGGTCCAATATATGGCGTCAGAGGGATACTAGACTTCAGGTGGTGGGCACACAATGGAGTATACAGTTGTACACCTAAAATTTACATAATGTTATTAACTGATTTTACCCAATAAATTGAATTAAAAAACAAATGTTTCTTTTGAATATTACTATATATTTTTTGTAAATGTGTTTGGATGAATGAAGACAAGTATTCTCACAAAAGAGAAAAGGTTATCTGATTAAATTAGTACCAAAAAATAAAAAATAAAAAGAAGGAAAGATTAGGACTCCTACTTCCCAGTCTCTGTGGGAGGGTAGGAGACTAATTTAGATAAATGCCAATTATCAAAACAAATGGCCTAATAACATTGACCAACTCCCCAGTAATGGCTTCTAGTACTTTTCACTAGCTCATCTAGGTGCTTATCCTGTCTTTTGTTCTAGAGGAGTTGAGTTCAATCTCTCTCATCTATTTCAATAGTCTTGAATAAAGTTTTACTGCTTATTTAACAGGTTAGCACAATTTTTCTTGGGCAGTAGTTACCTAAGTTAACTGTATTCACATACTTCCCTCATCTCTATCCCTTGATCTCATTTAAATCACTATGAAAGTACACACACACACAAAAGGATAGATTCATAATGTCACAGAGAACAAGTGATGTAGTCATAAGTGTCTCAGGAACTTAATTTTTAAAAGATAACAATGGGATAGTTTGAAGAATACACCAAAGGGTAGGAAACCATAGGTGAAAATTTTGGAGAAGGTGGAAGTGGGGATGGGAATCCTTCACCATTCTTTTTAATGAAGGAACTTTGGAGAGAGGTTTCAAAGTAGGAGTCTAGATATATTAAAAGCAAGATAGAGAAAGAGCAATATAATCAGAATTAGTTAATAGTCCAGTTAGCATCAACCATGTTATTTCTCTTATTTACTCACTCAGCATCCTTGCACAAACCAGATATGTGACAACTGTATTGACTTTTGTGTAAAATTCAGAGATCATTTTCTTAAAACTACTAATAATCTGCCTGATATGATTTTGGATATAAATTGTGAAGTTTTCAAATAAATGTAGTTTATATAATATGAAAGTTTATCTCACATGACGAGAAGTCTAGAAGAAGAATTACTTATGTTTTGGCCCTGGATTCTCTTCCACCTTCTTCAGACTATTCTTTGTTTATTAAATTTATACTGTCATTGTCTCAAAATGAAATATATACAAACATATCGACATTGAAACAAGGATTTATCTATTATATTGGCAAATATTTTTGGAATGAGAAAAAATTTATTATTATTTTCTTTTTAGTTTCTAGTGGCTAAAGTCAAAATATAAAACCTAAGAATGAGTCTGTGTGTATGTGTCTGTATATGATGTCAGTTCATGTATGTATAACATCTGAAGCTAACTTTTAATATTCTATCCTATAAAGGAACTATTATACTTATTTTAGAAATAATTTTTAAAAATCCTCTTCTTTTTTCAACTACATTTTTCTGATATTAATTTTATATTTGAAATGTGATGCTTCCACATGCATTAAATTTTTACTTGAAACTACTGTACAGAAGAGTAATTAGCCAAAATATATTTGACTTAAAATATCTTTGTTCATTCATTTTTTTAATTCTCTAAATTTAAATGTTATATGATGAAGTTCTATTTCTCTTAAATTAACACTTAATAGAATGTGATAAATATTTTAAAATATACCTTAAAGAGTGTCATTTATTTTTCATTCATTTGAGCTTTTACATTCGTTTTTTCTTTAAACTTTTAAGGAGTGTCTACTTTGTATCAGGCCCTATATTTGCCACTATATAATTGACTATGCAAATTCGGAGACAATGTAAATATATGTACTATATTTTATAATAATATATTACATATTACC
>NW_006494614.1:5737471-5811565 GCF_000325575.1 Pteropus alecto
AAAATATAGAATATAATCATATGTATACATTAAATATTATGTTATATATATTATATATGTTATATATGTTATAGACTCTATATAATAGTCCCATTCATTTATTTTTATTTTATTTCCCTTGCCTTTGAGGTCAAATTCATAAAACCCTCTCTAAAACCAAGGCCCATGAATTTAATGCCTGTTTTCTACTACACGATTTATTATTTTAGGTATTATATTTAGGTCTTTGACCCATTTTGAGTTAATTTTGGTATATGGTGACAGCAGTCTAGTTTCATTCTTTTGCATGTGGCTTTCCAATTTTCCCAGCACCATTTGTCGAAGAGGCTTTCTGTTTTCCATTGTATATTTTTGTATATGTGGGCAAATATATGTTTATTTCTAGTCTCTCAATTCTATTTCATTGGTCTATGTGTATGAGTTCCCCCCGCTCCCCGCCCCATATACCATGCTGTTTTCATTATTGTTGCTTTGGAAGTCTGGCAGTATGGACTTGTTCTTTTTTCTCAGGATTGCTTTGGCTATTCAGGGGTCTTTGGTGATTCCATACAAATATGGTGATTTTTCTGTTCTATTTCTTTAAAAAATGCCATTGGGATTTTGATGAGGTTTGCATTAAATGAAGATATTACTTGGATATGACCATATTATTTGGATAATATGGTCATTTTTACTATGTTGATTCTTCCAATCCATGAACATAGAATATTTTGCCTTTTCTTTGTGTCTTCAATTTCTTTTAATAATGTATTTTAATTTTCAGTGTATAGGTCTTTCACGAGTTTCAACAGGTTTATTCCCAGGTATTTTATTCTTTCTGCAGCAATTGCAAAATAATGTTTTTTCATTTATTTTTCTGAAATTCCATTGTTAGTGGAGCAATGCAATGGGTTTTTGCACATTAATTGTGTATCCTGCAACCTTACCTGATTTGTTTATTGTTTCTAATAATTTTTTTGGTGGAGTCTTTAGGATATTTTATATAAAAAATCATGTCATCTGCAAAAAATGACAACCGACTTCTTCATTCTCAATTTGGATGCTTTTTATTTCCTTATCTAGCCTGATTGCTTGAGCTAGGACTTCTGACATTAAATTGAATAAGAGTGGTGAGAGCAGGCATCTTTGTTTTGTTCATTTTATAGGAAAAACTTTCAGTTTTTCACTATTAACTATGATATTAGCTGAGGGTTTGTCATATATGGCCTTTATTATGTTGAGGTACTTTCTTCTATATCCATTTTATTAAGTGTTTTAATCACAAATGGATGCTGTAGCTGGTCAAATGCCTTTTCTGCATCTATTGATATTATATATATTTTTAGCTTTTATTTTGTTTATGTGGTGTATTACATTCACCAACCACACTTGATTGTGATGTATAATTTTTCTAATGTATTATTGTACTCGATTTGCTAGCATTTTGTTTAGAATTTTTGCATCTATATTCATTAGAGATACTAGTCTGCAGTTTTCTTTTTTTGTGTTTTACTCTTACCAGGTTTTGGTATCAGGGTAATGTTGGCCTCATAAAATGAGTTAGAAAGTATTGCCTTTTTTCCAATTTTTTGAAAATTTTAAGGAGAACTGATATTAAATCATCTTTGAATGTTTGGTAAAAGTCACTAGTGAAGTTATCTCATCCTAGACTTTCACTTTTGGGGAACTTTTGGATGCTTGTATCAATTCCTTAATGTTGATTGGTCTATTTATATTTTCCAGTTCTTTGTGATTCAGTCTAGAACGTTTGTAAATTTTAAGAACCTGTCCATTTCCTCTAGATTATTGAATTTGGAGGCATATAACCTTTCATAGTTTTCCGGTATGATCCTTTGCACTTCTGTGGTATCCATCATAACTTCTCCTTTTAGATGTCTGATTTTGTTTATTTGTGTTCTTTCTCTTTTTTCCATAGTGAGTCTACCCAGGAGTTTGTCAACTTTATTGATCTCTTCAAAGAACAAGCTCTTTTTTGCATTAATTTTTTTCTACTGTCTTTTTGTTCGCAATTTAACTGAATTCTGTTCTAATTTTTATTATTTCCTTTCGTCTGCTGACTTTGAGCTTCATTTGTTTTTCTTTCTCTAGTTCTTTAAGATGTAATTTTAAGTTGTTTATTTGGCATTTTTATTTTGTCTTGAGATAGACCTGCAATGATATAAACTTTTCTCTTCTTACCTCTTCCACTGTATTCCAAAAGTTTTGGCATGTTATATTTTTATCTCTTTGTTTCTGTGTATCTTTCAATCTCTCCTTTTATTTCTTCTTTGACCCATTCATTCTTTGGTAGCATGCTGTTTATGTCCACATATTTGTGGTTTTATCCACTTTCTTTCTGGAGTTGATCTCCAGTTTCAAAGGATTGTGGTCAGAGAATATATTTGGTATGATTTCAATCTTCTTAAATTTGTTGAGGCTAGTTTTATGTCCCAACATATGGTCTCTTTGAGAATGTTCCAAGTGCACTAGAGAAGAATGTATAATCTGGTGTTTTGAGATGAATGGCTCTATAAATGTTGATTATGTCCAATTGGTCTAATGTGTCATTTAAGGGTGATATTTCCTTATCGATTTTCTGTTTGGATGATTTATCCATAGCTGTCAACAGGTATTTAGGTCCTCTACTATGATTTTTTTTCTGTTTCTACCTTTAGTTCTGTTAGTAATATTTATGTATATATATATAAATAACACATAAAGTTATATGTTTATATATATATAATAGATATACATACATATATGTGTATATTATTTAGAATGATATAGAGCTAACATGAAAGTTTAATCAATGGCAAATTGTGATGTTTTTGTAGGTGAGTTGGTATTTGAGCTGTCTTAAAAGATGAAGATATGTATACCAGGTCACTTAGGGGATGGACCTTCTAGTCACTCTAACAGCAAGAGAAATTTGCAAATGGAGGCATTTAGGCTACATATGCAGATATGGATAAGAGTATGGCTGTCAGAAGCACCTGAGGTCTTGACTGAAACTCACTTCAGAGGCTGTGTATATTGACTGTACACCAATCTGGTGTGGGGAAGGCAGCTTTCCTCCATAAGATCTATCAGGTAGATACTTAGTAATTACCTATGGTTGGGCCTGAAAGATTATACATAGTTTTGGGAAAAGAGTTAAATTCCTTTAGAGTCACAAAATACTATTGATTCAGACTGATTTGGCCATATGATATCAGATAGGCATGATGAAAAATAAAGTTAGAGAGCTAGGTTTATGGAAGGTCACAGAAGGTTTTTAAACACCATGCTGTGGAATTTATACATAATTTTAAAGTCTTTTAATAGATTTTTTGGTCTTAATGTTAGAAAGATCTTGCAGTCTTAATCATGCACATATATTGAAGGGTTTTAACAAGAGATAGTACCAATAATATTTGCTGTTTAGAACTATAATACTGTCACAAATTATTACTATAGAAAAAAGAAACAATTCATAATGATTAAAATGTAAAATTTACCAGAGAGATATAAGAATACTAATTCTGCATATTAGTTTTATGGCCTCAAAAACATAAAGCAAAATGGACAAAAAGGACAAAGAAAAAATCCAAAATTAAAAGGTAAATATTAACAGAATTTTGTAGAAACTGATGAAATAACAAAGAATTAGTAAGCATATCAAATATTTCAACAATCCATAGATGCAAACATAGATTCAAAACATATTGGAAAACTGATTAGGGTATATAAAAAGGATAATCTATTATAAGAAAATTAGTTTTTTCCAGAATTATGAGTTTGGTTTAAAATTTTTGAAAATCAGTCAATGTAATTCTCCATATTAACAATGTAAAAAGAATATTTACATGATTATATCAATTGATTTTCTAAAAAATTGTTACGATAAACTCCAGCAGACTAAAAAGAGAAAACATTCATTCATCAATCTGAAAGAGTATAGAAAGATGACAATTATATAGCTACCATTACATTTAATTGTAAAATGTAAAAAAATGTTTTTCTAGATTGGAGATGATTTAGAATGTTCATTTTCATCATCTTATTTATTAGGTGGTGTAGATGAAATAATAAAAAATAAGGTGAGTGATAGAAAATGAAGAAATAAAACTCACTATTTATATTAATTGTGAAAATGGAAAATTAAACAAGCCTACAATAATATTAAAATTAATAAGTTAGCAAGGGTTGATGAATATGGGATCAATATAGAAAAAATCAATTGTATTTCTGTAAACAGGTAGCAAGTAATTAGAAATCAAACTAAAAAGAAAGTAATTTTCAAAATCACAAAATTTAAAAATACGAAATCTAGAGATAAATTTAATGAGATGTACAGAATATCTTCAATTAAAATTTTGAACATGTCAGAAACATGAATAAACACATAAAAATCGAAGTATATATTTATTTAATAGTTACCTTAATGCTTTAAAGATATCAATACTCCCTCAACATTTTCAATGAAATTCTAATAAAAATTTATATTGTGGTGACAATTGATATTAATATTTCAAAATTTATCTTGTAATGCGAAGGATCAGGGATGCCTCATATACTTAAAGAGGCAGAGCAATGTGGGAAGAAATTCTTCACTAGACATCAAGATTTATATTAAAGCTGTATTAATTAGGGGGAGGGGGAAGAAAATGACAATGTGGAATTCAGAAATAGTATCTAGTACTGTATTATGACCAAGGTGTCTTCAGTGGAAATATGTGGTCTTTTTTATATTCAGTACTAGGTTAATTCAATATACATATGGACAAATCTTCTAGAAGTTTTATTATTTTGCTCATTCTTCAAGTTGCCTGGAATTATTTTCTGTGTAAGATTTGTTATAAGAATAAAGTTTATTTATCACTATTATTATTTATTTATTTGTCCATAATCCATGTTAAACAATAATAACTTAATAAGCTTGAAATAAACAATTCTCTAAAACTGATTGTTATGGAATTAAAAATTGCCCAACTGGACTACATTAAAAATGTGGAAATTTCTATTAAACAACACCAGAGGATAGAAAAGGGAAGCTATGAAGCCAGAGAAAATATCTAAGACAGAAAGTTCACATGGGATTATATAAAAAAACTATAATTCAATAAAAAATGGAAGACAAGCCAAAATAAAAATGAGCAAATGATTTGAATAGGCACTGCACAAGAAGGATACCCAAATGGCTGATATTATTAAAAGCAACTTAACCACAGGGTGATACTCAGCAGCATGTTTAAAATTTAATTAAATTGACAGTTCCAAGTGGTGAGAATGGGAGTGAAAACTAGAAAGAAGTCATATGTCCTAGCAAAAGAGTTTAAATAAAACATATGTAATGGTTTATGAATGCGGCAATGAAGAGAGCATGATATTATATTATGAAAATATTTGTCATGAGTGTGAGCATGCATGTGAGAGATTGAGAAAGATGGAGAGGGAGAGACAAGATAATCTGAATAACAGTACAAACATAATGATTTCACATCTAAAAAAGGAATGAGAGAAAAGACATATGAAGAAAATGTTTTTATTTTCTGTGAAAATAATAAAATAAAAAATTGAGATATAGAAATAAAAAAATCAGAAATAGTTTTTCTTCTTTTTGCACATATGCTTTAAATAGCATAAGATGAAAATATTTTGTATGATTATATTAAGCTAATTTCCACACTAAAAACAAACAATAATAATACCGGGGGATATAATTTCTTAATTTCAGATGAGAGTGGTAATTCTAGCCTTTTGTCCTATCCTTCTAGCCCTATGTGCCAAATCTCACAGACAAACACACGTGCGCGCAAAGAAACAGTATATTATTTGACTGGCACTTTTGAAGGCGTCACTCAGCTCCTTACCTTCTTCTCCTTTTCATATCTCCTGCCTTCCAAGTCTGAGTGCCATGTGACCATAGCATAGTTAAATTCTCTGGGTTCAAATCCAAGAACCACTGCTTACTGGATCCATACTTGAAGATGCTTAATCTTTTTGTGGCTGAGTTTTATAATCTGTGGAGGAGAATAATGACTAAATCTACCTCACAGAGTTATGTGGAAGATGTGAAAAAATATGTTTATAGCATTTTATACAGTATCTGTATGATTCCATAAATGTGAGATCTATTATGATTACTATTTATATTATTATCATTACTGTGCTAACATGAAACATTTGTCCTTGGTATTTTAAAGACAAATTCCTTTAATATGCAATTTTAGCTGATTATGCACTCATTTCTTTAAAATTAAAAACCTTATTTGATTTGCAGCTTCTTAGGAATTCTACTTTGTGAATAATAATAAAAAAAAAACTTTCAAGAGCACCTGGAAAATGGAAAGAAGTCATTGAATTTATTATTTTGATCTTACATGAATCCGCACCATCCTCTTTTTGTTTAGTAGAATGAAAATTTGTGGCGGAGATGACTTAACGCACTAGCAGTTCAACACTATTAAGGGTTCCAGTAGCTTAAAATAAAGTGGCTTTGCTTTTTTCCACAGCTTTGCCACTAACAGGCCCCAAAGCCTTGCTTGATAGTCATCAGATGATTGTCTAGAGTCACACAAAATGTATTCAAATCTCTGCAGAATCTTTTTGTCATTATTTTCATGGTCTATAAGTTAATAAGAACATGCCAAGTGCCTTTAGAGCACTGTAATTTGGTGTTTTGAGGGGTGGGCTCAGATGCTGCATTCTACTCTTTAATATAAAATGCAAAAAAAATGTCACCATAGCTTTCAACAGCTTTAGGACAGTGTCTAATTTCAAACGTTGCATATTAAATCGGTTATGCTATAGAAGACAACTTTCCTAAATAGTGTTGTCAATTCCTGGCTGCTTTTAAAAAAATTTCTCTCCTTCTCTCCGTCCCCCTACCCCAGCCTGCTCTCTCCTTCTCCCTCCCTCCCTCCTTCCCTCCCTCTCTCTTTTCCTTTCTTCTTCCTTCCTTCTCTCCTTCCCTCCCTACTCCCTACCACTACCTCTGCCTCCCTTTCTTTCTTTTTAGCCTTAGGGATGTGTGTAAGGTCTTTGCAATTAATATCATAATTACATTTTGATTATAAATATTTCTAAAATGTAATAATATTTTTAAGTAAAAGGTATATTTAAATTGGAATAGTTAGGCAAATGTTTTAAAAATAAACAATCTATATAAGTCAGAGGTTATATCTGGGAAGTGCATCTTAAGGTTTTATTCTTTAGCATTTTTTTTGCATTAAAAAATTATCTTCAAAGAACAACCAGTCAAGAACCAATGAAAATAATAAAAGTTATAAAACAAAATAGTATAAATAAATGTACTTGGTAAATTTTAAATACTTATATAAATGTAAATAAATGTTATACAATTTGTATGTCCTATCAGAGAACATCAAAATTACATCTTTCAAACCACACTTTGTTTCAGAAATAATATTCTCTGCTTACACAAAGCAACTAAAAGTGCCTTCCAAATACTGTTCTATCCTTTATCACTGTGTTTCTTTGAGATTATTAGTATTTTTTTAGTGGTCAGAGAAAAAAGCAGACAGTTTGATTATCTAAGGTCATGCAATAATGGGTCTACAAATGAAGTCTGCTGCTCACATTCAATATCTGATTTAGAATTTATCGCTTCTAAATACTGCTTGGAGAGAAAATCATCAAGGTTTTTACAAACTACTTAGAGAGGAAATCCTTCAAGGTTTTTACAATACTGAGAAAATTCTCACATAATCATCCACATGCCATAGGAACATATAAATTCCAGATCTTTATGGATAACTAAAGGAGAAGCAAATTTAAATAGGTTGATAATATTGATTTCATCATCTTAAATGTACAGAGTTTAAATTTTCAAAGTACAATAAAGAACAAATAGAAAAACAAATACAATAGGTATATACGATACTGCAAATAAGAATATTTTGAAGCAGTTTGTCAATGTATAACAGGTAACAAATAAATTACATTAAATTTGTTTGCATGTAATGTTTTCTCCAAACCAGTGTTTTGGAACGTCTGAAACGAACAAGGAAAAACAGTCCTCAGCCCTTGGAAAAAAGCTTAACACATTATTATTACACTTAGGGAAAAAACAAAACACGAAAATATGTGAAAGGTACATTTAGTTTTTTTGTGCAAAAAGAATGAAATGAATGGGCAAAATATTACTGCATACTCTTTGAGAATCACACTTTATTAAAATTGTAGCAATTAATATTTATCCCATTAACTTGGGAACATACTGGCCACAGAATGCTATAATTGCCCTTCTTTCTGCAAGGTGTATGAAAAGTGCATTATAAATTCTGGATACTTCAATTGCCCTAAAAGATGTTCACTTTAGTTTCATAGACAAAGCATGGTTATTGTTTTTCATACAATGTCTGCTACTACTCAAATTGTTCTTCCCTAGTGACCTGAAAAATAAATTGCAGTGAGAACTGTAGAAAAAAAATTCATTAAAAGGAAAAAAAAGTATTATCGAATTTAATAACATCTCTCTTAATTGCATACCTACAACAGATAATATTTTCATACAACTCCTCTTGGTCTGATACACACAAAAGATGTAGGTATCCCTCATGATAAAGAGAAAAAACACTTCCTTGGTTTGTATATGAATGTCATTCTTTCCCTTATTTTCACATATCTTCCTTCTTCCATTATTCTTTCCCTTTACTATTACTAAGCATTTTGCTCTTCACTTGCTCTTTTTAAATAAACATCTTTAAAAAAAATAAAATAAAAATTATAATTTTATATAGAAAAGTATAATTTAGCAAACTTTTATAAAAAAATCTTAAAATTTGTAACATTTTTAAAAATTTACATTTGAAGAAAAATAAGTGAGAAAAAAATATACCCACATATTAGCCATTTATTTTATTACCACCCTAAATCTTTTCTTCAATTTCCCTGTGTAGTCACTAAAATGTAGTCATTGCTGTCTTTATCTTATAATTTCAAATAGTTATATCTATTATTACTATTATTTTAATCACATATTTTGTCATTGCAAAAACATTTTTAAAATGTTCTTGTTTTCATAAACAATTGGGTCTTGGCACCTATTTTTATTGATTCTTTTAATTAGGTAATTCCATTTTATTGTTATATGCATGTAATGAAACAATATATTACATTTAATTTCTAACTATTCCTCTTGGTACCCTTAATCCCACACTAAGAATAAATGCATCCTTTGGAGATTTTTAGGTGGTAAGGTTTACAAGAGGATTTTTGGAGGTAGATGTTTGTTTTCCATGCAGTCACAGTTTAAAGAGTACCTGTTGTACACCTGTGAGGTCCATGTGGGAAGCTCCATATGTGTTTCCCGTAGTCAGAGGATACATGGGACTTGTGTAAAATTCCTGCTTGACAGTACTACTGGTCTTGAGATGGGTTAGCTAGCTGTTGAGCAACAAACTAAAGTAGATGTTTCTGCTTCAGTGGGATCTGCTTGAATTAGATGAAAATATTTGAAGCTGTGAGAAAAAGTAAACAGGAAGGTGTCATGCTAGGCCTTTCCATAAAGTGTACCTGGCAATGGAAATAGAGTTCAACAGAGTAAAACTGGTAACAAATTAACTGATGCAGCCAGTCAAAGGTAAATAGCATGATCCACAGAAGGGGCATGGCTGTGAGATATCCCCAGTTGTAGGAGAGTTGTTTTGATGAATTATAAAAGCACTCCATTAGAAGTCTGCTTTTTAACTTCTAAGATAGCACAAGAAAATGTTATCTTAAAACATATGACCAGTCATTGAAGACTTGTAATGTCCTCTAATTTCCCACCATTCATTCCATCCCTAGACTTCCATACTTGGAAAAAAAGAAATAAAGAACTATGAAGGTGAGCAACAATGAGGAGAGGAGAGAATGAAGTAATCATCTGACTAGATTCTTATTCTCAGAGTAAAGACTCCTGACGCACTACAGGGTGGAACTCAGATTTGGAAAAGAATGCAAATAGATTTGTTTTGTTTTGTGTTGTTTGTTTTGCTTTTATTATACAAGACTGGGCTTTCTATTGCTGGTTTGTTTTTGTAAACTGATATATTTTGTGAATCTAAGTATTCAGAAACAATAATGAATCTTGTAAAAATTTTCTAAGCAAAAGAACGAATTCCAACAGAATGCTACATATATATATATATATACACATATATATATATGTATATGCCTTACTGTTGAACTGTACACCCGAAACACATTTTCATTAAACAATGTCACCATAATAATAATTTAAAAATCTAATTCCATCAAATAAATATAAATGAACACTGAGACATGAAAATAAAATTGCTGTAAAACTTCATTTCGTTATTCATGGTTTTCATCCTACTGCTTTCTACCATCAGGTCATAGGAAAAGCTAGTTATGCTTTGTATAACTCCACAGGTACACATGTGGGTGCTTCAAGTAGAATTCTTAGAATTAGTAGACTTCTTAAATAGGCTTTAGAGTATGTGTCTTACAAGTTGTATTAGATACTGTTAAATTATATTCCAAATTGGTTGCAATAGTTTGTACTCCTATAGCAATGAATATGCACTTGTCCATAACCTCTCCAGCAACAAATTTATTTTATGATTTCAAGTGGAATTTTTAATCATCTAAATTTTTAATTTTTTATAGTTGTATATATTATTATTTTTTCCTTTTTAAATATTTTATATCTTGTTTAAAAAAATATTGCCTGCAAAAGTCATAAAATTATTTGCTTTTAATTGTTTTAAAGTTTGGGCTTATTAATATTTAAATATTAAATCTACTGATTGCATATGGATATAAATATTAAAAAGTTATTTAATTTCTCAATGTCATTTATTGATTAGATTATTTTTACTGGTTACTGCTCTCTACTTGATTATATAACAATATTTAGAGTATAATTCTTATTTTGCAAAAAGTGGCAAATGTGTGAATATCTGTATCATGTTTAGATTTATATCCATTTAAAATGAAATGTATAATACACATATGCATTCATAGAATGCACAGAGTAATTATTTTTTCAGCTGATTTTTCTGACTTTTAGCACATAATAATCATAAATTATTTTTAAAGGTGATTGTATATAGGGATTTTTAAAAAATAGTCATAAAATAATGGTTGTATCTAAAAGGGAACTATTAATGTAAATATAAAAATAGCATAAGCAACATCAAAATGGACATACTGTTTTATTTAAGACATACTGTTTTACTTATTAGACATTTTCTTTCTGTTAACCAAGAGACAATATGAATCAAGATATTTTTTCAAACTTCATCCTCTTATATAATTAATTTTAGTTCTAGAAATCATAATAAATAACCAAAACCGACTATGAACACTTATACATCATATTGCTCATGAATACTGTGTTTATAAAATAAAAATTATAAATAATCTATATTTCAAACACTCCAGTGTCTTGGGACTGTCTTATTACTGTTGTGTGAAATTGTCCATTAATGTCCCTAACTTGTCAATAAAAGTGATGCTTTAAAAAAAAAATAAAAAAATGATCAAGAAAAATCATTAACAAAGATGATGAAACTTTATATTCCATTAGAATTGTTTCCAAATATATTTGCTCACATGGGGAAATGTTATTAACATTATATGTGAGAAAGTAACTTTGAACAAAACAATACACATATTTGTTAAATGAAAACTGCAAGCTATGAAATAATGTGTACAATGTGGTATTATCACTATAAATTCCTGAGGAATGTTTATCTGCATTTTCTTGAATTCATTTGTAAAAACATAGGAATAGTTGTAAAAAGGTAACAGTAAATGTTATTTTTTCTACAAAGCGTTATATTATAAAGGGGAAATAATTAACTTTTTAAAATATATCTATTTATATATTTTGTTTGTTATAAGCATATATTAAGAAAAACATGTATATGTATAGTTTTCCAAATTTTTAAAGTTCTAAAAAATATACACCCAAATATATATAAATTAAGTAAAACATGAAGTAATTTGCCACAAAATATTAATAATTATTGATCAGTTTTTTCTTTTCAATGTTTTTGCCAATTCTCCAATTATTTTATAATGCTTTAAAAATATATTAGTTTACTTAATAGTAACATCCCAAATTTGTGTTTGAAGTAACAGAAAGCACCCAAAAGATTTTAATTCATATACATAACTATACACATCTATATATAATTTCCAGAAGACTGGAAATAAAACTTAATATTTAAAGTGATTATTATAATCACAGGGATATAAATGATGTACCTTAATATAAAAATATAAAAAGGGATACCTTTTTATATTTTCTATAATAAATATTTTTATACACTTAGCCTTGGTTTATTTTATAAGCTGAATTTATTTTTGCTTTTAAAATAAGTGTTTACAGATAAAATAGTTATGTAGTTGTGAATACCAAAAGCTGTAACACTTAGATGTACTTTTCAAAAGTAAAAGATCCTAGAGATCTATCATAAAACAGATTTCTCGCTTTGTCTGAAAATCCAGTATCCAAATTTGCAACAATAAGTAAATGTTTCTCATGCCGCAACCAGATCAAAGTTGACAGACAAGCCCCAGAGCAGGTGGATTGCTTCAATTACTTGACATCTATAATGAATACAAAATAAGTTCCAAAAGATTTCTGGATATCTGTAGGATGCTGGCGATAGCTCAGAGCAATATGACATTGATGATGAAGCTTGGGCAAGATAAAAGTTTCCCCAAAAAAGACAAGGCATTGTTTTTTTGTGGCCTTTGGTTTGGCAACCATTAACTATAAATGCAACAGCTGGCCAGTGAAAGGATGGTATCAGGACCAGTTTAAGAATGCTGTGATGTGATGCTATTGGCAGGCCGCCTACGTATTTGAGATGCAATAAGCCCAGCAACTGGACATTTTAGCAGCTGGCCAGACAAAGGATATTGTTCAGATATTTAACAGCTGATAATTGAGCATTCTAGAAATATTTATTGAAAAGAAAGTGATTACCACATGGGTTGGCAAATGTTCGGAGACAATCGATATTCAAAGTTTAAGAGAAAGATTTTGGGGAAGATAAGTCGAGAAACACAAGATTGTCATCTCAACTCTTTCAGGAAGATTTTCAGGAAGGTTAGACTAGAGATTCCATATTATAAGATGAAATAAATAATGCTTAAACTCTAACACTGAATAGCTATTTTATTATACTCTGGCTGTTTTTTTTTTTTTTTTCATTGCTAATCAATCCTCTTGCTATAATAAAATCTATTACTTCTTTATTGCCACCTCACTTTTTCCTAAACTGATAGTATTATGTAATATACCTATTTAAACATTCTTGCTATAATCTTATGGTGGAAGATTGTGTGTATTTTTCATTAACTAATATATTTAACTATTTTTTAAAAAGTTCATTTAGTCAAAAAAATATTAAACACTTGAAAGACCATTCATTAAGGATAAAATAAAACAAGAAAAAAAAACTATACATTTAATTGACAATAAAGATGAAGTCATCTTGTTTTATTGGAGATGCATTTAAATATAGTAGAAAGACATGGCAATTAAAAATATCTCTCTGAAATTTTGGTTTTCAAAGCTTAAACTATACCCTATAGTTATAATTTCTACATTATTTAGAAAGCTTTTGTGTGATGAAATATATATTTATTTTTGAAATTAAGAATCATAATATATATTAGCAATGATTTACAAACCCGAGAGTTAAGTAGAAATAACACTGAATTTGAATTTTCATGCAGATATTTTGTGATTTGTTTTTACATATTTAGCTTTACAAATGATTCCTAATTGAAAAAATCTCTTTTGACTCAAACTCACTATTTTAAAGTTTTCCTACAGCATTCACTAAGGTACTTCTCATATAAGAAATGTTCTATAAAACATAATTGTTCAAAGAAACTGGTAAAATTTGATTACAGCAGTTCCCACTGATTTAACTTGAAGAGATTTCTGACTTATTCTCTGAATTGAATATCTAATGGATTTCCCAGGATGTGATGCCAAATGAAATACATCATACAAATTTAAGAGGTAAATAAAGAAAGATCTCATCTTATCTCACTTTATCTGTTGCATGCACCATATTGAAAACAAGAGTCCAAAAGTAAGAGAATTATCTATTACTCTAAAAGGACATATGGGCAAAATAATACATGTAAAGACATTAACCAGAAAAAAAAAGAGTTCAAATCCATGAAATGGTGATTTGAATTATAAAGGGTTTAATGAACATTGAGTTTATAAGCTCTGTAGAAGCATGGTCATGTTTCACGATATAATTCATGCTGGCCAACAAAAGAGAAAAAACTTTCTTGCTTGCCTTAACAATCTATAATCCTTAAAATACCATAAATTTTTTGAAAAATAGAAGTTCTTAAAAGGTAACACTTCTGTTTTCAGTACTCTTTTTAAGACAATAGAATTTAGAATAATTAACCTTTTACTTTCAAGACAAAAACCTTAATAATTTTGTCCATTTTAAAGAAACATGGACTACATTAAAAAAAAATGGTAAGAATGTATGTTTTTTCTGTGTAACTTATTCATTTACATTCAATTTTCTAAATGTCTCATCATTTTATAAAAATTGTCAGCAATTTATTGTGTTCTTTAATCTTTTTAAATACCTTTTTGTTAGTAGAAATAGTAATTAGAAAAAGCAAAATTGGTTATGAAAAACTTTGATTTGATTATATCTTTCCATTGTTGTATTCTGATGTCCTCAAAACACAAACTATTATAAGCATTTTAGAGTCATCATTATTTTACTACTTCCTCTTGGTTTTTAAACCAGCTATTTTATGACCTTACAAATGATGCTATTCCTGTGATTCCTGTGCTTAAAATGATTCTATTTCTGCTTAACTTGGAAAAGTAAATATTGAACAGCTATACTACTTCTTTAAATATATTTTAAGAAAATAAATAAATCATGCTTGGCTTATAGTTTATGAGTATATTTTATTATTTTGTCTTCATAGCTATATGTATAATATTATTATCTGTATTTACTGATAAGACAATTGGGAAAGACCACTTAAAGATGTTAACTGGCTCATCAAGGAGAATATGTGCTTGAGTGAACACTCAAGTTCAAATATTCTTTCTACTAACTGGGAGAAAATTATAATAATCAACATATTTTCTGGACTTCACTATTATAAAACAAATTATTTTATATGTAACTAATCAAATTCATTTTGCAGTACAATTTTAGAGTGGAACAGAAATTAATAAAATCATCAATTTCTTCATATTAAGATATGAAAATTAGGACCTGGAGAGGTAAGGAAGTGACTTGCTATAATTCTGGTGATAGTATCAGAGGCTGAATAATTATCATAATCTCTAAACTCTTAGCACTGGGCTCTTTCAACTACTCTATTACTTCCTGTCTCTCATACTAATTATACATGCAGTATAATATACAATACATTAAGAATAGTCTATAAAATTCAGGTCTCAAATTTTAGTTTCTGTTATTTCTTGTGCTTTACACATCCAAGTTGAAATGGTGAACAAAATTTGGTAAAATAAAAGTTCAAACGAAGATACTTAATATATATTCCTTAATCTAATTGACCTACTACTCATAAATTTTCAATTCAAGCATCAGAGACTTGAAACGTATAATCACTTTTAACTGCTACCTACTCTCTCATTTTGGGCTATCTATCTGTATTTCTGCTCTGGAGAAATGTAGAGAAAATTAATGTAACTGTGAATCAAAATGATAGGTATGAAAGCAAGAGTACAATCTTTGTGGCTTTTGTAGTGACTTCTTGGGTTGAAAGAAGAAAAATAAACTGAATTTTATTTCTTGCCCTACTCCCGTTTGAACTTCAAAATTGTCTTTGGTATTAAAATAGATGCAAGAATCTCTAGATACCTTGTAATAAAGGAAAAACAGTTCCTTAAATCTACGTGGTAAACCTTACATACATCTAATCAGATTACAATAAAACAAAATAAACCACCTTTGTATTGAAATTATGTCAGTGATATTATACTCATAAATTATGACAATGACTTTTTAAGTTGAAAAAGACCATTGCGGTTTATATGTAAAACTCTTTTGAAGCCATGATCCAATGTTCAAGATCTCAGAAATTTTACATATGTAACAAAGTATGACAGTCAATCATTTCATATAAAAGAAAATGCATTCTTTACCTGTATCACTCAAAACACATTTTAAGGGTGAAGAAATACCTAATCCCCCAACATTCCTTCTTACATCGTCTATAGGCTTGGACTCGATTTTATCCTAGCCCACACTGTACAGCCTATTTTCTCCACTTCATATTTTCTTTCCTGAGTTCCCAGCCCATTGGACTTTTATTCTCTCTTCCCCAATAAGCTCCTCCTTAGCTCTTTTATATGTAGATGAAATATGTTTTCCACCCTCTTCCTGTCATTCATTGTAGAAGATGGATGTTTCTTTAAAAAAAAAAAAAAATCTGTAAGCACTGGCTTGAAGGCCAAAAAGTGGATATAAGGGACACTGTTTTGTATGCCTGAAAGATAACAATCAATATTATGCAGTAGCAAAAAATGGTAAAAGTGTCACCTGAAGTATCTGGAGGCATATAATGTATGAAATAAACTTGTAGGATGAGAAAGTACAAAGCAATATTATTGTTGGGTGTCTGTTTGCATTGACCTCTTTTGATGAGAAAAAATAGAATTCAGAAGGAATTTGCTAGTTTGCAAGCAAGACTGAAAGATTTTAGAGAAGTTCCAGAATCTCATAGCTTTGCAATGTTGGAGAAGCCAATCAATTTTAGAAAATGAGAAAATTTTTGAGGAAATAAAAAAAAGACTGAATAAGGGTATGACATCACACATATTAAAACCCAAAAATAAATAGAAGTGTTTCAGACAAAGAGTAGTTAGGGACCTAGGAACAAGCACATCCTTTTGCTTAGACAAAATGACTCAGGAAAAAAAAAAAAAAAGAATATCGACTATCCCGCCAAAGTTAGATAAGCTCAAGGTACATGCAAACACAACTGAGTAAAGTGGAACCAAGATGAGGATGTAAAAGAAAAGGAATATGCTGCTTCTGGAAATTATATTTCAAAAAGAACTTCGGACTTGTTATTTTCCACATGAATTTCACTGAGTATTTGTGAGAGATGTACTGCTACATGATTCACTGACAAGGGCAAAAACAAAACACTATTTAAAACTTAAAATTATCTTTAGACCCCTAACAAACTAAAGGTGGAAAACAAGCTAAAAATGCTACTCATCTGCCCAGTCCCTGATGACTTCTTTGGATATGGTCAAGAACAATGCAGAAAAGTGAGCAATTCCCAGAGTAAAGTGCTATGTGAAAGCTGATATATTATAATAAATTGCAAACATATATGTTTGGGGAAAAAACAGCTTAAATTTTTATTTCAAGTATACAATGTAAAAAGACTCTTTCATTCTATTTCTAAAATGTTTAATGATGTGTTTCAACTTGGCAAAATTGAAATAGCATTTGCTTTAATTTTTATCCTATCAATGTCTTAAAACAGCTCCCTATGGAATTTAAATTTAAGCTCTATGTGTTCAGACATTGTGTCAGTTTTGTTCACAGGTATATCCTCAAGAACTAGAGCAATGCCTGCTACATGATAGTTGCTCAATAAATATTCACTGACTAAATAAATCAAAACTGTTCTTTTAAATTTTGTTTTGTTGAGCACTCTACCTCCCATAATATTGTGTCCAGATCTCAGAAATTATGAGGCACTCTCTATTATCGATAGCAATTTAAAGCTTCAATTTTAAAGTATATATAAACTTCACCACCTCTCGTGCCCTCAGGGCTGACTAAAGCTAAGATTCTAGGCTATAAGGAATAAAAAAGAAGCATGATCTGGCTCTGAGCTATCTATCCTCTTTATCTTCAAGACCCAGTCTCTCTTGTTTATTGGGCTATGGAGAAAGAAGTAAATTGGCTAAGTCCTGCAAAAGTACTAGAGTGTAGTTGTAACTTTTTAAAAGTTTCTTTGGAAAATACTGAAGAACAGAAATGTTTTTTATAGGCTTAATTCAAATGCCGGTCCTCTCATGGGTAAATGTGTGAGTTTTCCAGTGTCTCCTTCACTCATTCCTGCCTCACATTTTCCTGTGACATCCCCTGTGGGCTATTCTTTGAAGTCCAATGCTCAATCCCCTACAGCTGGCTGCAGGCACCTCTCACTGTGCACCTGACGAGCAACATGATCAGAGCTGAGTATATATTTGTAACTGTGCGCAAGTTACTCTTTAGTAATATATCAAAATATTTTTCATATATTTTTATGCTCAATGGTTAAAATTAGGTTTCCTCAAGAACCAAGTAAAGAGTCATAGAAATTTTCAAAACTTCAGAATCTGAGAAGTATCACTGCATATTAAAGAAGCCATTAAACAAGGTATCTTTTACGTCATTGGCAATACACTATAATAATCTTTTAACTGCTGTCTCTGAATTTTATTGAAGTGAGCATATAAGTGGAAGGAGTCCCATCTTTTACAGTCAACCCCAACTCCCAAACTTCACGACACTTGAGCACTTATCACTGCATTTCTCTGGATCACAGGGCCCTGTGGGAAATTAGAAACCAGTAAGACACAAATACACACAAATATACATACACACCACGTCACATTGCTCTACTCTATGTGAGTAATGTGTAAAAATCACTACTTCTACCCCGGACAAAATTAAGTGTCTTGAAGTTTTGGAAAGCTAACTTTCCTAAAATCTTCAAAAACACTTTTGTATTCATTAATTTTTTTTGAGCTAATGTATAGTTTTTATATTAAAAGTGCTAATAAATAAATATGAATTATGTGCCTCTCACGTATAGTTTGATATCAGAAGTAGCAAATAAGGTTTTCTAAAAGAAAGGCCTCTGAAACACTAGAAATTAAGAGAAAGTAGTGCAGTACAGGGGAAAGGGAGCTACAGCAGTGACAAGAGAAAATGCCTATGATTTTCCACACACTTTCTGGCAGGGCTCTCAGTTATAGGTGTTTAAACTATGTCAAAGAAATGATTATGTAGCTGAGGAATATCAGAAACCGAAAAATGTTTGTTACTTATCAAAAGTTAAAATTCTTTGTTTTCGAACAATTCTAGGGTTATGAAGCTAGAATGGCTTCATAACTGAGACAAAGAATAACAAAATGATAGATATCAGTTATCCTGAGAAATGGGGCACTTGACAACTTCAAAGCCTAGACTTCCCCCCGAGTCTCCTGCAAAGTGTAAGACACAAGGCAAAAGAGATCTGTCAGTGTAAAATAGATACTTACTAAACCTTACACGACCAGGGGACATGCCTGTACTTAGTCTTACATTCATCCCTACAACCTTTTGTGATCAAATGAGGCAAGAAGAGTAGAAAAATGTTTCTTTAAATAGTCTAAAACACATTTTATCATGACATTTCTTACCTTCTAAATAGAGTAGTATATTTATTCTCAGAAGCAGATAAATATTTTATAACTCATTCCATATCCAAAATCCAGTAGAGAGAAAGGGGAGGATTAAATGGTAGGAGACTGAAGTTTTGCTCCTGTCTTAAAGAGTTTATAACAATAGTTATAGGTTTTCGTTTTTTTTTCAGAGTAACTTAATGTTCTTTTCTGTATATAACAATGCAGGCCCAAAGGTGAAAATCCAAATTCGTTTCCCAAACCTTTGAGAATAATTGAGTTTAGAAGGCAGTCCTAAAGGAAATTGTTTTAGTAACTCTGATAAACGGAAGCTTTTCTAAAAGCCTCTCACAACATTTGTCATTGCTGATTACTTCCTCCTTCCTAAAATACATTTTTCACTTGGTGTGATGGTGAATTTTATGTGTCAGTTTGACTGGGCTAAGGGATGCCCAGATAGACATAAAACATTGTTTCTGGATGTGTCTGTGAGGGTGTTTCTGGAAGACATTAACATTTGAATCAGTGGACTGAGTAAAGAACATCCACCCTCAGTGATGCCGGCAGGCATCATCCAATCCATTGAAGTTCCTACTTGCACAGAAAGGTGGAAGATAAGTAAATTGTCCCTCCTGTTGAGCAGAGACACCCATTTGCTCCTGCGCTCAGACATTGGAGGTCCTTTTCTATATCTATCTATATATATATATTGTATCCGTATCTGTATCTATCCTATTGGTTTGATGCTTTTTCTGGAGAACCCTGACTAATATACTCGGTTTCTAAAATGCCACATTCCACTGGTTTCCCTCTTACATCACTGGTTAGTTCTTTACAACTTCATTTTC
Source organism: Pteropus alecto (assembly GCF_000325575.1). Lineage (NCBI taxonomy): Eukaryota > Metazoa > Chordata > Mammalia > Chiroptera > Pteropodidae > Pteropus > Pteropus alecto. The sequence goes on from NW_006494614.1 coordinate 5,757,686, forward strand.
TCTCTCTGCAAGACTCTGAATATTAAATTATTCCAAGAGCTAATTATTTATCTATACTTATCCCTTGAATGATTCTATACAATGTTGTGGTTTTAAATGTAATTGATAGCTATGATTTCCAAAATAAACATATCCAGTTTAGATTACTCTTCTGGGATTCCAACTCTTACATCTAATTGCTTATTCAATGTCTCAACATAGATACCTAAGTGAAGCTTCACTCTTTAAATGACAACACTAACTTTTTCCCATCTTAAATCTACTGCTCTCTCAGTCTTTCTCACCTCATCAAATGAAATCACCATTAATCTAGTTGCTCTTGTAAAAATCTAGGAAATCACTATCACTCCTCTCGTTTTACCTCATCTTACATTCATTTTTACTTTATCCCTCATTATTCACAGGTGTTATCCTCCAAAACCTCTTGCACTTCATTTTAGGCCTGTGTATTGGAGGACTTGAATTGACACACTCTGCATGGACTATAATACTGTTAAGGATCTGACACCAATCTACTCAAATACCTTACTTAATGGCATACCACTCTTCCATATTTTGTTATTTCTCAAAACAAAACAAAATACAAACACAACAAGGTCTTTTCCTTTACTTTTACATTTTTCATCCATAGCATTGTCAGAGTTCAGCTCAAACTGAGGAAGTTAGCTGAGAGAAATTCCTGGCAGCTGTTGTGTCTAATCATTTTAAGAAGAGAGATGTGCTGCGTTAAATTACAATTTGTTTTCTAGATTTGTGCTAGCTTTTCACTTCCCCAACAATAATTTGTGTATTTCACATTATTAGCCTGCATTGTATGAATAATGAAGCCCTTTCTCCATTTAGATTATGCAAATGGGATAAAAGGCAAATTACAGGAAGTGAAACTGAGAATTCTTCTTAGTCAGTAATTGGGAAAATGTGGGACTCATCCTCTTAGTTTCTAGTTTGGCAAACTATAGGATGGGAAAAGAAAAAAATATATATATATAAAAACAAGCCCTTGGCAAGGTTGCCTTAGAAGGATATGAAATCAAACACTGAAGAAGCTTTTTAGGAGTCTATAAAATGTTAAAATTACTATAAATTTCTCATTGCACCACAAAAATAAGTCTAATAAATCAAATTGTTTTGTAGAGACCCAGGTCTAAGTTTTAGAACTGATAATAAATGTGGGTTTTGACCACAGATGTTTAAGTTTTGGCACTCACAAGAAAGGGCGGAAACAACGATGTCAGATATTGTTCAGGATGCTTAATTCTTAGAGTTTATAGCTTTTGGAATAAAGCCTCTGGTTTCCTGGTGCCTAGTGTCTCATAAGTCTGGGACTCGATTCTTCTTCAAACAGTTCATTTGATTTAACTGCACTCAATGAATGCTTTGGCTACTATAAATATTGAATGTCTATTCTAATAGAACTCTGAATATACTTATGATTACTAGCTGTTCTATGAATGTAAGTCATATTTTAGTTTAAATGCACTATACTTATACTGTCCAATAGAGGAGCCACTAGCCTCATGTGGCTTTTGTGCACTTGAAACATAGTAAGCCTGAATTGAAATATGCTGTAAATGTAAAACACATACTATATTTTTGAAGCCTTAGCATAAAAGAAAAAATATATATATATATACAATAATTCATGAAGAATTTATATATTTATTGCATGTTGAAATTGTTATATTTTAATTTATTATTTTGATACATTTTATTCTTAAAATCAATTTAACTTGCTTCTTTTCCTTCATTTAAATGTGGCTACTAGAACATAAAATTATATATGTAACTTACATTTCTATTGCACATGTCTAGTCTGTCTTTTAAAAATATCATCCATTACATGGTTAGATAGTCCAAAATATGACCTTACTAATGAATTGACAGATAGAGTCTCCATAGTTCAGTCTACATAATATGAAAAGAAACAAGGTTGCAGCCATAATGATTCCATTATTGGTTATTTTGTGAAAAAACAGAAAACCAGAAAATTATTTGTAGCATCTTGATCTTTGAATCTAGTCTTAGGAACATTTAATTCTAAATTATAATGAATACACTACTGACTCAGTTATTAATATTCATTTAAAAATTTGTGTTTTTTTCCATTTTATTATGACCATTTGCAGTTATACAGAAAAACTGAAACTTACATTGAGCACCCATATGCCCAATCACCTAAATTCTACCATTAACATTTTTTTTTCATTATGAAGGGTTTATCGGAAAGTTTACCATGTACTAGGTCTCAGGGCTACAGTGGTAAAGTAGAGCTTCTCAGTGTCACAGGGGACATGATCTAGAAGGGAGATAACACAAAACACTGACATGTAATTATAACTTTTGAGAAGTACTAGAAGAAAAAGCACAGGGTGCAATGAAGAAATTTGAAGGTGATAATAGCTTTGAGGCTGGTACTCTCTGAGGATGAGCACAGATAGTTGGGGAGGAGGTGCTGAAGCTGGAGGAACAATCAAGGCAGAAAGAACTGCCTGCACAGAAAGCCTGGAGGCAGCAAGGAGCTTGGCAGGTTTGAGGACTTGAAAAAGGCCAATGAGCACCGAGCACAGCAGGCAAGGGAAAAACGACAGAAACTGAATCTAGAGGGGCAGGATGGAGTTGACCTTACAGGACGTTGTTACCTAAGGGAAGGAGACTGAATTCTATCTGAGAACCATGAGAAGCCAAGAGAGCTGTTCTATCTTATTTGTTTTTATAAATTGGGTATTTTCTCCCATATTATTTTTAAACTGTTTCTAAAATTTTCTTTAGTCCTTAAAAAAATTTTTGTTTGGAATAGGTCTAAAGATTTTGTTTAGAATAGGGCAACAGATTCTTAGTTTTACTTCATCTGAAAACGTCTTGACTTCCCCTCATTACAGTTCAGTGAGCGTAAAAATTCTGTTGCAGCTACCTCAGCTTCTAGAATCTTTACATTTACAAATACTGTAGATTTTGCTAAATTTGGGAATTTTTCAGCCATTATTTCTTCAAATACTTTTTCAGATCTACCCTCTTTCTTCCTCTCCTGGGACTCTGATGACATGAATGTTAGATCTTTTGTTATAATCTTATAGATCCTAAAGCCTTGTTTATTTTTTTCAGTTCATTTTATATCTATTGTTCAGATTGTATATATCTATTGTTTTGTCAAGTTCGTTCATTCTTTCCTCTGTCTCCTCATTCTGCTTTTAAGCCAATAACTTGTTTTATTTTTTTCAAACATTGTATTGGTCAATTCTAAAATTTCTATTTGGTTCTTTATATCTACTATTTTTTTTTTGCTGAGAAGGTCTTTTTTTTTTTTTTTTTCATTTGGTTCAAGTATATTCATTTCGATAATTTCTGCTTTAATCATTGTTCTTGTCATATAATTGTAATATCTGGATAATCTTGGCATCTATCAATTGTCTTTTCTACTTCAAGTTGAGGTGTTCATAGTTCTTGGTGTGATGAGTGATTTTTTATTAAATCTTGAACATTTAGGGTATTAGTTATAAAACCTAAATCTTATTTAAATTATCTGTTTTAGCAAGCCTCTTCTGACACTATGCCAGCGGAGAAAGGGGAGAGCTGTCTCATTTTCACTGCCAAGTAGGATGAAAATCCAGGTTTCAACTCATCCTTCATCCAGATCCCAGGAATTAGGGGGCATCTTCCTCCTCCTCAGCAGGATGTAGTGAGGCTTCCCACTAGACCTTCCCACAGATGAGGACGTGGCTCATTAACTCTGGTCTATTGCAAAGTCCTGCCTCTCCAGCAGGCCACACCTCTGATACCACTCTAGCTGACTGTATGGGAAGAGATCCTCATTACAACTCATCCTTCATCCAGATCCCAGGAATTAGGAGGCACCTTCCTCCTCCTCAGCAGGATGTAGTGAGGGTCCCCACTAGACCTTCCCACAGATGAGGACGTGGCTCATTAACTCTGGTCTATTGCAAAGTCCTGCCTCTCCAGCAGGCCACACCTCTGATACCACTCTAGCTGACTGTGTGGGAAGAGATCCTCATTACATATGGCTGAGGGTGCAATCTAAGTTCTCTGTGTGGTCTCCACTGAAGCCATGGGGCTGAGAGGGAGACAAAAGTTCTCATTACTATTCAGTGGTGATGACATTCCCAGTTCCTCCAGCCTCTGGCCTTCTGTTATATAACTCTGCCGGCAGGGCTAGGGTGCCTCATTATAGCTAGCCGAGGTTGGAAGTCTCAGCCCCCAATCAAACTTTGCTCGCAAGGGTAACAGTGGGTCCACAATTCATTCTGTGGTGTTCGGCCAGAGTAGTGCAGTTATTACTTAAATGTTTTCTGTTTCCTGGTTCCTTGACTAGAAAGAATAAGTTTTGTTGAGGCTTTTCTCGTCTTACCTGTTAGCGTATGGGGTTTCCAGCTTCTCTACCACTGAATTAATGATATATAAGACAAAAAGAAAACCCAGGGGACATATTGCAGGTCATTTCTCGATCTAAAGGTTCCTAGACAGTCTGTAGTCTTCTCTCCACATTTCAGAGTATTCGTATGTTTGTTTTATATAATTATTTATGTCCACAATTTCAGCTATACTTGATGGAAGGAATAGGGAAAAGTGCATTACTCCATCTTGTTAAAAATACTGACTTTTAATACCATTTTGAGAATCAGAGATCACATGAATAATTTCCTCGCCATACAAAAAAGATATAAATTTCTATAATTTTATATTTCTTCACATAACCTATGTCTTCATAACTAGAGACTGTTTTATGAATATCTGAATTATGACTCATTTTCTATAATATTTAAAAAGATAAGGGTCTCTTAAATATGATCACATAGTTTTGCTTTCAGGGTTTATCTTACCAAAACCATGGTTTGATGTTTACAATTCTAAAATACTTTATTTATTAATCTAATGTTTAAGTGAATCATATCTAATAGTGATATTCAGAAAAATAATTCTCAAGGTAATGATTTTCAATAAACATATTATTGTGATTTTAATAATATGTTGATAAAATTTACATTACTTTTTATCTCTATAATTTGCGAATTTAATACTGGCTTTAAAATTTCAAGTTTACTTTAATTATGCTGTATATACTGTAACATTAGAAACATTATTTCTAATCTCTATTTCATTAGGTTATTTGTATTCTTATAAGCTATCACAGAAATCTTTGTAAAGAAATAGTGATTGTCTTAGGTTTGGTTCTTGTGGGTAGTAGTTCAATTAAACATTAAAAAAAATAAAAATTAAATCTGAAAGAAAAGAAAATCAACCAAGGATACATTAATATGCAAGTTTATACTTTGGGCAACTGGGGCTAAATAAATAGACCTCTTGGAGACCACATTAAACCTGTTCAGAGTTGTCCCACCCTATGATAGGAAAAGTGGGTGTTATCTGTTCATTGATTGATCCATACCTGTTATTCATTGTGAGCTAAACTTTGGGTATTAACTCCCCAGAAACTCTTATGAAGGGAGTTTCAGATATTGCAGAAGAAATCCATCAGCTGTAAAGGAATGGGAAGTACAAAAGTGATAAGTGCAGGTCCTTGATTGTGTGTGCCACTCTGGAGTGAGTATAAGTAAAACACTGAGTAATCAGATAAATAGCTTATATAAATGTGCACTTATATGCTGAAGCAATCAGAACTACTTTATTAGAAGTCTTCTACCTTTGATACAGAAACCACAACTTTTTTTGTTTCTGATAGATTACTGTTTAGGTTTTGAAATTTTAACAAAATAGCGTTCATGCCACCATATATTAGTCCTGTCTCTAAAAAGTATCTGCTTTAAAAAAATAAAAATAAAATAGAATTTCAGCATTGAAAGAAACCACTGAGATATCCCAGTTATTTCCTTAGTTAAAAGTACTCGAAATAGTTGCTTTGAATCTCTACTTAAACAAATACTTCAAAAACATTATAATTTGTTTCAATGGGCTAATAGAAGTTATATTTAAATACTGCCTACTACATGTTAATCCCCTGAATTTTGCCTGCGTTATGCATATAAAAGAAGTACATATGAAAGAGCTGAAATCACTCAGAAATTCCCTTAGATATCTAATTTTTATTTACTTGATATTTTTATTATCCATATTTTGGGTAAAACATACAATTCATCCTGTCCCCAGTCCTTTAACCACATAAACAGAAGTGCCACAATCACATTCACCATCTGACTACAACCTCCTTCAGCCACTATCCTGGACCTTGCCCACCCAGATCTTGTCTCCAGACAACTCTGAACTCAGTCTCTTTTCTAGCATTTCCTGTCTCTTGATCTCTGGATTTGTTCTCCATTGCTAGTGTGCCACTGCTACTTTGTTCCCGGCTTTGCCAAAATGGTTTTTATTGATTTCATCACTTCAGCTTTCTCCTAGCTCTTTTTACAACTGACCACTATTTATAAGTTTCCATATTGTTCCCTCAGATCTATGTGCATTTTTCACAACTCTTGGGGTTAAAGAAGGTAGGAGACAAATAGTGCTTTTCATATGTCCATATGGATTTAAGCAACTTGAAGATAAGTCTCTCCTCAAGGACTTACTACTCTATTTTACATTCTCTAGAAAAGACATAAAAATGTTTTCCACATTTCTGTATATATTACATCAACGAGTGTTATAACACAGGATAGTATGTTTTGTTTTGTTTTTCACTTATACACTCAAAGTTCAGGGTACATATCTAATAGTTAAGGACCTCAAATGACACCTTCACTTCAGTTTTCGGTAATTTTTGCCTCTTCATAACTATGACTCGGGTTAAAGACATATTTAAAGTTCATTAATACACACATAAAAAGCATGCATACCAACACAAATGCACAGGTGCATACATTCAAAAATATGCCCCCTCGCAACAATTACATTGGCTTATCCACTTTATCTGCTCAAATAGAGTTTAATACACTCTGAAACTGCTGTTTATGTTACTGCCTACATGCTTTGCCCTTTATTCTTTTTTGCTCTTTTACCCAGAGGAGTCTATCAAGAGACCATGTACAGAAATATCAAATAAAGTATATCATAAAAAGGAACTCTGAGAACCTAGTGACCTGAAAAAATGTTACTTATGAAACTAATGACCTAAAAATGCCTTTAAGTCGGAGAGCATCTAGTATGGCAAAGAGACCTTCAAAGTGGACTTGTAAGCACTGATCCAGATAGAAGATTAAATAGCACAATATATTAAAAAGCATAAGGTAAAATATAAAAAAAAAAAAGCTGGATTTTTTTTTTTTGGCCCCATACAAGTATTTCTCTCTGCAGCTGAGTGTTTTTTCTGTCCCTCTCTCCCTCCTTCCCTTCTTTCCTTCATTTTTCTCTCCTTTCCTTTTTTCTTTCTTCCATTCCTTGCCCTTCCTTTTCTTTCCCTCTCTTCCTTTTTGCCTTCTTTCTCTCTTTCTTATACTATTTTATAGTCTCTTCTTGTTTTGGACGTTACACAACATTTTTCTATATTCGATAACACTGTAATACGATATTTATATAGCCAATCAAATATTTATTCATAGGTATAAAATATACCATCATTCTATACTAAGTAGAGTTTTTATGAGCTTATTACTGTAATTAATCTGAATAATAAATGATCTTTGTGTGTTTGTATGCATATAGCTCTCTACTAGTTTTTTTCATAATAATTTTTAATAATAAACTTCTAAAGTAATTGTTAATACCCTAATTGGCTTTTATATGTCTGATTCTGAGGATACATTACATTTTCATGTTGGCCACAGTGAATAAAACCATTGACCTTTCATTCTTTAATCAATAAAATATTGACAGGCTTTATAGCCAAGTGACATAACCAAAAGGAGACATTTACAACATTTAAAGAATAAATCAATAGATAAAGTTCTTATTAATGTTCAGAATGACAGTTGTATTTCATTTGACAGGAAAAAACACAGTTGTTATGTCCTTTTTTATTTAGAATAGAGGAGCAGAAGTCAAACATGCATATGAATTTGAATATGCAATTTCTTTAGATAAAAAATAACTCTTGAATCTCAGAAATTCATTTTTAAACAAATATATCATCCCTAGTGTACAGTTCAATAAACTCCATTAGAAATTATGGATGATCAGTTACAATTCTGAAAGGGATCACAGGCTTATTTATACATAACTCTCAATAATCCCACATTATTACACAAATAAGTTTTCTGTTTCATAATCAACTGGTTAGTTTTCTTTCTACTTACTTCCATAATTAAATAAATGTTATTTATTATGCAATTTTTCTGTGCCTCTCAAAAAAGCTTTATAAAGATCTACATCGATTCAAAATTAAACCTAATTAGAAATCAATTTGTTTCTGATTTGCTTTCTAATTCAGGGTTGCTAGAGGAACTAAACAATATATATTTATTCCATTTCTAATTTTCATTGTCATTTTCTAGATCTAAATAATTTGTTTCTGAGGTTTGACAATATTCTTCTTCCAATGCATTTTTGTATATTTTTATCTATTTTCATAATTTGGTATTATTTAATAGAAAACCAGTTCATATTTATTGGAAAAAAAATTGCTTGACACAGAAAACATTTCACCCATCATTCCATGTTCTTGAGTAAAACATTTCCGTTATTTTTGCATAAATGCACATGCTGTTAATTATTACACATTCTGTATTTGGGACTGCATTCTAAACTTGTTTTCTCCAGCCACAAAATAATATTCTACAATCTGACTTTGAATGATTTTATAGAATGTTATTTACCTATGTGATGTTATATTTAAGAAAACTTAGATTGTTTCTAATTTTGTATTACTATAATTCATACTGTGATGAATATCCTTACAGTTCGATTTTTCTATTATTTTTACAATTCTAAATTTCTCATGAGGATTTTCTCTTTTAAAGGGGGCACATTAGTTTTAGAGTTTTTCACTCTTATTTCCTCTTGATTTTCAGAAGCTTGAACCACTTTATACTACCACCAGCAGTGTCACATCATATCTCTTTACGTGCCCCCTTACACTGGCAGATAGATAGATAAATAGCTACAAAAATAAAACTAAATCCATCAATTCATCAAATAAGCAGAACATATTTTAATATTATTTAATTTCATATTGTATTGCAAGTGAGTTTAAACATTTTTATGTTTATTATCAGACACTGATTAATAATTTTTCATGTGTAAAATGCTTATTTATATTAATTACAAAATTATTTTTTTAGGAGGTTCTCTCTCATTGTTTTTGCTAATTTCTGTCAATTATTTTTATTTGGTTAATTGTAAAATATAAATAATGTATCCATTATGTGTGATATACCAATTTTCCTAATTTGCCCTTCCCCTTGTATTTTCTTATTTTTAATAAGACTTTCTTTAGATTTTATTTTATGCTGTATGCTTTTTCTCTGTCTTTTAAATGTACTTTAGGTATATAATCTTAGTTACATTTTTTAAAGGGTTATATTTTCATTCTGTGGCAAGACACCAAAGAAGAGTCAAAGAAAAAATAACCAATTGACCACTTATTTCTAACTCAGTTCTAAAGGTTAATGTAGGTTTTCATAATAAAGTCTGCTTTAACTCTTGACCAGAAATGATAATTGAGCATGAACTCTAGTTTCTTTTCAGTGTAAGAAAGGATTGCTGAAAGAACATAAAATATTTCAGAGATACATCATTTCTAGGACAATCAATAGCTAAAGACAGCACTTAGGTATGAAAAAAAAAGAAATTCAAGTCATTTTACATTTCAAAACTTCAGAATCTATGAAGTAGTTATTGCTAAGAAATACCATTGATGAAAAATCATAAATTTCTGTAGCTGATGTTGGAAGATATGAGCCAAGGAACTGACCTTTACTGTGGAACAATAAAACTCCTAAATTGTCTAGATTTAAACAAGAGGATCAGTTAATGCACGCACACACACGTGCATGCACACACACACACAGAATTGGATCAATTCAAGAATGGGATAGCTACATTTCCCATAATCATAATCAATTCTGGCTAAGAATTCTCCTAATCATTTGTTCAATCAGAACTGAGAGGTAAAGCTACAACCATATTAGTGATGCTTAATATTGTGGTTAAAGTTCAGCCATGGAAAACTTCCTAGGAGGGAAGGGGTTACTGCCGCAGCATGAGTCAAAAAAGGGGATGGAGGGAGAGATATCTAGCAATTTGGGAGGACTCTAAATAGCACTTGTACACAAAGTTATTTCTATATAGAAGGGACAGACCTACTCAAGAGTTCAGCTTACAGATTATTACCATAAGGTAACCACAATTATCAACATATGCTTAACATACATCCAGCTTTGCATTCAGTATGTTATATGGAGTTCCTTAACTATTCTTCTTGATAGCCTTCTTAGGTGCATTATACAGATGAGAAAACTGAGGCCAGGAAAGCCAAATAAAATGTTTAAAGAAAATAAATAAATAAATAAATAAATAAATAAATAAATAAATAAATAAATAAGTAAATAATAACTAGAATCAGATCTTTCTATCCTGAGAATCAATGATCTTAACCTTGCTGATTCTTTCAAAATATTTACAAATAAGTTGCTATCATCTAAAAATATTTTTGAATTGCTTTGTTTTCTTTAAGGATTTCTCTAAGACATTTATAATTTTGAAATCTTTTTTTTCCACCCATAGATTACCTTTATTGTACTGGGTCTGTACATACACAACTTTGAGTCCATACATCTCAGGTGAAAAATCGGGCTTTTAACATTTTAACATAATACTTTTGTCACAACCTCACATGATAATGGCTTTTAAAGTAATTTTATTTTATTTTAAAATACTATGCAAATATTATTTATTAGTCACCAGAGCTTTTACTCCCAGTGCTTGTTAGTTTTATATGTCAACTTGGCTGGGTTATAATCCCCAGTTATTCAATAAAGCATGAATCTTGGTGTTATGGTGAAGGTATTTTGCACATATGGTTAACATCTACAATCAGCTGACTATAAAGGGGACTGTCACTTGATAATGGGGATGAGCCTCATCCAATCAACTAAAGGTCTTTAAGAACAAAGCTGAGGTTTTCTGAAGGAAAAAGAAATTCTGCCTCAAGACTACAGCTTTAGCTCTTCTCCACAGTTAAGCCTCCACACCTTCTCTACAGATTTCAGACATTCCAGTACACTCAATTCCTTGAAATCAGTCAATGTATATGTATATGTATATGTATATGTATATGTCTGTCTATCTGTCTGTCTATTAATCAATATATCTATCATCTACCTCCTACTAGTTCTGTTTTTCCAGATGACCCAGACTGACACATTCTCTATCAGTCTGAATGTTCCTTGGGGACAGATGTCCATGAAGTAATTTTATCCCAAATGATATCAGAGCTTATGAGTATACTTCTGGATCTTGATAAATTAATGAAATTTACTTATCTCGATAAATAAATAAAATATCATGATATAAATATCAGAAAGGGAGTATAAAGCACTCACATAGCTTAAGGAAAAAGTAAGGACATTAAGAAAAAATTAAATCGAGATAAAAATATTTTATTCCACCCACTCTATAGAAATCAAGTTCAATAAGATGTCTGTTCTACCTAATTTCCAAAAAAGTGTTTCTTTTATTTCTTTTTGCATTATTAATCCCATTATTGTGGGTCAATTTTTAAATATACTTGTTTTTCAAATAATTTATATTTTAGAAAGAATATTCTTGCTACTTGCATCTTGCAAAGACTGTAATTGATGTATACATATATTTCAAAAGAATCCTTGTATGTATTCTCCAAGTGTTGGTAGTAAATTAAAGATGTTTTTATAAAATTCATAAAATATGTGTACAAAATAAGGTGTGTGTATATATATATATATATATATATAGAGAGAGAGAGAGAGAGAGAGAGAGATGTGTGTTTTGTGTGCATACATTAGCTCTATCTCTAGAACTATATCTATATGTTTAATTGAATAATGTTACATTTTATATCTGCCAAAATCCAGGACTAGTTTGAATGGAAACAATGCACAGCCATACTCTAAAATCCACTTGTTTCTTATAAATATATATTTGTATCTTTTCCTACCTGACATTTGTGCTTTAAGTCAAAAGTACTTATGTGAAAGCAATTTTTTTTTCTTTTTACTCATCTTCCCTGAAATTGCATAGGAGGAAGCAAACCACTACCACTCAATCTCTGACATTAATTCAATAGATACATAGTTTGATTTCAGAAGAATTATGGAAACATTCTTTCAGAAGAGAACAATGAAAGACAGCAGTCTATGTTTAACACATTTTCCTTTTCCAAGTGGCAGTAGAGCATTGTAACAGCAAAGTAAATTGCTTCCTATTTCTATCTGCTTTATAAAACTGTGACACTGAGTGAGCTGAATCACTGAGAACACATTTGTACACAGCTAAATAAAAAAGTTTTATGTGATGGTAGAACTAGGCAGCATTATTCTGTCCTTGAATGTTTTGATGATTAATAATGCTTAGACCATTGATTTGCACACAACTGGGTCACATTCAGGGAATGGTGAGGACGCTCAGTGTTTAATTTAACAGGTTTCTATGAAGGGAATCTTTACACAGAGGTATGGATGTACAATAGAGCACTACTGATCGGCCTCGTGGCTAAAGGCAAATGACATTATTTAATCCTCACAGAGAGTTCAATTCAAAGCCATAGACACAGAGATGTCCAATATGAATTCCAACCACAGACTACCATTGCTCAAACTGAGGCAAGGCGAGACAGAGGCTGTTAGGAATAATAAAAACCTTCTCCTCTCCAGCCCTCTGGTTTCCTCTGATACCACTGACCAAATCTAATCAGAGACCAGAAATCAAGAGAACATGGATAATGCCATGTGTTGGAGTAAGCCTCCTTGAGCACAGAAGAGGGCAAGAAATGGTGAAGAATAGCATTTTAAGGAAAGTGGCAAACCCACATAGTAGGCACATACACAAGCTGACTGGCAGGTACTTTACTAAATCTAGGCTGTTTAATGGTATGGTATTAGGTACAAGGATTATTTCTTAGTCATTGGGATGCAAATATTTATATGTAAAAATACAAGTAGAATAAATTTATGAATATAGAATAGTGATAATGATGATGACTATCATAACAATATCAATGCTTTTCAATATTGAATGACCATTATTTTCTACTGGGTACTATACTATGTATTTAGTATACATTTTTATAATTCTCACAACTAGTCTGCAAGATAGATGTTATTAGATTTACTTTACTTATGATGAAACTGGGTTTCAGAAAGGTTAACTAAGCTGCCTGAGTTTACCCAAGTAGTAAACAGTAGTACCAGTATCCTTCACTGGGTTTTGAGAGTTAAAATATTAACATTATTTATGTGATTGTGTTTGGCTTCCAGGTATAAAAGCAGTTAAAAAAAAAAAAAAAAAAAGACTGATGACCCAGAGTAGTATCCAAAGATGCATGACAGTGATTTTAGTGACTGCTAATCAACTTTAATTGAGCTCTTCTCTTGAAATTTGAATGAAAGCTATGAAAAACTCTGTAACAGCTCATCCCTGTAATAGTTCATAATAAAAAAAATTACGAAACAGCATATAATTTCAGAGAATTTACAGAGATTAAACTCCATCCATAAATTCTTTGTTGGGGAGAATGCAGAGCCTATAGAGAAATACCAAAGACTTATTCAATGAATTAGTAAAGCAAAGCCATCCAGCCCCTCAAGTCCTAATGACAGGATAAGACCCTGAAAGTATACTTATTCCAATCACTATCTGTTACCATCCACAGACTTTTGAGATAAAATACATTATATCTGTTCTTCACAATTTCCTTTTTCATTTTACCAAAACTTATTTAGTGTATCTTATTCTGCTCATGATGCTGTAACAAATTATCATACACTGAGTTTTAACAAACTTTTATTTCTCATAGTTTTGGAGGCTGGGAAGTGCAAGATTAAGGTGTCGACAAATTCAGTTTTGGGTGAGAGCCCACTTCCTAGTTTGAGAGAGCCATCTTCATGTATCCATACATGTCAGAGAACAGAGAGACCATCTCTCTCCTATCTTTTCTTACAAGGTCACTAATCCCATTATGAAAGCTCCATTCTCATGATCTAATTACCTCCTAAAGTCCCCACCTTCAAATACCATCACATTGGGTTTTAGGCTTCAAAATATAAATTTTGTAAAACACAAAGATTCAGTCCATAATATACTGCAATACATCATTAGAGGTAAAGGCATGTAAAGATGAACAAGACATGTGTGGTCTCTGAAGTTCAAAGAAATTTCAAATGACCATGTTATAATAGAAATACACAGGACGTTGAGATAGAGAATATGAACAGAGGCCTTGTTTAGAAAGAGTGATCAGATAAATCAATGAATGCAGAGATGATTTTTAAGTTGGAATAGAACAATAAAAGTAAACAAGCAAAGGGCTAGGTTGAACATTTCAAAATGAGGAAAACAGTAAATCCCTTAAGCAGGAAAACTTGCCATATTTAAGAAAAATGCCAAAGTGAAATGAAACAGATTGAGTGAAGGAGTTATTGCCATAGAATTCGGATGAGAAAAAGGAGATTCAGAGGGCATTGTTGGTTATTGCAAAGCCATGCAGAGTGATATGATAAGATATGACTCTTTTCTTTTTAAAGATCTCCCTGGCTCCTCTATGCTAAGTAGGTTTTAGAGAGGTAAGAATGGACACACAGAGATAATTTAAGAAGTCATTGAAGTAACTATATAAGAAATGATTGTGGCTTTAATAGAGCTGAAGAAGTGAGAATGGAGAAAAGTGAATGCACATCAGATACACTTTACAGCTACAATATAAAGGATTTACCAAAGTTGGATATAGGAAGTAAGAAAAAGAAATAAGTGAATTTATGACCCTTGAGTGTCTGGCTTTAGTATTTGGTCGACAGTGATGCCATTTACTAAATGAGTAACAGGCTTAAGACAAAACGATAGTTAAGTCTCCCATTTTGCACACGACAAGTTTGAAATGATTAAGTGAAATGTCAAGTAAAATTTTGAATACATCAGTTTGAGGTTCAGAGGAATTGTTTTGGCTTGAAATATAATTTTGAAAGTAATCAATAAACAGATGGCCGTAAGATTCAGTAAGCACTGCATATAAAGTAAAAAGGTGATAACCCAGATATAATTTGAAAGAACTCTAATATTTAAAGGTTTGACATCATTAAATCAGTAAAGAATATTGATAAGGAGTGGCCAATAAATTAGGGAGAAAATGAAGACAGCATATTATCAAAAAAGTTGATATGAAATGTTAAGAATGAGCTTATAAAAGGGAGGATGGACAAAAATATAAAGTGGTACTGAGAGATCAAATGATATTAGGATAGAAACATTTCTTTACGGTGAGAAATATACAGGTCATCAATGGCCTAAGTCAACAGCTTTTGTGGACTGTGGTGATTAACAATTTTAAGCAGAGCAAGTAGAAAGTAATGAGTTGTTTAGACAATCAATCTTCAGAGTTTTGCTGTAAAAAAGGGGAACAAAGAAATGGGTTCCTAGCTAGAAAGAGGTGTTGACTAAGTTGCTTTTTAAAAAATTATTTAAGTTGAAAAAGAATAGAAAATAGAATATAAAGACAAGAATGCTCCAAATGAAAATAATTTTTAAAAAGTGATGATACAGAGGAGGAAGAAAATAAGCAAAAGAAGAATGTTCTTGAGAAGGAAAATTAAGATAATCTCTGGATATCAAAGGGAAAATACATTTAAAGGACCTCCACTGTTTTCTGACCAAATAATTCATTATTTATACCAACAGTCATGATTAATTTCTCAAAATATAGAATAAACCAGAGAAGAAAAAAAAAATAACTCATACCCTTAATCAAGATATACAAATGTACAGTCTTCATTTTATTTTTATTATTGTCCTCTGAGTTATAGAAACTTCTGCTTCCATAAAGTTCACATTAGAAATATAAATTATCAATGAAATGCCTCTGTTTACATAAAGAAATGCTTATTTGGAGAATAATATAATTTCTTTGAAAAGCTACCGGAAGTGTGTGGACTATAATTTTTAAAAAACCTCGCAAAGAATTCTGACAAGATCTCCAGGCAGGGATGGATATTCAAATTGGGAAGGAGATTTTGTAAATTGTTTCTTACACTCCGGACTTGTGTATTCATTTGTATGTTTGACATCTAGTAGGATGTCTAATAAGCACACGAAAATTAACATTTCAAAAACTAACACTTGACTTTCCATTCCTTACTCCAAACTAGTTTCTCTCTCATTACTCCTCATTTCTGTAAATGGCAACAATAATTCATCTAGTTGAGCAATCTGAAACTCTAGGAGTTATCGTTGGCCCCTACTTTCTTTACTGCCCTTACTGGTTGAATATCTCACCGAGTTGTATTGTCTCCGAATATATATAAAAAAATAGTCTGTCCAATTCTATTCTCACCATTTATAACCAACTCTAAGCCATTCATATCTTTTGCCTAATATAATGGAATAACCTCTACTTGCTTTTTACCTTTGTTTCTTTGTTATCTATCCTACACAAAGCATCACAGTGACCTTTTAAAATCAGCTCAGAATGAACCAACTCCCTGCTGTAAACTCTCTAATGCTTTTTCATCACTCTTAGCCCAGAAGGCCTCTGAACAAATCTCCTATCTCATTTCCTATCCCTTTGTCTCTCACTTACTACCCTTCAGTCACACTGACCTTTTGGTTCCTGGAATCAGGTACTTATCCAAGTCTTCCCTCTGCTTAAAAAGCTCTTCCTTCAAATCTGAGACTCCGTCTTCTTGTCATTATGACCTCGATAAATTTCATCCTCAGCTGAAAAGAAATTAAAAGTTACAAAATAACCCAAGAAGAGATAGCACTATGAAATAGTATTAAGTCAATCTGTTCAATAATTAGAAAAGTTTTCTACTCAATAATTGTTGCTCTCATAAATATAAGCAATGATTAACAGCTACTATGGAAAGTGATGACAGAGATATTTGATTCCTTAAGCTAGTATAGGAAAATAAGAATTGTGTAATAAATGATTTTCAAATTAAATAGGGTCTTCTAAGGCCCGTTGAGTTAATCATGTTACTCATATTATTTTATAAGATTTCTTAATTTTAGTCATTGAGTACACTAAATGAGTTTTATTAATGTATGTGAATATACTGTTTTTATGGTCATTTTATGTGATTTTTACGCTATAACTTCTCTGCCTTTTCAAGTGAAATAGCTAATAGTCTGTGATTATCACTATGCAAAGTTTTAGCACTTAACAGCTTAAAATCTCAATTAATTTTGTCAGCAGGATTTTACTAATACTTGGGCAAGTTAAAAACTGAAGAAAAGAGATAACATACAATTACAGATTGTAAAGGGTTAGCAAGATTCTAAAATAATTTTTCTAACGCCTTTCACCACTGACTATATTTTTAATGCCTTCCACATAAACAAAAGAATCAGCCTTCAAACCTATCCTCAACTGACCTCAGGAAATGACAACCCACTGTATTACTGAAAAATGGTTTGCTTCTGGTTACTTTCATCCTTTGGTCAAAATGCTATCAGTTACAAAATCTCAAATCCAGGCTAATCCTTTTTTTCATATGATAGCAAATATTTAAATAAGTTGCTATGTTCAACTTCATTGTTTTTTTCAACATTTTATTCACTTAATACATATTTATTTTTCATCTATTACGTATCAGACATTGTATTAGAGAACTATGATACAGAAGTGAACAAGACAGTCCTGTGTCTGCCATTATGAAGATGACATTTTGCATATGGCATAATTTTGCATTTCTTTACAAAGTTGGTTTCCTATATTTGCTTCTGTAAGTGCAATCAAATAAATCACACACGTACACACCCCTAAACATGATTCAATACAACAGAATAAAATGATCCCATCCCTTTTATCCCCAACCATGGTCCAATTTACAGCTTAATGTTGACAATTTCTTAAACTACTGTATAATAGTTTATTCTTAAATCATATTTTACTTTCCATACATCATATAGAAAATATGCACAATACATTCCTATCAGAATATTTCAATTATGAGTCTCATTCTATCATAGTTAGTGATATATATTCATGGTTAAGTTTATGTTGTTTGCATATGAATCTTAAGACTACTTTATTACTGTATTTTTTAATTAGAAAATAGGCATGTGAGCCCATATCAATCACAGTTTTGTTTTTTTCATCATAAATTACTAAGCAAACTCGGGAGTATTTTTTTCTTTTTGCCTTAACTCAATAACATTTACCATGTATTAGGGACTGTGGTACTTGTATACTCAGCAGCGGTGAACTAAAAAAACATGATTACTGCTATGATTCTCAGATTTTTAGTGAGAGATACAGAGTTTACAAATTATAGACAATAATGATAAGTTTTGTGTGAAGGGAACTAATAGAGTAATGATGGAGAATTGGGGAAGGAAATCAAATTAAAGTTGATGGTCAAAAGAGCTTCTCAGACTAAGAATTCTTAGAAGCCAGTTATGGAAAAAGTAGAGAAAAAGTGATCCAAGCGGACGAGATCCAGGTATCTGATGTGTGAAAGGCCTCCTTGTCTTTCAGCAACCAAAATGAAGCATAACTAAAGAACTAAGGATGAGTAAAATTATGGAAAGAGACGAGGCTGAAAAGCAGGCAGGAGACAGATTCTGCCTGTTCTACTTGATATTCTCCACATAAGGAGATTCCATTCTTATCCACTGTTTTCCTTCCTTCTCCATATTACCTTAAACTTATCTGCATTTAGTCAGCTGATGTCTTTCATAATCAGTCAGCTGATTATCTATCATCTATTGATCTATCCTCTATCTAATCTATTTATCATCTATCATCAATCCTGGGTTAACTGTGATCATGAAGCATATGTTGAAATTCAAACAATATACATAGACAAAAGTTCACTTTCCTTGTGACTTTTGGTTTCATCTAAAATCCAAAATATTTGTCAGATAAAACAATGGAAAAATTATCCCGCATGATGTTTTTTTCTTTGCTCCTCTCTCTGTTTCATTTACTCCTCTCTCTGTTTTCCTTTGCTCCTCTCACTTTTTCATTTACTCCTCTCTCTGTTTTTCTTTTTCTCTCTCTCCATTATGTTTGGGACATCCGATAAGCCTCAGTTTACTCTGAGAATATGCCACGATCTTGCTTTCGGGTAGCCAGCATGCATTCTAACGGGACATATAGGGTCTCTAAATCTGCACTCAGTTACTATCTTAACCATAAATAGGAAAGCATCAGGCACTAAAATGAGTACATTGTTCCCAGAGCCAGCAAACATTTTCTTATTCTTCAATACTTTCTATCTATAAAATATGAGTTTATAGTCTATCAGATATTATTATTTGTTACATAGCTTCCAGTAACACAGAATTTCCTCTTTTCTTGCCCCGTCCTGCATCCACATTCTGTATATTTTCTGTTTGTAAAGTATTTGAATCTGTTTCTGAATATTTGTAAACTTTATCTGTCTGTTCAAAAGTTTACACATCATACTTACTTTTGACATTATATCCCATAAACGTACAGATGGACATTACTCAAGACTTTTTATTTTCTCCTGTATAAGTGGTAACTTGCTTTCATTTATCAAACATATATTTGGCTCTGGTAGAAGAGCAGATTTAACACACTATTAAAACAGCTTCCCAGCTTCCATATCTCTTAGATAGGTTTGAAATGTCACATTAAAGTACAATTCTTTGTGGTTTCCTCTTAAAATAATTTCAGTTTACTCCCTTAGCAAATTGCTGCCAAACTGATGACTTCCCTATTTACTACTGGATATTGAGAACATCAAATACTGAGAATTTGTTTTTAGCCCTTTAATCATCTCACAATCTCTTATTTTATTATATAAGCAGAGGACTTTTTCTTTTGTCTATTGTTAAAGAAGCACCTCTACCTAGTAATAGGACATTTTCTTCTTCCACCATCCAACAGGATATAATACATCCCCTAAATAAAAAAAGAGACCTCTGAGCTTTGGAAATTTCATTTTAAAACTACACTTAGAACAGAAAATCTAGAGAGCCTTAAATAACTCTTTCTTTGGTGATTTAACCTGCGAACTGTCAATGATCCTCTGTTTTAATTCACAGATGTAGTACTATAAATAAAAGCATCCCTAAATAACATGGATCCTAAAAAGAAACTCACATGTATTGATTTGACCTTAATATGCATGTCATAAATCATATTAATCACAGCATTTGCAATTATGTAATGTTTTCTATCTCATGGACATGTGAAACTTGTGGTAAAAAGTTGAACCTCCCTTTTAACTACTCATCTCACAAGTGTATGTGCTTCATGACAGCAAAACCTTGGACTCATATTCCTGAGGAATATATTTAAAGCTCACCCAACTGTTACTAAGTTTTTTCAGTATTTATAAATACATATGTGTAAACCCACATAGTCAATGTGTGAAAATAAATTTATATATAAGCCTATTTCTCAGTAATAGAATGCATGTATATAAATTACACCTGTGTTAGTTTATTTAGTAACAAATGTCCCTAGGTTGAAGAGAAGTACAATCAACTTTAAATGAAAGCACATTTTGCCTCTGTCTCTGTCAGTTGTGGAAATCTAAACTCTTCAGTGTCGTTGTAAACCTGTGCCTCAGTGTCTATTTCAGCCTGAGGCAGAACCAGGATGCTGTTACAGAGAGAAGCTTTGAGAAGTGGTAGACTTGGCTTTATTTGCTCCAAGTAACTTGAGAGGAAAAATGTTGGCTTAGAAAGCAAACTTCCTATTCTGCAAAAAGTCTGTTTTAGACATAAATTTAACTATAAATAGATTAAAGATGAAATTGTTTTTTCATCCCAAACCTTGCTCTCAAGCTTGGTTTCTCAGAGTTTTTAGGGCAAGTTCAACCTTAGTCATGGCCTTTTTAGAAGATACCTCTGGTAAGCTAGGAACTGAAATTCAGTTGCCAAATCTAGTTAATTCTGTGGCATTTTGGATAATGAAGAATTTGTTCTCTCCTGTGTCTTACACAGCAACACATAGTGTTTGCATCTGTTTCTGAGTGAAAGCAGAACAATGAACACCCGATTGCTGATAGTGTTCAAGCTTAATTTGCATGACTGTTTGTTAAGAAGATTAAGAAGAAATCCTTGTACTGGGTGGGAGCTTGGACTATAGGTGATCACAAAGGTTCCTTCTAATTTCAAGTTTCTACAAGTCTGCAGAACTACTTGCAAGCAAATGAAGACTAAAGTACATCAAAGTAGGGCTATTTCAATAAGATATCACGGTTTGAGATTATTCTCTTGAAAACTGTTCAGAAAAGCATCTAAGGACAGGGCACAGTATATCTATCATATGATAGAACCTAAAGCCCAGACACACATTTCAATTAATCAACTGGAAAATGCCTTTGGACTTAGAATTACAATGGCAACTTTTTCCAAAATTTTCTATTGTTTTCAATATGCCTTATTGCAATAAATTAAACTTTTTGATTCTTAAGTTTGTATTGATTTATTTTGCACATACATGTTAAAAGAAAAGGTTCTTATTCCAGAAATAGTGAAATAGCTTGTGTTATATTGAATCTCCTACAAATAACAATTTCAAACTCTTGGCAGGGAAAAAACCCAGAACACTTTTTTAAGGCCCTGGAAAATGACCAAAATGAGATGCAAAGAGACACTGGAAATATAAGAAGGGAAACTACCCCAAGTGATATTCTTGTTCGTTAGCTTTTTTTCTGTAGGGAGTCCACATTTAATGTTGTATAAGGCAACTAGAATTCAAATAGAAACCTCATCTTATTTCCTTGAGAAGTAGAGAAAGACCTTAAAAATTATCACAGTGCTGAAATTGAGGGGAAAAATCCTGGAAAAGAATATGGCATATATTGGGAACTCTAAAATTTGCATATAGCATACTATCGAAATCTTGGGTTGAGCCTTGGACTGTATGTGTGTGTTGAAGAGACTTATAAGTACTATAGAAAGCATTAGCTACAAAGTTGAAATTGCTGAGCAGAGATTTACGTTTCTACCTAGTGCATAAGAGACTAAATTTGTGTCTGAGACCTGTCAAATTATAAGCAATTGGTGAACACCTCAGGCTTTCCATTGACTTTTGGAGTGAAGACTATGTCCAAAATAATTTTTCCTAAGACTAAGGGTAAAATCAAGTATACTTGTACTAGCAAAGCAGAGAACACATAGATTCTCTGAATTCAAGGGGGTCTGCTATTATTTTATTACTTTCTAGGGAAAAGAAAAAAATACACTTCAGAAAATGTGTGTGTATTATCTAAAATATACCACCCATAATTTCCAGTGCATAATCAAAAGTTGCTTGACATGTAAGTAAACAAGAAAATAGATCTCAAAAATAAGAAAAATGGGCAGTTAGTAAAAAAAAAAGGACTCAGGTTGATCCATATATTGTAAATACAGAAAGGGGCTTCATGCAATTAAATAAATGTGTCAAGCACTTAAAGACAATGCCTAATGAATAAATGGATGGAAAATCCCAACATGAAAGGAAAATTACTAAAAAAAAAATCAAATAAAAATTTTAAAACTGAAAAATGTAATATTTGAAATGAAAAAATCATTGGATATAATAACAGTAAACTGAAGATTAAGGAAAAATAAAATATGTCAGTAAATTTGAAGACAAATTGATAGCTCTTATTCACTCAGAAGAGAGAAAAAACAAAGTTCTAAAAAAATTACTACACAGGCACTATTTCTGTGATTGAAGAGAAAGTAAGTAATAAACAACATTCTTGAGGATATCAACTGTAAACTCGGTTTAAAAAAATACATATCCGAGGGTAAAAAAAACAGGAAGAATTTGAAAGAAACTTAATACTTGGAGGAAGCAACCAGGTATGCAGTAACATCCCAGATTCATTCCTTCCTTGTTTCTTTCCTTGATTCCTTCCTTCCTTCCTCCTTCCCTTCCTCCTTCCTTCCCTCCTTTCCTGTTTTTCCACTGACAGGAATAATCAAGACAGGGATTTGAGGTGGCTAAAACTCTTAATAGAACAACCAATACATTTCCGTAAAAAGAAATCTGGACTCCTAAAACTTTCAAAGAAAAAGAAGGAAATTAGAAGTAGAAAGTTAGGGAAAAGTAATGCAAATCAGATGATCCGTTCTGCCCAGGTATATGAATGACCCCTGAACTAGGCATTAACAGACAGATTAAAGCAATCAGAACTAAGATATGAGCTAAAGCTCACCACAGGCATAACAGAGTTTCCTGTTTGTGTCTACACCAGTTAATTTTCTACAAAAACAAACAGGAAAATCAACACTTTTTGGGAGAATATAAAAGAACTGACAGTTGCTACAATGTCTAACAGATAAAATCTTAAATTACTAAACACATACAGAACCAGGAAAATACCATCCATCTCATGGGAAAAGGTAATTAAACAACATACATCAACCATGAGAATAATCTGATGATGGAACTGTCAAGCAAGGATTGTAATGAAGATGTTATAACTATAATCAATGTAGTATAGTACACATATAATAAATGGAAAGAGAGGTAATCTCAGAAGAGAAATTAAATTATAAAAGGAATCAAATAAGTATTTTAAAACTATAATAGATATATGGAAAAATTGATTTAACAATGGAATAAAAATTACAAAAAAAGACGTCAATGAGCTTAAAGATAGAATAAACAGAAAGTTCCAAACTGCAGAACAATATAAAAAAAAAATTCAAATTCTTGGAGAAGTATTATTTACAATAGCTAAGCTATGGAAGCAATCTAGGTGTCCATTCACACATAAAGGGATAAAGAAAATGTGGCATATATATACAATGAAATATTACTCAGTACTATATAATAATTAAATTTTGTCATTTGAAGCAACATGGGTTATGCTAAGTGAAATAAGTCAGACAGAGGAAAAAAAATGCTGTATGGTTTTACTTATATGTAAAATCTTAAAAAAGCAAGACAAATGAACAGACAAACAAAACAAAACAATAACAGACTCAGAATCAGAGACCAAAAAGATGATTGCTAAAGGAGGGAGTTAGATAAGTGAAAAAGGTGAAGAGGAATATAATCAGTAATACTGTGATTAGTTTGCACTGTGACAGATGATTATTATAATTAGTAGGGTGATCACACTGTAAGGTATAAAAATGTTGAATCACTATCTTGCATGCCTGAAACTAATAAAGTTAATATAATATTGTATATTAACCATACTTAAAAAAAATCCTTGGTAATCGGTGGACAACATAAATGGAATTAGCTTATAAGTAATCAAAGTCTTAGTGAAGGGAAAGCTAGAATGCAAAAATAATTTAAAGACATAATATACAAACACTTCCAAAATTTTATTTATAAATATATATATATAGTATTAAACAAAAACAAATGGAATTAAAAAGAAGAAAATCATGGTTATCACATCAAAATAAAAGTGCTAAAAACTAAAATGACAAAAATTTTTTGAAAGCAGACAGAAAAATATTAGACATTAAATATAAGAAAAAATAATTCTTATTATTCTTATGGACTTCTCATTAGAAAATGAAAATGCCAGAAGTCAGTGACAATATATTTTATGTGCTGAAAAGATAAAATAAAACACCTATACCTATGTGTAGCAAAAATACCTTTCAAGAATGAAAGCAATATGAGGAGATTTTCAGATAGAAAAATAATTTATTGGTACCAGATTAACGTTCTGAGAAATGAGAGAAGTGTTTTAAGATGCAAGAAAAATACATGAGCAGGAAACATAGATGTTCAAGAACTAAAGATGATTAGTCATAGAAATGGTAATTTTTATTTTTTTAGGTGAGGCAACCTTTGGTTGACCTTGCAGATTGCAAGGACTTTGTCAGTTTACAATCCCTTTTTTTGATTTTTTATTTTTTACACCTACAGCACCTGGTCTTCCTAGGTGGTCTGCAATCCAAGTACTAACCAGGCCCGACCCTGCTTACCTTCCGAGATCAGACGGGATCAGGCTCGTTCAGGGTGGCATGGCCGTAGACAGAAATGGTAAATTTTAAAGACTTATTTTCCTCCTTATATTTTAAAACACATATGACTTTATGGCAAAATTTAGAACACTGTCTGTATAAAATAACTGAATAAAAGACAATAGAACCTATGTTTGCAAAGTTTCTATATATTATGTGAAATTGTGTTAACTATTAATAGAAAGTAAAATTAAAGGATGTATATTGTAATCCCTAGATCAATAAAAATAATGCAAAGAGGCATATCTAAAAGCCAATAAGTTAAAACTATTAATAATCTAAAAATTCTTTAAAGAGACAGGAAAGAAGTTACAAAGAAAAAAACAAAACTGACAAAAAACAAATAATAAGATGCTATAACCTAAATCTAACCATATCAATAATTACATTAAATGTTAACTTTAAACACTTTAATTAAAAGGTTGATACTATAACAATAGATAAAAAAAAACAAAAGCAATTTCCTAGTGTCTGGATAGGTATGTAGTAACTTGCAATCTCCTGTCATTTCCCAAACTGCAAAATAACTGAGTATAAAGAGAAAATTCAACATATCAAAACAGTGTGGTCCCACACACTTCTGCCTCGCATCCACTCTGCCTCAATTATTTTTGTGAGCATAGACAGAGGGTAAAAAAAATAAAGAGAAGACAAAGTAGGGATGTAAGTAAAGGAGCTTGAAGGGGAATTGGAGGAACCAACAAAAAGATCAAAACTTTCCTAAATTTGGAAATTCTAAAAATGTGATGAGACAATCAGAGCATGGTATGAAGGGAAACTTTTTACAAAGGGTCAAAAGCTTCATACAAATGGACTACTTTGTGATTAAAAAGACATTGCCTTATAAAAGGCCCTGATTCTGATTTAAAGGGAAAGAATCAGGTGAAAGGGGTAAGTGTGGTTGAAAAGCATACTCATCCAAACTCATAGCTTCTGGGGGAGAAAAAAGGCAAAATAAAAGAAAAAGGGCTTTTTGGCAATTAGGTGGAGAAGTGGCAAAGGAAAATAACTGATGTTAAGCTAGGAATCTGATAAAATATCCACCCCCAAATAAAGAACAGGAATATAAAGTCCACTGCAGAAAATTAAGAAATTAAAATTCACATAAATCAATTGAAATTTATACCCAACTTCCACACACACACACACACACACACACACACACACACACACACACACACACACACAAAAGCATGAAGCAGGAAAAAACTCTAAGTCTACAGTGCAAATGAAAATAAATACATTCCAACAAGCTTGAAAAACACCTTCAATCATAAATTCAAAACCTAAGCTGAAACAGACAGAGATAAGACAAATGAAAAAAAATAAATCTAAGTAACTAGACACTATAAAGAAGACATAAAAAATATGTCAAAAAAGTAGTGGAAATGGAAGATTATAACAAAAAAATAATATTTATGTTATGTCAAAATCCTTGATAAACAAACAATAGAATAGAACTAAAATTTAAATCTATAATGCAAGGCAACTCTCCAGAAATAGAAAAAAGTCTAAATATACACTAAAAGAGCTCATCGGGTTCCTTGGAAAATTAATCCAGAAAAATCAGTGCTGAGACCTATTCTGTTAAAACTACTAGATTTCAAAGGTAAAATAAAATCCTTAAGGCTTTCAGAACAAAAAACAAAAGACTTGTAAAATTAGAATAGTTATTACAAGGACAATATACAAAGCAAGGTGACACTGAGGAAACAGTTTTTA
Organism: Pteropus alecto; assembly: GCF_000325575.1. Classification (NCBI taxonomy): domain Eukaryota; kingdom Metazoa; phylum Chordata; class Mammalia; order Chiroptera; family Pteropodidae; genus Pteropus; species Pteropus alecto. The sequence continues at coordinate 5,784,407 of NW_006494614.1, forward strand.
AAATACTCAAAGAAACTGTAAACCAAAGATTTTACACCCTGCTAAACTCTCTTTCAAATAGTTTTTAACTATTGAAAACAATGTGGAAAATATAAGTAATGAGGAGATTCTGCCCCCATCAACCCCTCTTCAGACATCTACTTAGAGGGTAAGTTTAATTCATCCTAAGGACACAGGTTATTATACTTCTTTCATCTTTAAAAACATAACAAAAGCAATGTTGTCTTTGTTTATTCTCTACACTGATTCTTTTCTATTTCATTAAGATCTGACTCTTAAGTTTTGTCACTAAATTATCCTTTTGTTTATTTTTTTTGTTGTTTTTCCAACCTTTTTATATGGACTTTTAGTGTGTCAAACTTTTTATTTTCTAATATTTTTAATATAAAAATGTCTCTAAAATTTATTTTTTAAATCTTATAAGTTCATATGTAGAGTTTTATTATCATTCAATTTTAAAAATTATTTTATTTTCATTATGATTTGTCCTTTGAACACATTTTATTTATGGGCATCTTTTAAATTATTCAATACATGGTAACTTCCATGTATTTTTTTAAGCCTCTATAATGATGATGCTATGGTTTTGGAATGTTATATTTTCAAAGCCTATTTTAGGTAGTTTATTAAGTATTTACTTATTCATTGAGAGTTGCTATTTGACGGGTCATATGGCATTGACTAACCACATAGACTTTGGAGTCCAAAAATGGATTTAAATACTAATTCTGTCACTTAATAGTCATATACTTTTAAATTACCTCTTCTTCAGGTTCTTCATCTATAAAATTAATATAGTGGAAGTATGCAAATTTCAGGTTATTTGTGATAATTAAATGACCTAATATATGTAAGGACTTCTGAATATTTTCTGAATATAGTAAGAGCTATATAAAATGTAGTTAACTGATATGAATTAGAAACAGACACATATATGTTAATATTATACATATAAAATAGAAAAAGAACACATTAGATTCTGTGTATATTAGTCCCAATGACACTTGTCTCCTATGATTCATGCCCTATTTAGTCCTGTCATTCATTCAGTTAGGACTGGCCTATTAAACCAACAAAATAAAACACAAGTGATAGTGTGTGACTTTCAAGGCTCTGTCACAAAAGCTATTGTAGTTTCTACCATGGACTTTTAGATTGCTCATTCTTTGGGATGCCATCCACCATATATTTAGGAGACATAAGAAATCCTAGGAAAACTTCTAAATAAAGGAAAAATAATTTGCTGGCACCAATCAGTAGGCATGTAAATAAGCTCCCTTAAAAGAAGATCCTCCAGCCCCAGTCAAATCTTTGGACAACATCTCTAGCCATCTTATGCAAAATCTTGGGTCAGAACACGCAGCTGATATGTTGTCAACTTTTGTACTCACAAATATCATGGGGAATAATAAATCATTATTGTCTGTGTAAGCTATTTTTTATGTGCCAACAGATAAGTAATACAGATTACTAAAAATAATAATACTTCACATGCAAGCTGAGTCAAAGAATGAAAGGCGAATATTACTCAACCTAGGAAAAGTTACCTACAAAATGATGTATATTAAATGAGAAAATCAATGTCATCATCTGAATAGATTCAGGAAAAGCATTTGACAAAATTAAAATTAATTCCCAATAAAAATCTCTTAGCAAATTCAAAATAAAAGGAAACATTTGAACTCTGTTAAAAAAAAAAATAAAAACATTCATATCATATTTAAAAGTGAAACATTTGTGACATTCTCATCAAAGACAAGAACAAGCAGATTTGGCTGACATACTACCTAGTAATATGCAACATTGTACTGGGAGATCAGGGGTTGTCAAGGGCTGGGAATGGAATGAGGATTGGCTGCAAATAAGCAAAAAGCATCTTCGGGGTGATCCAAATGTTTAAAATCAGTTTCAATGATGAATTCACAATTCTCTAAGTTTACTAAAAAACACTGAATTGTACACTTAAAATAGGTGAATTCCATGTGTAAATCCTACGTCAATAAAGCTTCTAGGACACTGACAACACCAAATCCTAGTGAGTATGTGGAGCAATAAGAACTCTTATTCATGGCGGGTAGTAGTACAAAATGGTACAGTAACTTTAGAAGACAGTCCGACCGTTTCTTATAAAACTAAATATATTTTTACTATATGCTTCAGTAATCTTGCTCTTTGGTATTTACCCAAAAGAGCTGAAACCTTATGTCCATGCAAAAACCTATTCACATATGTTTATAGTAGCTTTATTTGTAATTGCTAAAACTTTGAGGTGACCAAAATGTCCTTCAGTAGGAACATAAATAAACTTTGGTACATCCAGATGACAAAATATTGTGTTAAAAAGTAATGAGCTATAAAGTTATTAAAAGACATGGATGAACATTAAAAACATATTACTAAGTGAAAGAAGCTAATGTAAAAAGGCTACATATTGTGTGATTCTAACTATATGACATTATGGAAAAGGCAAAACTAGGAGTCAGTGAAATTGTCAGTGGTTACCAGGGGTTGGGGGATAGAGAAAGGAATGCATGGATAGAGCACAGAATTTATCAAGAACTGAAAATACTCTATATGATACCTTAATGATGGATATATATCATTATACATTTCTCCAAAACCACAGAATGCAAAACACCAAGATTGAATCATAATGTAAACTGTAAACTTAGGGTGATTATGATGTGTCAATGTAGGTTCATTCTTGGTAAACAAACAAACAAACAAACAAAAACATAATTTTGGTAACTAATGTTGGAGGAGGCTCTTCATGTGTGAATTATTCCTTTCATCATGAGACCAAAAACAAAAGCTAAGAAAACTTATTCTTTTACAAGTCTTTCTTTTGATTTAGCAGAGACAGAGACAACCTCTATCACCTAACGATAAGAGGTCTACTATCTGATAAGAGCATTCATATAATCACAGATTACTTGCAGTTTTTCTTTTTAAAAAAATTAAGAAATTTCAGAAATTATTTATTCTTAGACTGGATATTCATTTTCTTAATGTGATCTCTGCTTTCAGATGTTAAAAGTTAGTTTGTATTAGATTTTATCTTCTAAAAAATAATAATCAAAAGCTGCATAAAAGAACAAAAGAATGACTTTTGAAATTCATCTGACCAATTAATGCAGCCAAAAGTTAAAGAAACATGATCTCATTGAAAAGGGAACACAAAGAAATACATTTCAAAATCTAGTCTACAGGGTAAAGGGTCAGGATCCATGCAAAAATGATAGTTGAGAGGCTAAATAATCAACCAGAGCATTTGGCAGTCTTCTGATATTAAGTAGACAAAAACTGAATGTCTGAGCCCACCAAAAAAGCAAGTAAATAGCCCAGGCTTTCACTGAATGCCCTTGAAGTATAATATGATAAGAAACAAGAGTGAATCTGAAATAGGCCAGCCTCACAAACAAAACACAGCTTCAAATAACCTTAACCTCTGATTAGATCACTGAGACTTGCCTCTATACTAACTTCCTGCCAGAAAAAAGGCAAATTACGTATGCAGACAGGTAAAATATTTTTCACAGTCTCTACAAATTTTATACACAAATGTCAGAAATTAGAAATTTAATTAAAATTAAAAAAATTAAAAAAATAAGAAAATTAAAAAAAAAAACCCTGCCAGATCTGATGTGACAGTATTAATTTATTAAAAATAAAAAATAGACAAAGTACCATAAATAAGAAAATGGAGTTCTGGGTCACAGTTTAAAATAACTCTGATTAATTCTAAAGAAAATAAATATATGATTAGAAATAGTATGAGAAAGAATTAGTGAACTGAAAGATAGGTCAGTAGAAAATATCTAGGCCAGCGCATGGAGAGAGGAAAAGCTACAGAAAAGTGTGTGGAAAGTTTATATGGGATATGATAAAATCATAAAATTCATGGTTAACTGAGGTGTCAGAAGAGGCATGGGAAAGAGGAAAAAAATATTTGAAGGTATATTGGTCAGGAATTTTCAACAACAACAAATGACATCAAACAAATAATAAAACAAGTTCAAGTATTTCTAGGAACCCCCAGATAGATAAAATCAAAGAAAAATAAACCTTGGAACATCATAGTAAAACTGCCAGACAATCAAAGATTTAAAAAATAGTAATAATAATTTAAAAATCTAAAATTATCCAGAAAAAAAAAAAACACTAGGTTTTTCTGAAAGATTTTAAATATATGAAATATATTGAGATATTTAGTTGGATAGCTGAAATAAGAGTTTAGAGAAATTATAATTGCGAAATAAACTGTACTTATTTCAAATCGAACTCATCTTGTTTTTTTTTTTTAAGACTATATTAGCATTCTTTTTCTTTCTTTCAAAGCATTATTCCTAGCTAAATCATCATAATTTTCTGGCTTAACATAAATTTACTTCCAAAATGCAGAGTTATTGATAAATAACTCATTCAAAAAAATTTTTTCGTTTTCTTTATTGATATGGCCCTTAAAGTTAGATATTATGGATGTGTATTAGTTTCCTAGGGGTGCCATAACAAATGACTATAAACTCAGTGGCTTAAAGCAATAGACATTTATTTTCTCACAGTTCTGGAGACTAGAAGTCCAAAATCAAGAAGTCAACAGGGCCATGTTTCCTCTAAATGATTTAGAGAAGAATCCTTCTTTGCCTCTTGTAGCTTCTGATACTTCCAGGCATTTCTTGGTCTGTGGCATTAAAACTTCATCTCTGCTTTTGTCTCCACATGTCTTCTTTTTGTGTATGTGTCACTGCGTGTCCTCTCTTCTTTTGAGGACATCAATGATTAGATTTTGTTCATCCTAGTCCAGTATGACTGCTTCTTAATTTAAGTACATCTTTATTAAAGATCCTGCTTCCAAATAATGTCACATTCTGAGGTTCCATGTGGACAATTTTTGGAGGACACTATTCAACCTACTAGAGGGTATGACTAAAGAATTAATGTAGCTTGAGTATAATTTATTTAACCCATTTTTTTTAAGATGAAAAATGAATGGCACATTTGATAGACACTTTTATTGTAAATTATAGAGATTACATAACACAACCTGATGCAATGTTATAAATTAATTTCATTTTAAATTATTTGAAGTGATGATACATTACAAATCTTTGAAAAAATCAGAATTATTTTTTCGTCAAAAATTACTGGCTCATATAAACTAGTAAACTTCAGAACCTTTGGTGGACAGTTTTCATAGTACCATTGTACATGACTTAATTATTATCCCTTTTCTCACCGTGTGTGTGTAGAATAAAATCCTAAGTGTGTGAAGTACACTTATGAGATTAAAATGTAATGGGAGTAAAGTAGTAATACAAATTACAAAATTCTAGGTTTCCTTAGGGGATTGATGCAGCGTTGCTGGATTGCTCTTGTCAGGTAATGTGAGGTACTACAGAGAAATGTAGGATATCATAAGGAGAATGTTAGAGCAGTCAGGAGTAGAACAAAGACAAGACAAATAGTAAAAAAAGGACAAAAAGGCAGTAAGGTACAGAAAGGTAGATAAACTACAGATTGGAGAACAGGCTCAAATGAGATGCTGAATGCATTAAAAACACATTTCCCTAAGCACTTTAGAGTAACTGGATGCTGAAGAATAGCTATTTACCTTTATGCTTGGGATTCATAATAAAGACCTTATAGTTGACTTGCTGAATATTCCTTCTTTACTGATTTAGATTCATCTAAAGAAGTCAGTAATTATAGATATTATATTTAAGTATGTAGAAAATATACTTCTTACTCTTTGTGCTTCTATAAACATTATTGATAGAAAAAGCAATGTAAGATAATGCTGAAGGACTTTAGCATAGTTCATAAGATCTATGTGTCAAAGCAGAAAATCAGTAAGCATTCAAAATAATTTTTGCTTAATTAACTTAAAATATTTCTAATTTCCATTCATACCTACAGTATATTAAGTGAATATAGAGATGATGAAAGCTACTTTAGGGGACTTCTTAGGTTGCTTACAGATGATAATTTGAATAATAAATGTTTCTACAAATTTATCCACCAAATTTATCAAATCTATTTGATTCTTTGTTTTTCAACTCTGCATATTTACACAGATTATTAGGGTAAATATTTGTAATTGAAATAATCCTTTTCCAAAATAGATTGATGGAATAATGCTAGATAACATTTTGATAACCAAGATATTTTAAAAATTTTTTCTAAGAATTAAACTATTAAAAGCATTTAAGAGATTTTCCAGGAATTTTAATACTACTACCATTACCATTAGTCAACTATCATTTGTTAGTATCAGATTTACTATTTGGAATTTGCTATTATTTTAAATTAATTTGGTAAAATATTTGTAGCAGATCACATAAGACCATACACAGTAAAAATAAGGAATCATATCCTATCTTCCCATTTTTAAGTGACTACAACACAATCCACATGAATTCTTAAAATAATGGAATTAATTCATGCTTTGATGGTTCATGTTTTTACCATATGTGACTTGAAACATCAAGCAATAGTTTTTATTTACTACCAGAAATAAAAAAATAAATAAATAAATAAAAAACTTTGTCTCAAATCCTTCAATCGCATCAGCATATTCTGCAAAATAAAATGTTGAATGAACTAAGTCAAATAAGTCACCATAAATATAAAATTGAGTTGAAGATTCTGGCAATATCTGTTCACTTACCTACATAGTATGGTTGGTTTCTATAAGAATGCATTCACTCACCAAAAAGAACAAACTCTGAAACCATGTACAGCTATGCCTTGTCTATAGCAGGCAACTGTGTTCAAGACTAATAAATAATTTATGCAAATTCCCTATTATTGTGTAAGTGGTCTCCAATAAAATAGAACCAAATAGAGGGTAGAAATAAATCTCAGTGAATGAATGTAATTTTTATAAATCATATTGTTTTTGAAAAAAGAATTCCCTGGTGGTTGAAGATTAGTTCATGGTTTTAAAGTCATAAATTATAAACAGACGCGTTAAAAAAAAAAATCGACAACATTCAGAAGGAAGGTAAACTTTGTAAAAACATCAGGATGGCATCTTGTCCATGCCAGATAACTAATCAGAAAAACATGAAGACGGTTTGAGAGCTTGATTAAAGTCAGCTTATTTTTTTTTCTCTTTTTGGCTTGCATTACTCTTCTTGTTCGTGTTAGGTTTGTCTTTCAAAATATCTATATTTTGGCTTCTTCATCTGTCTTTTGTTCTTAGATTTTATTGGAGATTCTAGTTTGTTGTCATTTTTGGATGCAAGGTGGAGCACATTTAAATGAAATCCAACCTTGGACAAAAGAATAGGTATGAACGATCACAATTTAAGGAATGAATCTGTAAACATCTAAGTGAAGCAAATCATTCTTTCATTAACCTAGGAGGTAATGGCCTTAACATATTATTATTCATTCATTTTGTAAGTACAAATTATACAAGTTCCTTCCCAGATATGTATCTTTATTCTAGGGCTCTCACTCCAAGATCAGGTAATTAATGTAACAATAGATTCCCTTTGTTTTCCTAAAGCACCTTGCAAAAAAAGAAGTGCTGAAGAGCTGTTTGTTGTTTTTAATGTAACAAAACATCTAAAGAAACTTCTCTGAAAATTTCATTCCATAATTACATTTATTATAATGGCATTACATTTAAAAGGGTGAAAGGCATTTTTAAAGTTATCTTAGAGTGAAGAACTCTTATTCATAAAAAATTTAACATTAAACTTTTGAACTAATAAACTACTCTGTATATTCTCAGTTTAAATTGTCTTGTAAGAAGTTTTATTTCAACTAAAATTAATTAGAATGTAGTCAATGAATTGAAGATGATACAGTATATAAAATATAACCTAACGTATATAAAATATAACCTAACGTATTTTTATCCATGAGTAATAGCTTTTATTAACATTGTATTTATTGGCCACATGCTTGGCATCTCAGATATATTATTACATAAAATATCTCACCTAGCTTTTAAGTAAATACTACTCATCCCCATGTCCACAAGTAGAAAATGGGGATTTAAACAATAATTCTAAATCAAGTATGAGTTATCCATCTACGTAAGCCTTTGGAGTCCTTTCCCTTCTTGATATCCAGCAGTATGCTAAGCTACTTGAAAAACGTATTGGTCACCCCTCCTGGCTTAGTCCTGCCAGAGTTCAGTTACAAAGATATATCAAGAGGCTTAGTGTCCACTAGGGAGGACATATTCATAAACCTATAACTTCAACTCTTTTTTACAGATTGTTTAAGAGAAGTCCAGATGAGGAATGGTTGACATACAAAGAAAAGTGATCATTTCTATATGGCTTGAATCCATTTCTTATCTGCATCTTGGAGATAAATAGTTCTAACACCTGACATATAACTCAGTTTTTTAGTGTGGTTTTTATTTGTTTGTTTGTTTTGTTTTGATGTTTCAACCATAAGATTATGTATCTGAATAGACAAATGTCTGAAAGGTCAGCTTTAAACATTTGTACAGACATACTAGCATCAGATAGAAATTTCATAGCTACACATTTGGATTTGCAAGAAATCTATATAATGTAAATTTATGGAAGCAGGGTACCCTGCTTCTTTTGTTTCTAGCTACATATCCAGAACTTTGAACTGAATGAATATTTGTTAAATATGATGAAGACACATTGACTTTTTATGGTTTACATATTTCCATATCTGGTACAGATTGTAATCTTTTGACTAACATATGTTATCATAGTTCTTAAAAAGAACAATTACAAAAATTAATGAGAAACAAAAATGGAGGAGAAATTATGTATTTTTATTTGAATGACTAGTATAATACTTGGCATATAGTAGATAATAAATATTTGTAGTAAATATGGAATTATTTAAGAAATGGCATATTACTCAGGTTACTTATTTTTAAGAATTGCATTCTATGCTTGCTTACGTAAAATCTTTTTTTTTTTTAATTTTTTTTATTTTACCCCATTTGCTTTTAAAAGCCTCAGCAAACTACTTATTTAAATGCTTCGCTCTCTCTCTTAGTTCTCTTTTGTTTTGTTTTGTTTGGAGTTAGGGACACACTTTTTTAAGTGGACTTTCTACCTATAGATTGAGACAATAAAGACCTCATACCTTCATTACTATACACAGCTATCTTCTTGAAAGTGCAATCCAGAGCCCAGATAATCCCATTAAATTATCATTGGGTGATTTGTCTTAAGGGAAAAAAAAATGTAATGGAACAAAGTTTTAACATATTTGTCCTAATATGAGGTAATATGCTAAATTCTGAGATGCAAATTTGACAAGACAAACATAGTTACTGCCTTTATGCAGCATATACCCTAGTACTTAAAATATATTTTTATATTGTATCTTCAAATCATAGAAAATGTACCAGTGCCTTAAAAGTGATTCAATGAAGTAAAAAAAAAAAAAACAATTATGTTAACAGCTTTATTTAGGTATATCATCAAACTACACATATTTAAATTGTACATATGAAAGTTTATACATACACATGCATAAATGCATGCACACATCACAATAAAAATAACATCCCACATTCCCAAATCCCCAAATTTCCCACATTCCCCTTTGCAAACTCTATTCCTCCTCTATAAACTCCCTCCCATCTCCAAGCAACCAGTGATTTGCTTTCTGTTTCTAGAATTATATATAGACTTGGCCCTTGAACAATGCAGGAAGTTAAGAGTGCCAATGCCTGCACGGTTAAAAATCTGTGTATAACTTTTGACTGTCCAAAATCTTGATTACCCTTGGTATTCTCAGGGGGATACCAAAGTCCATGGATGTTCAAGTCACCTAAATAAAATGGCATAGATCAATGCACACAGTCAGCCTTCCACATGCACAGACTCCTGACTGCAGAATGAGAACAATACAGGCATTTATTTTCAAATATCCTTGTGTAAGTGGAACTGCACAGTTCAAACCTATGTTATTCAAGGGTCAGGTGTAAATAGAGTTACACAGCATGCATTTTTGTTTATGGCTTTGTTTTTTTACACAGCATAATTATTTCCAGATTCAATATAATGTTGTGTGTTTAATACTTTATTTTTGTTGCCAAGTATTATTTCACTTTATTTCTATACAATTTATATATCCACTCACCTGTTGATTTAGATTGCTCCATTTTGACAATTACAGGTAAAGTAACTAACGTATTCATTTATCTATCTACATATTCACTTCATATATCTAGAAGTGAAATAGCTGGATCATATGGTAGGTGTAAATTAAACTTTTTAAGACTGTCAAATTTTGTAAAGTTTGAAGCATTTTATATTCCTAGCAGCCACATGAGAGTTACAATTCGTCCATATCCTCTAACACTTGATAGGATCAGCTGTTTTCATTTTTGCCATTCTAATAGATGTGTAGAGGTATCTCACTGTGGTTATTTTTAATGATTTAAAAATTATTTCCTTCTGTTCTATTTTTAGCCATGAATATGCATATTTTTATTCATAATTTTGGTTTTTAATTGATATGTAACACCATACCATAAAATTTTTCCCTTTAAAGTGTAAAATTTTGGTGATTTTTAGTGTATTTATAGAATTGTCAATAATCTCAATTATCTATTTTTAAAATATTGTCATCACCAAATTAGCAGTCATTTCCCATTCTTCCCTTTTCCTAGCTAGCAATCACTAATCTACTTTCTGTCCCTAAGGTGTGTCTATTCTGAACATTTCATAAAGTGAAATCCTATATGTTCTTTGTATCTGGCTTCTTCCACATAGCATAATATTCTCAAGTTTCATCCATGTTGTAGAATGTTTAGCAATTCATTCACTTTTTTGGTTGAATAATATTCCATCGTATGGTTATATCATGTTTTATTTATTTATTCATCAGATAATGAATATTTTAGTTACTTATACTTTGGGACTATTATGAATAATGCTGTTTTGAATATTTGTGTACAAGTTTTTGTATTTGTTTTTTGAGTATAGGTATTTTAATTCTTTTTTACTGTACCTATGTTTAGAATTGTTGGGTCATGTAGTAACTGTTTAATTTTGGGGAGAACTATCAAAAGGTTTTCAAAGTGACTGCATCATTTTACAATTTCATCACCAGTGAGGAGGTTTCTATTTTTCTCCACATCCTCACCAACATTTGCTATTATCTGTATTTTTCTTCATAGTCATCCTAGTAGGCATGAAATGGTATTATGGTTTTCATTTACATTTTCCTAATAACTAATGAAGTATATTTTCATGTGTTTTTTAACATTTGTATTTCTTCTTTAAAGAAATGGCTATTAGAATCTTGTGTTCATTTTTAACTGGATTATTTGTCTTTTTATTGCTAAGTTTGGATTCTTTATATATACTTAATTCTTGACCATTATAATTTATATGATTTGCAAACAGTGCCTCCCATTCTGCAGATAGACCTTTCACTTTCTTGCTTGCCCTCCTTTCAAAACAAAAGTTTTACATTTTTATCATGTCCAATTTATCTGTCTTATCTTTGATTGCTTATTCTTTTGATGTCTTGGCTTAAGAAAACATTGCCTAATCTGAGGTGACAAAGATTTACACCTATGTTTTGGTTAAGAATATTATAGTTTTAGTTCTTACTTTTAGTCTTTTGATCTAAGATGTGTTAATTTTCTCCATTATTAGTTGTGTGTGGGGACTCCAACCTCATTTTTCACATGTGATTATCTGGTTGTCCCAGCAATACTTCTCAAAAGGATTATTCTTGCTCCATTGAGTTGTTTTCTCTTATTGAAAAGCCTATGAACATAAATGCATAGGTTTATTTCTAGACTCTTGATTCTAGTCCAGTGCTCTGTATATGTATCTTTATGACAATACCACACAGGCATAATTAAAATTGATTTGTAGTAAGTCTCAAAATTGAAAATGTGAGTCCTCCAACTTTGTTCTCTTTTCACAATTGTTTTGGCTATTCTGGATACCTTAAATTTCCATATAAATTTTAAAATTAGCTATTAATATCTTCTTCTTCTTCTTCAAAAAAGGCAGCCGATACTTTGATAGGAATTTTATTGAATTGTAAGAAAAATTTGGGATAGTATTGCCATTTAACAATTATTTAAGTCTTCTGAACAAAGAATTTCAAATGTCTTTACATTCACTTAGATCTTTAATCTCTTACAATCGAATTTCATAATGATAAAGAACTGGAACTTTAAGCAAACATAATCATTTCAGAGGATCTATGGGATGAGATAGGGCTACGGAGGTTCTCACACTCTATGTAATTGTGAGAACTCTGTATGCAAGAACCCTACAGGATAAACTCTATGTTTATAATAAAGTTCTGTGGTTCTAACTTTCTTTTCCTGTCTATAAATACCCTTCCATCTTAGCATGTAGACCAGAGTGTGCATGTGGCTTGTCATGTCTTTATAAACTGGGTTGCGACTTTTTCTTTCTCCCAAATAAATCCATTTTAGTGACAAAATACCTAGTCGGCATTATTTTTCAGTCAACTGTAGTTTTACTTTTAATTCCTTTTTCTTGCCTGATTTGGCAAAAACTTTCAGTACAATGTTGAATAGAAGTGTCAAGAGCAGACATCCTTGTCTTGCTTCTCATATTATAAAAAAGGCATTGTCTTTCATAATTAAGTATAATGTTAACTGTGATTTTTTTTGTAGATGTCCCTTACCAGATTGAAGAATTGTATCAAAAATGTTTTTCTGTGTCTATTGAGATGAACATTTTTTTTTGTTTTTTATTCTACCAATATGATATATTACATTGATTGATTTTTATGTTGACCCACCTTGCCTTCTTGGGATAAATCCCACTTAGTCATGATATATATATAACCTTTTTATATGTTTCTAGATTCCATTTGTTAGTATCATTTAGTTTTAATTTTTATGTCCATAAGGGTTAATTATGATGAGTATCTTTTTATGTTCTTGATTGTAAATTATTTCTTGTGGAAATGACTGAGTTAGATTTAGATACTAGGTGAAATATTGCAAAACAAATGTCCACACTGAATAAAAACAATTACTGTTATGGTTAGAAAACAATGATCAAAAGCCAATATTTTATATAAGTTATAAAAATTATAATTATCCATTTAGTCCCATGTTATTAATTCTTGTTTATCTCTTTTTGTTAGTAGTTTTATAAACCCAGTTTTTTCTTAGAGAGTTTTTAAAATTTTTACCCAGTTCAATGTTATGTTTTGAAAGTTATCTGAAATCTGTATTTCAGAGTACTTGCCAGTTTTTTAATAGGTATTTTGAAGATAAAACATATTTATAGAAACATTTTCCCCAAAGCATTAGAATAAAATAATAATTGTCTATATATAATAAAAGAATTACGAATGCCATGGTTAAAAATCTGATGAGAGCTTACATACATACACATGTAAATAATACAAGTGACTTAGTTATCCATTTCAATCTCAGTAAGTTTGATCATATATAAAACATTTTTCTCCTAACCCACCTCTGACCTACAGCAATTTGGCAAATTATACCTTTAAGAACAAAATTAAAACATTCATCTTTTCTTTCCTATCTGATCTTACCAAAATTTCAAGTACTCTTAACTAATCCATGTATGACCAAATTTAAAGATGTTGACTCTTAGATTCATGTTTCTCAATTTAAAGAAAGCTCTTGTATCTAATTAGACTGGTCAACCAACAGAAGTTTTAAAACAAAATCACTCTGAAATAAAGTAGGCAATATCAGTATGGACAAATAATACAAGACTCTGGGCCAGGCCTGTATAATCTACACCTTCATTTCTCCTTTTTCCCTTACTTTGACTTCTTCCTATATCACAAAAAATATGAGAAGCTAAGCACTCATTATAATAATTATTATTTCCTTTTCCCCTTTAATTTCTAGCTTGAAAGATAACTCAATATTAAACATATCTTTAAACTTGCTTCATAGGTCAAAATATGCAACTGGTTACACATAGTCAAGGATGTTTAATGCCTGGTGATATCAAGCCCAGTAAAGATACCAGATTTAAAAGAATACTTTTTCCTTGGTCAGGTATTGCAATGACAATCACAGAAATAGCCAACCAGGAAAAATCTTTTAATTCTCTTATAGGACTTAAATTAGATAATAGAACTGCTCTTGACCATAACCTAACTGAAAATGTGGGGGTTTCTATGTTGTTAATACCTCCAGTTGTATTTGGATAAACCTCTAATAAAATAAAGATGTAACTAGATAATATTCAGACACAAGCCAAATAATTAAATACAATGCCCCATAACAACTCACGCTTCTTTCATATTTTCAGCTAATAGTGCCTCCTGATTCGTATCTACTCTTCAAATTGGTCTTAACATTTTTTTGTTATTATAGAAAATTTTTTTGTTATTATAGAAATTTTTGCTGTTATAAATCTGTTTTACATAACTTGATGTTATAAAAACACTCAAATATGATTGCTCAATGTTTTGAGATGATCACTAAGGCCTATGAGATTTCACATAAGAAAACTCAAGTAACTACAGATGTTTGCCCTTAAAGAAAAAGACAGTAAAAACTTCTTGTTCTGGTGCTCTTATTATCTAAATATGTCTAAGGCACCCAAGTAAAAAAAAAAAAAAGGGACCAACAATGGCATAACATATCGAAAATGAGCCATCCTGACAACAGAGGAACAACGATGCTTTCAATAACTGATCAGTGTTGCTCTCCAATGATTGATCAGCAATGCTTTCAAGAAAAGATCTTAACAAAAAGGAAAAAATATTTATATATATTTAAAATAGTGTCACAGCTGCCATCTCAGAGGAACTGTCTTGCATGTCTTATGCTTCAAATCTGTGGAATGTTACAACAGGGCAAAATAACATTTGGACTGGGCTGAAAGCAGCATTATATCCCAAAGAACCTTTTATAAAATATCAAGAAACCAGATATTGTAAGTACGGACTGATGACTATTAGACTGAAAAAAACATTGTTTAGAATTAACACCACTATGTTTGCTTATTTGCACCAATAAAAATGCTTTCCATTGATATAATTGTCCCCCTTCTCTTTTTCATAAATACTCCTTGCCTTTGTCTCCTAATTAGAACCCTATTTGGGTTTCTGCCTGAATCAGAGCTTCCTGAATAGCTATTCTTTTTTGATCTCAAGTAAATGTTTATTGCCTCTCAAAATATTACTGTTATAGACTTTAAATATATTGATTTATTTCATTATAACCTATTTTTAAAAATCCACCTCAATTTTATGTTCTACATATTAAATATATGTTTATGAAGTTGTCATAAAGTAGGTCTGAATTCTAATATTAGACTCACTGAGCTAAAGTCAAGATGCCAGGGCTGCATTATTTTCTGGAGACTCTAAGGAAGAATCCATTTCCTGTACTTTCCAAGTTTTAGGCATCCTGCATTCCTTGGCTAGTGGCTACCTTCCTTCATCTTCAAAGCCAGTGATGTCACATCTCTATTCTTTTATCTATTTTCACATATAAAAAAGATAAAACCCTCCAGGAAAATTTCTCCGTTTTAGACTCATAAAATTAGATTGAGCTCACCTGTTTAACCCAGGATGTTCTTCTCATCTTTAGGTCTTTAACCTTAATCACGCTGCAAAGTCTATTTTGTAATTCAAGGTAACATAGTCACAGTTCTCAGGGATTATGGTGTGGACATCTTTGTGGGACCGTTATTTTGCCTACCACATATGGGAATACTAGCTTTTCAACTTCTTCCCAGCTTCTACATCTTATGTTAGTGCTACTGATGGCCAAACGCAACCAGAATCTAGCATGTTGAAAAATAAATTGATGTAGTTCCAATAAGTCAAAATAAATTTAAATCAAGAAAGAATTCTATCCCTAACCAAGGAAGCAGTCTACATTTAAGGGTAAAATAAATACTTCTTTAGAAATTTAAGATCTCAGAAATTTTACTGTCCCTTAACAGCCATGAGGATATCTTACCTG
Source organism: Pteropus alecto (assembly GCF_000325575.1). Lineage (NCBI taxonomy): Eukaryota > Metazoa > Chordata > Mammalia > Chiroptera > Pteropodidae > Pteropus > Pteropus alecto. Next base: position 5,800,332 of record NW_006494614.1, read on the forward strand.
ACTTTTCATCATGAGAATCATGGGTTTCCAGGAGGTAAAATCCATGAAAATGTTATGTCCATAAATCTTTAACCCTCAAGAGTTTTCTCTCTCAAATTTGTCTGTACTAGGTCTCCAGTAATTTCCCCAAATTACCATTTAGGTGTTCCTACCAGTTTATGTTATACCATTTTAAATCGTCCCACAATTCTTGTTTAGTTCCCCTCCCTCCCTTCCTTCCTTCCTTCCTTCTTGTTTCTTTCTCTTTTCTTGTTTCTGTTTTATTTTAGTTTTATCTTCAAGGTCACTGATTCATTCTCTAGCTGGGTCGATTTTATCGAGGACATTATCCAAGACATTCTTCATTTCTTTTACAGTGCTTTTGCTTTCTAGAATTTCCTTTTGATCCTTAGAGTTGCCATGTCTTTGCTTATATTACATATCTACTCTCATATACTGTCAATTTTGTTCATTAGACTCATTAACATATTAATCATAGTTATTTTAAATTTTCTCTCTAATAATTCCAATACCTTCATAACTGAGTCTGGTCTTCCACTGTGGTTTTTGTTTGTTATTTTGTTTTGTTTTGCTTTTTGGTTGGCCTGTGTCTTAAGGCCATGAACTTCACAATTATTTTTCCAGTGGTGTAGCCTTTTTTCCTCTTCTGTCCCATACTACATTCTTTTACTATATTAATCCCATATGATTTCACTGAAGTCCTGACTCCTATTAATTGTTTCTGATCTCCCTAGGTGAGAAAGAAAGACTATAGGAAGCTGAAATGGAGAAACGCATTGCCTTCAACTGAGATGAGGCTCTAGAAATGTCTTTGTCTCTGGCTTTTGTTGTGAAGAATCTTCTGGGTATGTTTCACAATGATTAATCTTCTTTTCTTCTGGCCAGATCCAGGGGTAATCTTTCTCATATCCTTACCATGAGAACCTACTGAGGTTTTCGATGGCAAAGCCCATAAAAGAGTAAGCCTCCCTAAGTTTTTGGCCTCCATTTTTTTTAATCCCATGCAGTTCCACACTCAGTATCCAGTGATTCATCAAAATTACCACTGCTGTGTTTCTTCCATTTAAGTTTTATTGACCTATTCAGAGGCTTCTGCTCCAGATGGGTAGACCTTGGCTGTGTCTATGTGGATGACCCTGTTTCTAAATATGGGGATAGTGATTTGGCCTGCAACCTCAGTTTTCAACTTTTCATATGAAAAGTTCATATTTTCATTTTGTCCATGTTTTTTCATATCAGAGCGATAGGAGTGAGAACTTCTAAGTCCTTTACATGCCATAACTGAAAATGGTAGTCCAGCCTATGCCTTTTTAGTCACCTTTCTAGCATCTCCTCCTTTCCAGACATAAATGTTGGACTTCCCTATTAAGTTTTATAGTTTTATTTTTCTTCTCTATCCATACTCAATGATTAAGATCTTACAAATGCATGGCTTTAATCAATTTAAAAGTGTATGATTTCCAAATTTGTACATTTAACCTTGAAATCTCCACAGAACTCCAGACTTATATATTCAATAAAGTCTTATGTCTTTATACACAATCTCACACATCCATGTGGACGTGGGGTGTGGAGAGGAGGTAGTTATAAAATTATCAGTGAAACATCTATAGAACCTGAAGTTTAATAAGAAGTAAGAATAGATTTATGTCAAAAATAGGACATATACAGAGTCACTGACCCTGGAGTCATGCAGTCAGTCAATACCCATACTCTAAAAATAGCTAGCTTCAACAAATATTTATCGAAAGAATGGAGAATGATTTAAAGTAAATTCATGGCTAAACACTAAAATGTATTATGAAAACAGTTTACATTAATTTTAACACATTTACTAGTTATGTAGTTTGAGTTTAAACCATCCTTTTATTTTATTAGGATTTGTGTTTTTATATGTAGCATATATATAGTATCTTCTAAAAAATTTTAAGTATCTTAATCTTAAAAAATAACTTAAAGAAGTTTTGTTTAAAATACTTTTTGTTTTTATCTAAAAAATAATGCTGGGATCAGTGGAATGTTGGTTTAAGAATGACAGCTTATTCCTGAAAAAACTTTAGGGCTAGGTTAAAAATGAGGGAAAACAATATCTATGAGGAAATGAGAGAATGAAATTAGCGGGCTACTCCTCTACAGACATTTTAAATCCATTTGTTTCAAGTGAATATACATTTTTGGAATATAACATGTCCTTTCTGTTATTTTTAGCAAAATGGATTCCTTGCTGTGATAAGTGGAGCAATTGTTAATTTCAGCTCAAAATGGATTCTACCAAAGCAGTAGGTACTGTTTTCATTTAAGCTGCTGAACAGTTATTCTGTGCTATAAATATTCCAAAATATTATGCTAAAGATTTCTTTTAAAAATTATTAAAAGAATTCAAAAATATTATTGATTGCCACTATATATTTATTGTTATTTTTTAAAATTTAATCTCCATGGTAACATTTCAATGCAAGTAATATAAAACACATTTTATTGATATAAAAACTAAGTCTCAGAAAGGTTATCTCACCCCAAGCACCCTGGGTACTATGTGCCTAGCTAAGATGTGACCTGAATTCTGTGCAATTCCAAAGTCCACACTCTTTGAGTAACATAAGGTTCCTCTTAAAATTTGATAGTTTTATGCATTTATATTCAGGTTCGACCTAAGAGTACACCTTTACATGTAAATATTAGCATGGATTCAATTTTATAGTATTAATCAGGGCAACTATATTATTTATTGTCCAAATATGGACACTTTTGAGAGTAAAAGGGGTGCTATTAATTATGCCATGGGAATAGATGTAAACTAGGACTGCTTTAATCATCCTGGACATACGTTAACTCTAAAATTAGTAGAACTCTAATATAGTGCATTATATTTATACATTATGGAGAATGTGATATGGTGAAAAAAACACAGTACTTAGTTATTCCTACTGGTCCTGGATTTCATGGTTTCTGGTAGTATGACCTTAGGCAAGTTGTATACTCTCTCTGTAAAATCAGAGAAACAGATAATCTCTAAGATTGTAGTCTTGTACATAAAAGTGTTATCGTCTCATAATTGTTATTTGAAGGAATAATAAGTGCCAATAAAACTGAAAATATTTTTGGAGCTAAATAGTCTTGGTATGTCTTGTTTAGCCAACAGGCCTAAACCAGTGATCAAAAATACTGGTAATGACTATAGTTTCAATTTAGTGAGGACTGCTTTGACTACAGCTCAGGTTAGGGGTTATTTTTTGACAAAATAATAAAGTGAAACATAGATTGAGTCAGTGGTTATGCACTGACTAATTGGAAGACTAACTGGAAGAATATTCTTTCAAGTGTCCTATACTGTATGTTCTCATTTTAATTGTTTCATTGGAAAATATCTTAGTTTTAAGTTAAACTTCAGGAACATATAATATCCCAACTATGCAGAAATCACCTTTAAAATTTTTATATTATTAAATACTCTTTGTATACACGTCCAATATACACAATCAATAGGACAACTTCATTTCTCAACCCTAGTAAAATGTGATTTGATTATATGGTACTAACAATAAAAGTAACTTTTCTAAGAATTAGAGGTTTTTTAGAATATATTTTCATCATTCAATTCCATATTGAAATAGAAATTTCAAAAAGATAGAAAATAGCAGGTAATAGTATAAGCATAAATAAGGATTTCTGAATTTATTTTTTTGTGATTTCTAAAACACTCATGCTTTTTAATTTGCCTTCCAGTTGAATTTTGCGTCTTTATTATTCTACCCTAAATTATATTTGTAACTAAAATGTAGTCAGTACTACACATATGGCTTAAATGGCACATATACAGCCTCTTGAAGTTTATATTTAGTACATAGTTATTTGCAAACTCAGTGATTATCTGAATAAAAATGTCTATTCTTCTAACCATAAAGCTCTAACTCCACTCTACCTGTATCACAGAGGTGTTATGGCACACCATTCCTCTTTTTCACCAGAAGTAGACTCCACTCATGTTACAACTAACGTGCAGCTTTTTTCCCGCTGTGGTTTCAAGATACATTTTCACAGATGACCGACCACTCCCCAAAAAGTTTCCCCAAATTATGAGATATATCCTGACATGGTTATAGTATCTTAATGAACAAAATAGATTTCCTAAGAAAACATTTCATGAACAGTTTTCTTTCAAAAATTAGTCTTTAATAATATAAAATTAGATTTTTCTCACCAGGTAGTCAAAAGATTATATAAAATGAACTTCATCTAGCTGACTCTATATGGTATGGTTAATCTCAATGTTGGTAGTCCAATTAGGAGATCCTTAATTGTCCAAATCTCTCTCTGAAAATATGTGAGGTATTTTAGTACATTTTAAGAAAGACCTTGGGTAATCCACAGGCACAAGTAAAAAGAAAACTCAAGGAGCCCAAACAAAATCCTAGTTTATCTATTTTAAACCAAAGTTAATTTTCCTGAAAGTGTTCATTCAAATTACACTGAACATTGGGTGATTTGTGGAAGAATTAATATACATGAACTTCTCTCCAGCTCTATGGACCTTGAAATATATGGAAGCTATACCAATAAAAGAAGGACAAAAAAGAGAAATGCCATTCATATTAAATATTGTTTTTCATAATAAAAATGTTGATTTTGCTGTATTTAATATCATAATTTTACTTTATATTAATCTCAACTTTGTAGTAAGAGTATAATATAGAAAATTAGGAAATAGAAACCCTGGCAACAATGCAACTGTCGTGTTAAATGAGGCAAATTGTCACATTTCTTGCATCTACACATCAATACTTTAGAAATTATTATATTTACTGCCATCACCAAGATATAGAGCACAACTAATCTCAACAAAGCACTTGGCAATGATAGCTTTACTGGCCTGGTGAACCTTTCTGAAAAAATGTATTCACACTTTGCTTTAGTTATTTATTTCATATAGTGTCTTATTCTAAAGACTTGACTAACTATATAGGCAGAGCTTCTTTATGTTTCTGTCTTTGAAGCAAATGGAAGCCTGAATTTCAAAAAAGTCTGAGATTCAGTTCACATTTGAATTGCTCAGATTACATTTTAATGGAAAATGAAGCTTGAAAATAAGAAATGGGCATCTTGTCATAATTTCTACTTCAAGATGGCAGTCACAACCCAACCAAGTTACCTTAGTCCCTTTCAAGATTTAAAAGTTTTATTTTCAATTTGAATATTATACTGTGTTGAAGCATGAAAATCCTCCCCACAGGCTACAGTCAAATAGTGTGCTGCAATACTAATGTTTATTCCTTGGAAACAGTTGCTAGGCTGTGCTTCTTAAGGAAATGGATCTTGAAAGAGAACAAGGATATTGCACTTTCAGTGAGACAGTAAAAAAATGGTTCACTGCACTTTTGAAATAGATATTGAATTGTCGCAAAGAGTACAAGTATCCAGGGAAATGGAGTAAAAGTGATAGAATTATAATTTTTGTGTATGATTACATAGGAAAAGACGATTTAGACTTTAAACTCTGTTAACCCCCCAAAATAGAGCACAAAATCTAACAAATAAATAATGTTACTTTTGTTTTTGTATATTCTTTTGTAAAAATACAGATATATGAGGGAAAATCTAATACAAGTTTTATAAATAGAACTATTCAATTAGTTCACAAATGTTTCACATATCAGTGGAGAAACATTTCATTCACAATTAAGTCAGAGAAATAAAAAGTAATGTGCACCAGCATAATGGCAGAGACGGTTATAATTATTTGACATTTTTACTTATAGAGCACTCTTAATGAAATGGAAAGAATATTTTAAAATGTAAAGTTGTTTTTGAAAGGTCAGTATAAGAATTTTATCTTTCTAAGCAGTTCAAATAATAAGTCCATTTGAGAATAAATAAACATAAGTAAAGCAATACTGGCTTTATCTAAATATTTTGCTTATAGGATTTTAAAACCCACTGCATAGAAAATTAACTATATACATTTATTTACTATTCTGAACATTCCTATAGCTGTTATTTACAATCTATTTTTAAAATGCAATTGTGGCTTATCAAATTAATAAGCAAATCAAAAGAAAATGTATTTAATAAATAAAATAATTTTAATACATTTATGTTTATATTGGTCAAAAAATTTACCTCACTATACTGAAATATAGCATTATTTAAAAAATTTCTTATGATCTATATATACTGCTTGTATAATTAGCATATTATTTTAAATGTACTATTAAAAAGTAAAAAAAAAAAATGGCTATATTTTATAGTCCCAAGTATTTTGAACAAATAAGTATGAGAATTAAAATATTTCTGAAATATCAGAGCTGGATTCTATTACATGATGATTTTATATATATACATATATATATATATATATGTATATATATGTCTCTCATCATATATATGTTTATATTAGGTGATTATCAGAAAACAGAAGTGGACACATCATTAGATTAGAGAATGCGGAGAGAATACGGGTGTCTCAAGCTCAGGTGATAATTAGAAATGTGAGGAAATATAATTGAGAGAGTTGAAATATATGAGTATTCCTAATATTACATATTACATTATAGTAATTCAACTATGTAATGATTTACCTACTAAGCTATAATTTCTCTGATAAAGTTTTCTTTTTTTTGGATAAAGTTTTCAATTCTTATTTGGAACTCCACAGATGTTTAATAGATTAATTAATAAATAAAACTTTTTAATTTAGCCAAACATAGTCAAAAGGTAAATAGGAGATAAATGACTTATATACTACATTTTAGATAAAAAGAAAAATTAAATAGAATTAAACTAAAAGCCATCAGATTAATTTCTGAACTAATAATATTGATCATCAGTGCATCATAAAGAAGAGGCAATATTTAGGGGCTTGGAAGGTATTTAGGAAGATAAAATATAAATATTAAAGAATGGAGAGTATTTAGATGTAGCTCTTTTTATTTCTCCTAATTATAGCACTGGTGGTTAGTTCTGTTGTGATGACCTCATTTAGAGTGTAGAACACTTGAGTAGATAATCAAAACAACAGGCACCTCTCTCTCTTCTGACTGGTGAGTACTAGCACAACCTTGGTAGTCAGTGTATTGGAGCATAGCATGGCTGAAGGGTTTCATCCTAGTTATGCCCTCCAGATAAGTAGCCTAGGGAATTCATAGCGCCCATGCACAAGAGAAACAATTTTCCCTTGTCTAGGGCAGTGTAACAAAGCTCAGAAAATTTTCTTTATGGCTGGCTGAGTATTCAGTTCTTTTAAGTATTAAAATATACCATCAAACACACTTTTTAAATTTGTAAATCACTGAAGTTTCTAAATAAAATATTTGAAATTGTACAGAAGTCCTACAACTGGGGACATACATAAGAGGCTACCTCGAGACTGGTAAGAGGGGTAGAGAAGTGAAATGAGCTGTTCACACAACCACTCGTGGTAGTTTATAATTGGGAGTGATATGAAACCACCACCGTCACAATAGCTATGGAAAACAAAGAAAGGACTAACTTTTATACTCACTCTAAAAATTAGATATAGTGGACATGTAATAGATAGGAAATTAGATAGCTGTAGCTGAGTAGGTAGAAATGTAGAGTTAAATTTATTTGTGTCTATATATGTATGTAAAATATGCTTCACTTTGTTTTTTCCAGAGGATTTTTTAAAAAAATACATCGTGCTTTTATAATTTCATTCATTGGAAAATACCTAAGGAACATGCTTTTGAAGTAATCTTCCCCTCTAACTACAATACTGCCATGTTATATACAGATACTGAAAAATACTGCATAATATTAAGTAAAGTACCTTTATTTTTCTTTAGTTACATAAGACAAGATAACAACCTCATTGAGACACAAGTATGCAGCCATAAGGTTGGTATGGGGGGAGGAGAGGTTAGTTTATTTTTGTGAACACTTTCTTAATTAAAAATTGTATTCCATATATTTATCCATTTAATAAATAGTCTAACAATAGAATCATTAAGAACCCATTATGAACAAAAATAGTTTTCTAGTCTGTTGTGACCCATCAATGATAATATTAAAAAAAAAAAAAAAAGATTCTGCCCTCATGGAGCCTACATTCTACCAGGAAATATATAGTACAGTGAGGTTTAAGCTCTTATTTTTATAAAACCAACTATATATTTTCAACAGGTTTCTTTTGTTAGTCTGCCCTCATATTTTATTTGGTACACAGGAAATGACAAAAATATGTAGGAAAAAAAAGTAGGAAGAAAAAAAAACAATATTTATTTAGACTCATTTCAATGTTAATAGCCTTTGAACTTATATAATTTCATCTTTATTTTTTAAACAGAAAAATCATCAGGTCTGTAATAGTGAAATTGCTATAATATCTATGAGTACTTATAACATTATCTTTCCTTTCTAGTGTCTGAATGGCATACTTTCTGTAATATTATGGATTACTAACTTAAAAACATTTAAAATAAAGAGGAACTAATTAGTAGTTATGCAAATTACATTCATTTGAACTTATTTAACCAGGTAGATTCTAGGTGATAATAAGAATAATTTTTTTTAGAGCTGTCAAATTCAGTCAAAATTTTATAATCCCTATTTTTCTAAGACATCTAAAATACCATGACTCTTTACAATCTAACTTGGTTTTACATAAATGGGTTTCTTAAGTCTGTGAGCAGAATAGCTAGATTCAATACTTTTTTAATCTTAGACAATCGCAGTAGGCATCATTTTCCCCATTTTTGAGATTAAAAACATGTTAGTCATAGGAAGTGTCTGAATCAAGCTTAACAGAAGAAATAAGTGTAAACTTAAGAAAAAAATGATAGAAAATACTTTACTGGAGCAACTGTGAACTGTAAAGATGTTACTGGTTACATATCTTAGAAATATGAATGCTTCTGTGATAGTAGTAGCAGCAGTAGCAGAATTAGAAGTAGTAGTAATATAATAACAATAAGAAAAGCAAGTAATCTTTAATTTCCACTTGAGTGTAGACACCAGAAAATACTAAAAGCATAAAATTAGCACATACATTACCTGTTGTAAAGTAAATAAATGTTGATATTGTACTACATATCTATGATTTTTAGATTTTCAGTATTTGAAAACTCTTATTAATTTTGGGTTTAGCCTCCCATTATAAAGCCAAAGATGAGTACAAAAACTGTCTCCTGGCTTCAGTGAAGGCACAAGTGTTTGGTTTAATGACAAGCCTGGTAGTGAAAGAGAAATGTCTGTTTCATGCCATGAGCAAACAAGTAAAAAACTAAAATACATATATTAACAGTTTTCATGAAATTAAAAAGAAGTCAGTAAAGTTCTGTGATCCTGGAAAGAAGAGAAACAAATGAAGTAAGCACTGCAATCACCCCGGCTTTCTGTTTGGAATTATTGTCCAGACTGAAGAACAGGAAAAGGATTCCAACTGAGTCCAGTGGTCTGACTGAGTCAAAAAGACAGAAGAAACTGTTGTTTGTATCAGATAAGTCAGCTAGATATTTATAAGGAAGTTTCACAGAGGAGGGATCAATGAACAGAAATATGTTCACAAAGCTACATATAGGTCCTATTGCATCCTCAGGCAAGTATCAGTCTGCACATTTATAGTATAAAAATCAATTCTCAGAAATCACATGGAGGTAGGAGTCATGCAAATTCTCATGAACTATAACAGGGAGATTTACTGAATTCATGGTTGAATACTTTATTGGAATACTTCAGGGCTATAGCTTGGGAGTGGCTCTAAATTAGTCCTAGATTAAAGGTTACCCTAGATGTGCCCTATTAAAACTTAACAAATTTAAATATGAGTAAACTGATCTATAAGTAACTCAACTGCCTGCCAGAACAAAGTATAAGACTGCTTGAGTTAAAAAATGATCCAACGTTTGACATTGTAAAATATATAAATCCAGCATCCAATAAAATATTACCATACATGCAAAGAAATAGAAACATTTAACACATAGCTAGAAAAAAATAAGCCAATAGAAGCAAACTGAAACGTGGCAGATGATAGAATTAGTACACATGGACATTAATTCTACTGTTACAAACAATATTCAATATGTTTACAAATGTAAAACATGATCATAATGAGAGGAATGAAAGATACCAAAATGGCATAAACATCCAGAGATAAAAAATATAATGTAAATTTCACTAGATCAGATTAACAGGAGATCAGATACTGTGGAATGAAATATCAGTAAACTCAAAGCAATGGAAACTACTAAAAACTAAGGAAATCCAGAAAATAACGAAAAAAAAGAAGCACCATTTCAGTGATGTATGCAAAATATTAAGAAATCTAGCATATATGTAATCAGAGTTCCAGTTATGGAACAATTTTTTAAAATATAATTACTTTATTAGATGAAAATTATAAATGTGCAGACTGAGGAATCTCAAAAACTACAAGCACATTAAACTCAGGAAAATAATAATGAGACATACTATAATTAAGTTGTCTATCATCGTTGCTAAACAGAAAAACAGCAAGAGAAAAATGGTTTATTACATACCAAGGAACAAATATAAGTATTAATGCAGACTTTGGCCAGGAACTAATAAGCCAAAAGATAAGAACATCCAAAAAATACTGTAAGAACAACCAAAACACTGTGATTGTGGAGCTCTATATTCACCAAAAAAAAAAATGTAATTTAAAAATGCAGGCAAGTGACTTCTAATTTGTTTGTGGTTGATAAAATTGAAAACAGCATTGTTTCCACCCTTACAGGGGCAAACAAAATAGCTGGACAATGTACAAAATTTATCCATTTTCTTGAACCCAGATACCTGAGTTTGCAGGGCTAAAACTAACCTAAAAACGATGCAAATTAAAATCTATGAACTCAATGCAAACCTGCAAGGAGAAAAGGGACTTGATTAAGTGATTATCTGGGCAGCAGACGGTTTACACTGATGAGAATTGCTAATGAATTCAAAATTGTTAAAGAACTGATAAAGACCAAAAGTGGCCTAGCAAAATATGGAATCCACAGGGGATGTAAATGCACTGCTTGCATGCTCTTCCATGTGGACCTCACTGAGAGCTCTCCAAAAAAAAAACTGGGAGAGCCTTTTGTGGGTGGTGGCAGAGTCAGAGAGAGAGAGCTATGAAGACCTGGGGCACACTGTGAGAACACACAATTCCTTATTTGCTCCATAGAGTACAAAAGCCTAAAATTGTAGAAGGGCAACAAACAATGCTATCTTTATGACAGTGGAAGGAAACAGATACAGAATTCCTACCCTTG
>NW_006494614.1:5811657-5893552 GCF_000325575.1 Pteropus alecto
CCAAAGCTTAATAAGAATAATTGAGAATGTGTTTTTTCTTATAAACCAACAATTAACTACTAGGCTAGCATAAGTCAAAAACAATCATCAGTGAAATTGTCCTGGAGAGACACCCTCTCTGACACACAGCAGAAAGGGAAGGCTTAGAGCTGAATGTGGAAGAGTAAATGAAAGAAAACCTCTAATAAACAAATCACTCTAAATACAAGATAACACTGAAGGAATTTGAAGCCTGTAGGGCATTAAGGGTAACTATAGTAACATTATCCCAACAATCCACCTTTACTCCTGAACAAATTAAACTCAAACCTGACATGAAAGGTCTAGCAAAAGGAAAGACATGACAGTATGTTCATTTCAAAGCATAAATATTATTTTATTCAGTGTTTATTATTACTCTATATCAGCTTTTTAAAAAAATATAATGTGCACAAAAAAATAAAGAAATAAAAGCACAACAAGAGATACAACAATCAGAAGAAGTGTATTCTAATATAACAGGGAATTTGAAATAACTATGATTAATATGGTAAAGCTCTAGTGGAAAAGGTGGCCAACATGCAAGAAGGAATTTTAGTTTCATTCATAGTATGCATTGAGCTATGAAAGAAATTAATAAACTTTCAGGTAGGTCATTAAAATTTACCCAAATTGAAATATAAGAAAAATGACTATGAAAATCAGAAATGAGAATTTGAGAGCTGTGAAACAATATCAACCCTCTAATATATATGTAATTGAAATGTCAGAGTAGAAAGAGAACAATATAAAAGAAATATTTAAGGCAATAATAGTCAAGAACTTTCCAAAATTAATGACAGCCACCAATCCACAAAGCAAAAACTCAGAAAACATCCAGCATGACAAACACAAGTGCAGGCACACACATGCACACACACACACACACACACACACACACTCACTCACACTACCAAGCATGTCAGACTCAAACTGTTAAAAAACAGAAGACAAAGAGAAAATCTTGAAGACAGCCAGAGAAGAAGACATGCCATTTATATACAAAGAAATAAAGTAAATCATTACAGCCTACTTCTTGGCATATCGATGGAAGAAAACGAAGTGACAACTTTCAGGTACTGAAATAAAATATCCATCAACAAAAGATTCTGAACTCAGTGAACATCTCTTTCAAAAATATATGAGAAATAAATATTTTGTAATACAATAAAAAGTACAGAATTTATTACCAACAGACCAATATTATAAGAAAGTTTAATTGTAATTTTCCAGACAGGATGAATATGATATCAAACAGAAAATTGTATCTACATGAAATGTGAAGAAAACTAGAAACAGAATAAATAAACTTTAGTTTTTTTAATTGCTCTAAAATATAACTTTCAATTTATAATCAAAACAGTAGCAATATCAAGTTTTTAAAGAATATGTAAAATTAAAATACATAACACAAATAGCAAAGAGGATTGGAGAAGGAATTAATAAAATACTGTAAGTTCTTTACACTATAAATCAACTATCAAAATATTGCTTCAGTGTAAATGTTGATTAATTAAATATTTATATCTTCAACCCTGGGGAAACCACTAAATTTTTTTAAAATGTAAAAATAATGTTAGTGGTGGATATAACTATATGATGTCTAGAAGACACTCAGCTTTACATATAAGCACATAAACAAGAGAAAAGGAAACTAATAATGGGAGAAAGCTAACCTATTAATACTAGACAATACAGATTTTGAAACAAGAAATAGTTTCGGGAATAAGGAAATATTACAGAATGATAAATGAGTCATTTCCCAAGAAGGTATAAAAATCCTAAATGTGAATGCTTCTAAAAACAGCTTTAAAATACATTAGGCAAAACTAATAAGAGATAAAGGAAAAATAAATAGGTAAAATCAACAATTCAAATTCAAGTTTCCTCTATTCCTCTCTCACTAAATGACTGAACAGAAAATCACTAAGAATACAGAAGTCCTGATCAACACTATTTCCAGCTCAGGGTAATTGACTTTTATAGAAAAGGCCACTGAAAAACAGCTGAATACACATTTTTGTGATGTGTACCTGGAACATTCACCAAGATGAAACATATTCTGGTCCATAAAATACATCCAACAAATTTAAAATAATGAAAAGTCTAAAAAGTATTTCTGTGACCAAAAGGGAATAAATTAGCAATCAACAATAGAAAGATACCTGGAAAATTCCCAAATATTTAGACATTAAACAACGCCCTTCTAAATAACAAATGTCAAAGAGGAAGTCTCAAGGGAAATTAAAAAAAAATGTGAGAAACTGAATGAGAATCAAAATATAACATCATGTTTGTGAGATATAACTAAAGTAATTTACGATGACTGAGAATTTCTTAAACTAAAAGACACCAAAAAAATACCTACGAACAACTTAATACTTAGTGGTGAATGACTCAATGTTTACCCCTTAAATTGGGAACAAGACAATGATATACTTTCACCATTGTTATTCAGTGTTATACCAGTATACTGGGTGTCCTAGCCAGTTCGATAAGATAAAATAAATAAATATACAGCATTCATATTGGAAAGAAATATAACCATCTTTATACAAAGATGATATAAATGTCTACATAAAAAAATCTCAAAGAAATCTATGAAAAAATTTCCTAGAATACATGAGTTTAAGAAGAGCAAAGGATACAGTCAATATGAAAAAGTCATAAAATTAAATATCTTTCTGATGTCTGGGAATCTTGACTGGTCTTTCAATTAGGTTCATATGATCCATGCATATCTCTCAGATAATGTTTATAAGAAAACAACAAATGACTAGTCATGAACAATTAAAATAATATGATAGTGTGGTGATGGTCCATTTTCCAAATGGTTAACTTAGCCTAAACAAACATTCTAAGTTCTATAAATGATGTACAAAAACAATTATTTTCTGGATGCTGGTGTCGGTATGGAGCACAGATTTGCTTCAAATGATGAGCAATAGTAATCATGCTTTAAAAATGGTGTGTGAATAATATTTTTCTTCTTTTCTTTCTTTTAGCACCCAAATTTCTCATTCAAGATTTGCACTCATGAGAATATCACTTAAAAGAACAGTTCTAAAATTTGCATTAGGATTTTTAAGCCTATTTGAGAATGTCAACTGATTTTAATGATTTCATGTTATTTTTCCTAGGTTCAAAACAGCTGCATCTTGGAATATAAGGAACTTACAAGTTTGTTAATATTAGGAGAAATAAATTAAAATAAATGTGACCTTTATTTAAAGTATTAAGATAAATAATAGGAGGGATTTGCTTTTTAATCTCAGACTGATTTCAAAATGATGTGCATTGGGAACCATCAGGCAATAGCTATCGTAGTTAGTGTATCCACACATGAGTGTATTATTCTACTCCATATTAGTTGGTACATTCTGAAGTATTGTGTTGAGTTCAGGGCCTCATATTTTAATAGTAAAGAAATCAAATTAAGGTGCACTCAGGATTAGGTGACAGAATCTGTGCACCTTATCATGAAAATAATTGATTAAAAGAATGACTAGGTATATTTGGCCTAGAAATAAGAGTTAACAAGAAAAAAATATTTTAAATATAATTATTTATTTAATACATTTGTTAAATGGTAACCATATGGCAGTCACTGTTCTAGTCACTGGAGACACTGTCGTCTCAAGAATGACAAATTACTTAATTTCACAGCTTTTATAAAGCAAATAGAATAAAAGAGAATAAAAAGTAAACATGTCCATGAATAAGAAAATTTAAGATAATGATTAAAGCAGTGAGAAAAATAAAAGAGAATGATTTTATAGAGTGCAAATCAGTGTGGCTTATTTAGATTGCGTGTTCAGACAATCTGAACATCTGAGCTGAGATACGAATTACAAGGAGCATGCCATGTAAAAATCTAGGGACACAGCATTCCAGAAAGAGGGTAGATAGTAATGGAAAGGCCTTAGAGTAGACTTGAGCTTCACTTTTTTGGGTGACAAAGTGTTAGTGTGATTGGAATCTCATGGAAGGAGACTGTGTCAGAGGGATAAGTAAGGACTTTGAATACAAAGGTAATGAGTAGATTTTATTCTTACTCAATAGGAATCAGAAGCGTTATGAGGTAATTAGGCAGAAGATAATCTGATTGATGATTTAAAAATTATTCCAGCTGCTCTGTGGGTATGAATTATAGAAGTTAAGATATTTTAAGTGAACATATCATTTAATATCTCACAAAAATCAGCACATACAGAAATATTCTTGATAAACCAGAACATATAATATCCCTAGGTATAGCAAATGTTTTGTCTACCATTTTTTATTGTTTACCTCTTCTTTTCTAATAAACTTGATATTGTTCAAGGCTGCATTTTATGCAGCCTTGGGAAGCTGGCCCTAGTTCTGCTTAAGCAGTTCTAATATGTGTAAGGTTATTATCATTCTCTTTATCAGGAATTGGTTTAGAAATGGGGTTTTAGCCAAAGAGGCTCTGAGAGACATGTGTCTAGAAATTCTGAGAATTTCTACAAGTCACTCTTTTTCTCTGTTCCTATGCATGTCATTGTATGGATATATAATCCCACTTTAAATCTGAAGCTGACACACAGATGAGAGCAAAGCTAAGAGACCTGCAGAGAAATGAGCCAGTGTCACAGAATTAACTCAACCCTGAAGCCTTCCTCTGGACTTCCAGTTTTATAAGCCAATAAATGTTCTTATCATTGAAAACATGTTGAGTTTTCTGTTAGTTGATGTAAAAAAAAAAGTCCATCTTAAAATAGGAGCAAAAAAGGTAGCAAGAAATTCCATTGCATGGCTACTATACTTGGTCAGTGCAGCTGCTTGGATGAGGAAAACAGCAATGAGAATAGAGAGAAACAAAGAAAGGATAGATTTGGGATATATTTTTGAGGTAAGGAAAATGCGTTTGTGGTAATATGGTTTTGTGAAGTAGTATATGGAAGGAAGCAAAGATGACTATAAAGTCTGTGATATGTAAGCAGATTAGGCTTTTTATGTAACATTGTTAAGGAGAGAGAGTTAGAACCAATCAGCCAGAGGGACTGTGACAGAGCGTAAAGAAATACGTTTTAAAATAGTGGTCTTGGAAGACACTCATCCACCTAAAAAAATAAAAGTATATCATTTGACTTTAGAAAAGGTGTGATACCTATTACTAAATATAATTAATATGAGATTCATGTCCAGTCTGAATGGATATTATGCATAAGATTTTTCTAATAAGTAATTATAGATTAGATTAATTATAGATTATAATTGTAGATAAATATAAATATCTTATTTATATCTGTATTATAATGTTGGGATCATGACTTGTTTTAACAAGGTAAAATAGTTGTTACCTAATTACAGCCCCCACTAGCCACCCTGTTTCACTCAAAGAGTTGAGAGAGCTAAGAAACCCTTATGAAAGTCACAGCCCTGGAACACAGGGCAACTAAAATACTGAGATTTATTCATAAGATAATAGAAATGTTTCCTGCCTACATACCTTGCTACCATACCAATAGGGCTACAGGATAATGATAGCTGAACAGCTACAAAACGCAGAATCTACTGAAGGAGGATCTAAAAATAAGGCACCAAAGAAATTTGAAGCTTTCAGCATATACAAGTACAGTAAATAGTAAATGCTTATCATTTCCTAGCCAGATTAACACAAACTTCACACTAGAGGCCTCTTGCTTCAGCTGCTATTATCTGAAATATCATGTCTAGCATTAAACAAAAATATTCCAACACATGTCAAAAGACAAGAAAAGCAGTTTAAAGAGACAAAGCAAACATCAGAATAAGACTTAATATGACATCAATTTTGGAATTATTAGACAAGGTCTTTAAAATAACTATGAGTAATATATTAATGGCTCTAGTGGAAAAATTAAACCACGTGGAGGCATAGGTGTCAAAAGGAAATGCTAGATACATTAAAAACACTATAACATAAACAGAAAATGCCTTGATGAGCTCATTAGCTGAGAGAACATGGCTGAGGGAAGAATCATTGAGCATAACAACATTTGCATCATAGAGATATCAGAAATAGGGGAGAGAGAGCAAGGGATTAAAAACCTATTTAAACTAATAATGACTGAAAATTTCCTTAACATGGTGGAAGAAATAGACATACAAATCCAGGAAGCATAGAGAGTCTCAAAGAAGATGAATCCAAAGACACATCAAGACACATCATCATTAAAATGCTAAAGGGTAAAGACAAAAAGAGAATCTTAGAAGTTGCAAGAGAAAGGCAATGGTTTACTTACAAGGGAGCTCCCATAAGACTGTCAGCTGATTTCTCAATAGAAATTTTGCAGGCCAGAAGGGATTGGTACAAAATATTCAAAGCGATAAAAAGCAAGGACTGGAAACCAAGACTACACAGCAAGGATATTATTTAAAATTGAGGAAAGATAAAGAGCTTCCCAGACAAGCAAAAACTAAAGGAATTCATGATCACCAGTATTATAAGAAATGTTAAAAGGCTTCTTTGAGAAGAAGAGCGAAAAAACGTAAATAAGAATAATAAAATGCAATAGCTATGTACCTATCAATAATCACTTAAATATCAATGGATTAAATGCTCTAATATAAAGACATAAGATAATAAATGGATAAGAAAACAAGA
The DNA here is from genome assembly GCF_000325575.1 of Pteropus alecto. NCBI lineage: Eukaryota > Metazoa > Chordata > Mammalia > Chiroptera > Pteropodidae > Pteropus > Pteropus alecto. The sequence continues at coordinate 5,818,286 of NW_006494614.1, forward strand.
CCGCACATTATGTTGTCTACAAGAGACCTACTTCAGATCAAAAGACACACAAAAACTAAAAGTAAAAAGATGGAAAAAGATATTTCCTGCAAATGGAAATAAAAATAAAGCTGAGGTAACAATATTTATATCACGCAAAATAGACTTTAAAACAAAAGCTAAAATAAGAGACAAAGAAAGACACTACATAATCATAAAGGGATCAATCCGATAAGAGAATATAACCCTAGTAAACATTTATGCATCCAAAGTAGGAGCATGTAAATATATAAAGCAAATACTGACTGACGTAAAAGGAGAGATCTACAGTAATACAGTCATAGTAGAGAACTTTAACACCTAATAGGCACTAATGGACACATCTTCCAGATGGAAAATAAACAAGGAAACAGCAGCCTTAAATGACACATTAGACTAGACAGATTTAATTGATATTTTTGGAGCTTTTTACCCCAAAGCAGCAGAATATACATTCTTTTCAAGTACGAATGTAACATTTTCCAAGCTAGACCCTTTCCATGCTATTCCACAAAACAAGTCTCAATAAATTTAACAAGACTCAAATCATACCAAACATTTTCTTCAACCACAATGGCATATACTAGAAATTGATTACAAGAAAAACACGTCCACACAAACATATGGAAGCTAAATAACATGCTACTAAACAATAAATGGGTTAACAATAAGATTAGGGTAAAACTGAAAAATATCTTGAGACAAATGAAAATGAAAATACAACTCAAAATCTACAGAACACAGTGAAAGCAGTCTTAAGAGGAAAATGCATAGCAATATAAACTTATCTCAAAAAACAAACAAACAAAAATCTCAAATAAACAATCTAACCTTATACTTCAAGGAACTAGAAAAAAAAGCAGCAAACAAAGCCCAAAGTGAGTAGAAGGAAGAAAGATCACAGTGGAAGCAAACAAAATGGAATCTAAATAAACAATACAAAAGATCAATTAAACCAAGAGCTGGATCTTTGAAAAGATTAACAAAATTGAGAAATTTTAACGTAACTCACCAAAAAAAAAAAAAAAAAGAGAACCTAAATAAATGAAAGAAATGAAAGACAAGTGACAACTGACACTGCAGAAATACAAAGGATTTTAAGAAAATACTATAAGCAATTATATGCCAACAAATTGAACAATCTTGAAGAGATGGATACATTCCTGGAAACACAATCTTTCACTACTGAATTAAGAAGAAATAGAAAATCTGAACCAACTGATTACTACTAATGAAATCGAATCAGTAATCAAAAAACTCCCAACAAAAAAAAGTCCTGGGTCGGATAGCTTCACAGGTGAATTTTACCAAACATTCAAAGAAAAATTAATACCCCCCCATCCTCAAATTATTCTAAAAAAATTCAAGAGGAGGAAAGACTCCCAAGCTAATTTTATGAGGTCACTATTACCCTGATTCCAAAACCAGACAAAGACATTATGAAAAAAGAAAATTATAGGCCGCTATCTTTGATGAACATAGATGCAGAAATCCTCAACAAAATATTAGCAAACTGAATTCAGCAAGACATTAAAAAGGTCATGTACCATGATCATGTGGAATTTATTCCTGAGCTGCAGGGTTATGCCATTATCCACAGAACAATTAACATGATACAATACCTCAACACATTAAAAGTCATATATATGACAAGCACTCAGACAACATCATACTCAATAGCGAAAACCTAATAGTGTTTTTCTTAAGATCAGGAACGAGACAAGAATATTCACTTCCACCACTTTTATTCAACATAGGATTGAAGTCTTAGCCTCAGCAATTTATTTTCCTACACAAGGAAAATAAATAAAAAAAACATCCAAATTGGAAAGGAAGAACTAAAACTGTCAATATTTGCACATGACATGATACTATAGAGATTCCAAAGATTCCACTTGAAAGTATTAGAATGAATAAATGAATTCAGTAAAGTAACAAGATACAAATTTAATACCGAGAAATAGGTTGCATTTTTATACACCAACAATGAACTATCGGAAAGAAAAATTAAGAACACAATCCTATTTACAATTGCATCAAAAACAATAAAATACCTAGGGATAAATTTAACCAAGACAGTAAAAGACATATACTCGAAAAATTATGACACTGAAGAAAGGAAATGAAGAAGATAAAAATAAATGAAAGCATATATTGTGCTCATAGATAGAATCAACATTTTTAAAATGTCCATACTACCCAAAGCAATCTATAGATTCAATGCAATCTCTATCAAAATACCAATGGCATTTTTCACAGAACTAGAACAAGTGATTCTAACATTTATGGAACCATAAAAGACCCTGAATAGCCATGCCATTCTTGAGAAAAAAGAACAAAGTTGGAGGTAGCATGCTATCTGATGTCAAACTATATTACAAGGCTATTGTAATCAAAACAGCATGATACTGACATAAAAACAGACATATAGATCAAAGGAAGAGAAAAGAGAGCCCAGAAATAAACCCATGCCTATGTATTCATTTAATCTTGACAAAGGAGGCAAGAATATACAAGAGGTTAAAGACAGTCTCTTCAATAAATGGTGTTGGGAAAACTGAAAAGAGACATCCAAAGAAATAAAACTAGACCACTTTCTTATACCATATACAAGAATAAACTCAAAATGGATTAAATACGTAAATATAAGACCTGAAAAAATAAAACTTCTAGAAGAAAACATAAGCAGTAAACTCTCTGACATTGATCTTAGTAATATTTTTTTCTGATATATCTCTTTGGGTAAGGGAAACAAGAGTAAACGAATGAGACTACATCACCCTAAAAAATATTTGCAATGGAAAAGGAAACCATCAACAAAACAAAACGACAACCTACTGAATGGAAGAAGATCTTTAGCAATGATATATCTGATGAATTAATATCCAAAATTTATAAAGAACTCATACAACTCAACACCAAAAAAACAAACAATCCAACTGAAAAATGGGCAGAGGACCTGAATAGACATTTCTCCAAAGAGGACATTCAGATGGCCAATAACACATGAAAAATTGCTCAATGTCACTAATCATCAGAGAAATGCAAATTAAAACCACAATGAGGTATCATCTCACACTTGCAAACAAGTGATGGTGAGGATATGGACACAAGTACTATAGCCAGATTGCAAACTGGTGCAGCCACTACAGAAAACAGTTTTCAGATTCCTCAAAAAATCAAAAACAGAACTACCTTAGGATGTAGCAATTCCATTTCTGGGTATTTATTTGAAGAAATCCAAAATACTATTTTAAAAATATAGGCATTACTATGTTCACTGCAGCATTATTTGCAATAGTCAAGATATGGAAGCAATCTAAGTGTCCATCAATAGATGAATGGCTAAAGAAGATGTGGTACGTATATATAATGGAATATCATAAAAAAGAATGAATCTTACCATTCGTGACAACATGGATGGAGCTAGAGGGCATTATGCTAAGTGAAACAAGTCAGACAGAGAAAGACAAATACTATACGATTTCACTTACAGGGGGAATCTCAAGAACAAAACAAAAAAAACCCAAAAACAAACAGACTCATAGATACAGAGAACAAACTGACAGTAGACAAATGGGTTTGGGGGCTGTGTGATAAAGGTGAAGGAATTAAGAAGCATAAATTGGTAGTTACAGAATAGTCACGGGGACATAAAGTACTGCATAGGAAATATAGTCAATAATACTGTAATAACATGAATAGTGCCATGTGGGTACTAGACTAACTGGGGGAATCACATCATAAATTACACAGATGTCTAACCACTATGCTGTACACCTGAAATTTATATAAAATAATATTAGATGTCAACTGTAATTGAAAAATTAAAAAAAAGAAAACAAGGGAACATTCTTAGGAATTAAAAGTTATGTGAGCCAAAAATTAATAAATATGAAAACCTAAATTTAAAAAGTCAGAAAAATGAGTGCTGAATCTGAGGAAATTACTCAGGTATGAGATTTTTTTAAAAGGTGTAGATGAGCAATATTAGAAAAATGATAAATATAATAGAGATTCAGTTCAGGAGGAGCCAAAGGCATTTATCAGGAACTCAAAATGCATTGGGCAAGGAAAAAGGGGAGAACAAAATTAACAAACATTAATAGGAAAAAAATTCCCAGAACCGAGGACATGTTTCTATATTTTTAAAGGGCTCAATGAAGCATAAAAAATAAGATATACACACAAACATAATATTATGAATTTTTCAAGCATAAAAAATATTCTCATAATTTCAGAAGAGAATAAAAGAGTTCAATAAAGAGGATTAAAATGATAATGCTGTTAGAATGGTCAAGTGTAACTGTTGAGAGCAGAATAAAATGGAGGATGCCATTTAAATTTTAAAGAAACATGGTGTTCATCCAAATATTCTCTACCCTGCAAAACCATCAATCGAATGTGACACTAGCATTAAAGTATTATCAAAAAAACAAAGTTATTTTTTTAAATGTACTTTTCAGTAATCTTCTCGAGGATTTGTTCCATAAGTCATGAAAAAAGAGAAAGATATAAGAGCCATGAAACATGAGAATACCTCTGAGGACAGTCTGAAATAAGTTAATAAAAACAACCATTGCACCTTGGAGCAGTGGAATGAGATCTCTAGAAGGGATGTCCCCAAAGAGCAGGAAAAATCTTCACATGTTTGCTGTGCTGATTTGGGTTTGAAACTTCTGTTGGAGAGTTGGTAGAATGATTTATTAGCTGATACAGAGAAAAGTCATCAACATAAAAAATGCAATGACTAACCCTAGGAATAATAAAATGGTGTGTAATGTGTTTCTTAAACATCCCTTAGCTCACCTGGATCTTTGGTACTCTTAAGAACACCTTTAATAGCCCTATATCTTTAACAGTTGTAAAAATGTAAAAAGAAATGTACATTCGTTTAGCTGAAACTTGATTACTATTTTATCAATTATTAGATTCATTTTTTTCTATTTTAAAATCCCTGAAATTACATCATATTTTATAATCAATCGACAGGGTCTTACCAGAGCTCTCAGCCAGCCATCATTTCTAATATAGTTGCTTTTGCCTAAACATGAAAAAATATGGTTACTAATCTTGATGGTATGCATGGAATTAAAGTATAACATATAACAATAACACTTGGGTTTTTCAGGCAACCAACTATTTAATTATTTAAGGATGAAATGAGAGCACAAGTTGTAGTCTGAAACTTTGCACTGACATTTTCTCTTAAGATCAAGAAGATGGCAAGGTAGTAAAGGTTTGCCAAAAATGTAATAGACTATAGTGATGTGGTCTTTTATAATATCCTGTATTTTTGGCACTCTTGACAGTACAGAGGACAATAATATTGTTTTAAAAAATATAAAACCTATAAAACCCTGAGTTAAAAGGTGACTCATAAGTCAGGTTCTCAATAGAAAAATAAAAAAGCCTTAACCAATTTATTTATATTACATTTTTCTTTCTATGTGGACAAAAGTATGATACATTATAAAAACTTGTGTTGAAATAGTTATAAAAAAGCATTTAAAAAAATTGTGCCACAGTTTAATTGCTTTATCTAAGTAATATCATAAAATAATACTGCATTTTTTAAACAGTGACAACTTCAACTTGACTAAATCAATGATTCAGTAGAGGATAGGAAGAGGGAAGGATGCCCCACAACTCTGCATAACTCCATGGACATCATTCATATTCCAATCTATGTCTATGGTGCATCTTAGAGCACAAGATCAGTACCGTGCAAAGCGGTAGCCCAGAGTGAATAGGCCCAAATACATTTTGTAGAGAGAAGTCAATACATAGTATCTAAAATTGAAAGGTTAAATAGAAAATAGTAATGTAAGCACAGTATTTTAAAATATGAAGGAAAATACCAGAAGGAACTTTTCAAATGAATAAAAGGTACTACTCATAGGTACTAAAAGACAGAGGCCATTGACCTGTTTTTCATTGTACAACTTGTAACTGCTTTTAAAGTGGGTATATGAACTACTTTAATAATTTTTAAATAAAGAATATAATTAATTTTAATATGGCAAAAGATATTTGAATGTTCAGTTTAATTAGGCAGAATAGTGGAAAAGATAAAAATAAACACGGTAAAGTAAACTACTTCAATTTTCTATGCATTTTTAAATGATAATTTAATGAATGAAATTTTAAACTGTTCATAAAGTGCTTTATCTGTGAAATAACCAATATAGGGCACTTTTATCTTTGTTTTACTATATAACGGTGTTTTCTGAAAGAATAAAATTAAAGTGCTTTATTGCTAATATTAAAGATGAGTTTTAGAGGTGGATAGCACATAGAAAGAAAAAAGGTCTCAGAAAAATTGAGTGAGGCAGGATGAAGAATGAGAAAGCAGAAAGGTCGAGAAGATGTGCCAATAGTTGATCAGAGAAAGTCAGACACAAGGACTCAAGGATGACATTGTTAGGAGATTGCCAGAGAAGGGGGCTGATCATGGATTTCCCTATTTTAAAAGCTGAGCATGCTTCAAATGCCCAGAGGTCTTTTACTCTAAGAGCGAGTTGGAAGATCACTTTTCCTTTCCTCACAAAATTGGAGGCTGTTCGAGTGATTATCTACCATCTGTTGTCTACAGCAGTTCAATTGCTGAAGAGTCCTCTAGAAGTGGGGAGAAAGAGCTCATTCTCTACGGAAGGTTGAATGTACATTCAGAGGTAGATTCAGCTGAGCAAGTGCCCAGTTAATCCCCTTTGCACATAGGGACAAGACTGCCACCAATTCTAATTGATTCTGAAATGAATCTGTATAGAAAATTAGAAGGTTTTGGATTCCCATGCAAGCTTCAATAAAGAGCCAGGATGTAAGCCTGACAGCTGAATGGATTCAGAAATGAAAATCTGATAAGCAGCTTAAAACTGTACTTAAGTCCAGAAATGATTTGAATGCTGTTGTTAATGGCACATTGTATGTTGTCACCTAGTTAATTATCTTTGAAGATGAGTTCTTGCAGAGAAGATACAGCATTCTTCCACAGCTTTTCCTCATCACATATTTATTAACTTCCCCCACCTTTCAACAACTATCATTGCTAGAAGGCAGAAAGAAAGGATTAAGCCACTGCAGCTCCTCTGTGGCTGTCAGTTCACTGTGCCAAACTTCAAATATGAACTGTTGCATGTACTGTCACCGACATTTCTTTTTACATCTTCATTTGCAAATGAGGAGCTGACATTTGTTAGGCCTTGTATTTGCACACAGTTCCACCACATGAAAAGCAAACACTGTCACTGCTGGCTACTTTGTTTATTCCTTTGCAGATAGTATATGGCCTATTTAGAAATTTTCTTCAGAATTTTTTTTTTAACTAACAGAGATAGATAGTCACAGAGCTACATGTCCTCATATTTTATTCAAGAAGCCGTCTGCAGTTTATGGAGCGTGCGCTGCATTTGATAGCTATTTAAAACTGTATTTTTAAAACCGATTTGCACTTTTCTAGTTTATAGTCTTTCGGTTTGTTTTCTTTAGATAAATGTAGGTTTCACTGAAGAGTTCATATTTCTTACCTATCAATTTTTTTAATAATAGGAAAATACTCCCCACTCAATGAAAACAATGAATTAAATCTATAAAGCATAATAAATTGTTCAAATATTGTTCTCGGTTTATTAAAGTTTCATCTTTTCAAAAGTAGCTTGACAATGTCAATATACTCAATGTCATTAAAACAATCATTTGTTATTATTAAGAGCCCTCTGTGAAACAAAAGCTTGAAGACAACCCTACAGAGCAATATCTATGCCTGAGCACCGATGAGATGTATCCCAGTCCAGAAGATGGAAGTCCGTTCCCAAGGTGGCCACTAAAGTGTAGATGGCATGCTTAAATTCAATGAACTTAAAAGGCTCTGGGTGCCTTTTCAGTTCATTGAATTTAAGCATGCAATCTTAAGAGTTTTGTGAAAACAATGAATCAAAATCATCTATGGCAACAATTAGAAAGAGAAAAACAAAAAGAACATTTCATGGTCATTAGAAAAATTTAAAATATAATAAATTGAAAATCCTCATCCTATTTTTGTCAATTTTCTAGAGTGGTATGTCAGTAACCATTCCCTGTAACATGTGTTTCAAAAATAGCATTTCCCTCACTGACCAACAAACTACAATCCTTTCTCTTATCCCCCTAATCTGATGCTCCTTTACATTTCACTGGACATACTAATTCACAACAAAGTTTGCAAATTGTTACTCTGCCTCTAACCTAATCAGAAGTGAAGAATTAACAAATATTACAAATGAAAAGTTTAGAGCATTGTACAAAGCCAGTGTTCTCTTTATGCAAAGACAATAGAAATGACTTGTTTCTGTCTCACATATTAGGTGGTAAATTCCTGGGGGGTGGGGGGGCAAAGAGAGAGAGAGAGATGTGTGTGTGCGTGCGTGTGTGAGAGAGAGAGAGAGAGAGAGAGAGAGACCGTGTATCTTTGTATCTCACAGTTTTTTCTCATAGCTAAGCAATGATCAATTAACTTGACTGAATAACCTCTCTTTCAATCATTTTTGAAATGTTTCCCTTTGTTTCATATTTCCCTGCTTTGTCACCTTGCAAAAAAATAAAACAACTCATATGTTTCTAAAACACTATTATGTTGATGTTCAAAAATGCAAAGGATGATATATAAATGCCAAAGGGAATATCTGCCTGAAAATCATGTCAATGACAAAGAACTAAAAATGGTTGAGAAAATGTCAGAAGTATAGCAAGTAAAGTTTAATTGAGCTCAGCTATTCGGGTTTAAAATTGTCTCAATTATTTGAAAACTGAGGACTATGTCCCAAATTATTTAAAAAAGAAGTACAAACTAAATTATGTGGAAAGAAATTCCTCCATTAGTACATCATTCTCATTAAGGTTTATGTTATTTATGTACTGTTTTTCTCATAAGAAAATAAGAAACTTGAAATAAGTGTCATAGAACAAGTATGTTCATGAAACATGTCTGTTATATAGAGGGGCGTTTAGCGAAGGTAGCTTAAAAGAAGAAAAAAGGAACATTTAAAAGTATCCTGTAGTATGAGTATTTGCTTTCACTAACAAAAAGGTTGTAAATGAGGTCACTTTGTGGCTTTCCACTGAGCTTTAAATATTTCTAGTAAACTTAACATTTTATGTGTCTATTATCTCTGGTAAACAAGGCAAGCTCAAGATCAGTGAAAGGAGCAGGCAGATGCCTAAAACAATACCCTTCAACCGGATACCCATGCTGCTTGGATTAAAATTCAAGTACCCTGAAAAGTATCACTTACTTCTGATCTTTCATCATTCTTGATTATTTATTTACTCATCAGCTAGTTTGGTATCCTTTCATGTTGTTTTTTTCCCACCTTAATTTTATATCATTTCTCTTTCAATAATTGGACATCAACTACCCTATCCTCATTTTGTCAGTGATAGATAAAAGAATGTCAGTGTTGCTCATAATTTATCTTTTCATAGTTGCTTAGAAAATGTTTGCATGTTCGCATAAAATATCTTTATTTTCAATATTATAAAATCAAGATCTTTGGTCTCTTGGATAGTATCATGTTCTAAAACTTTCAAACTATTTAATTTTCTTTTTATTAAAATATGATTTGTGATGGTTTTATTAGAGATAAATTATATCTGTACATTTAAATATTCAATACTTGGCTTAGAAAGTATTTTTTATCTCAGGTCCTTGTTTTGGAAATTATTATAAAAACGTAATCATCCAGGTCTTGGCGGTATTGGATATAATCCTACCAGTGGTAGCCAATTGCACAGCTTGCTTTCAAGCAAGCAGTGAGAAGCAGCTCTTAACACACAGGAGGCCATGATTAGTACAACATGACTTCCACATACACCACAGTTTATTGGATCAGGAACCAAAGAGTGATGCCTCAAATAAGGCTAGATAGTGGTTCCTGAGGTACAAGGCATGAAGGCAGTATGCAGCAAAGTAGCAACATGCTAATTATTAACTGATTGGCTCTAGTAGATCTTATTTTGGGATTAGTCCTCTTTTAAGGAGTGCAACATCAAAATTTAGAAAAAATAGAGAGTGCATAACAGTAAAAAAAACAGTTGCATAGACTCAAAAAAATTTTTAATGTTATGAGTAGTAACAGAATAAAGAACAAGGATCCTTCCACAGAAAGTAAAATAGAACCAACTCATTAGAGCTTACTCTATCTAGAGCTGTGTGTATGCTGACACTGTTTTCTATTCTTCCTTCTCAGTGTATCCATTCAGTTAATATTCACTAACAGAGTTAACTTGAACATTGTTCTCTTTTGCAATCTAAAAAAAGATAAAACACAGTATAGGAAAGTTCAAGAGTCAAAAAGTTAAGAGAAAACACAGAATTTCAGAAATGAATGTTTCTCAAAATTTATATAAGTAAATCTGTTCTTGGTTACACACTTTGGTAAACACGATCACATGGAAGAATGAGAAACATCATTTTTAAATTCTGAGGAATGCCTCCTCTCTTTAATTTGAGTTATTCACCCTTCCTCTCTTACAGAGATTGCCTTTTGTTGCTGTAATCTGCATGATCCTGAAACTCACAAAACTGACTTCAACAGAGCTCTCCTTCCTATTTAGAGAAAACAAAGAATTTATTCATCACAAATCAAGCAGAGATAAAATCCTAAAGGGACATTATGTTTAAAAAATATATTTCTTATGCTAGAATAGATTCTCTCTCCCCTACTGAAATATTAGAAAGGGATGCTAAAAAAAAAAAAAGTCTTTTATCCCTTGCATAAGCAAAGATAAGCAAAGATTATGTTGTCATTATAAGAAACCTCAAAACCTTAATGACATTTTAACAGCAAAGAGTTCTTTCTTGCCCACACAATGTGCTCATCACAGGGTCTCCTGGAGACTCTCACCCATATTCTCTACTTCTAAGTGTTAAGTTGAGAGGGCATCCATCTCATAGAACATTCCCAGCCAGTGTAGCAGGGAGAAGAAAAGATGAAAAAAAATCATTCACTAGCTTTAGCTGCATTTGTCTGGAAAAAGACACATCCACCACATTTCATTGGGGTAGACATATCTTTTCCAGGCAAATGCAGCTAAACTAACTTCAAAGGATCAGGGAATTTTAACCTCACCGTATGACAGAAAAGTGGGATGATTAATATATCTGAAAGCTTCAATAATCACCACACACCCCTTCAATGTACAGTGTAGGAAAGTGACTACAACCATTGTATCAGAACGGCATCTCAGGTGATCAAGACTAGCAAGATCATTAGTAAGCTAAAACTCCTGAAACATCTACCAGGCAACCAGCAACACATTAAGTCGCTTAAACACATTATTCTCATTTATTCTTCACATCACCCTATAAATAACTATCATTTTTCCCAATCCTATGAAAAGAAAGCTGAAGCTTATGTAGTAAAGTCATCTGACAAAAACAATACTGCAGGTAAGTTATGGAGTCAGATTTCCAGCTCAAGACTATCAGATTTCAGAGTCAACCATTTAATGATATTCTACCATCCTATAATAATGCATGTGTTATTAATGAGAGTCTGGGGGCCAGAAAGATGGGGGAAAACTATGACCAATGACTCAAGGAAGACAAATGAGAGAAAATCAGAATGCAAAAACACATGGTGACCTAAATAATGAGATGATGTTGGAGTAATTTTATTTATTCTCAGGGTAACTTATTTTCTTCTCATTGTAGTTCTAGCTACATTGAGGACCACTGAAATAGCTCTAGCAAGGGTGAAATGTAAAGTGCTAATTCGATTTGAGAATTACTACTAATCGAATGACTCTGCAAAGTTACTTAACCTCTTTGTTGCTCAGTTTTCTCATCTCTTAATTGTGGTGACAATAATAAAACTTGTTTTTTGTAAGGTTGTTAAATAGTCTACATTGAGTAAAGAGTTCTAAAATAGATAAAAAAACAAGCACTCAGTAAGTGTAAAGTAAGGTATTCTTTAACATATGCCACAGTAATCTCATTTCATATCCACAACAAACTATGATTTAAGTAATATTATTATTGCCATTTTACAACTGAGTAAATTTAAACTAAAAATGATTAAATAATAGAACCACATGTCAAATCTAGCTCTCTGATTTGAAGACCAGTACTCTTCACCACAAAAAAGTTTCTACTACAGGAAAAAAAGAGAATGACTGCTTTTGAACATGAAAGGGAAGGTAACGCATTACTCCCTTTAGGATATAGACCATCCATTTACAGCATTTTCTGTAGTATCACATATGTACACAAAATGATATACACATGAGAATACCTAGATTTTGAACAGCAGTCACTGAGGTAGGGATTCTTAACTTTATTTTAAACATAAATACTCATCTTGATAAAAACATAAAGATGTTGTGCCTCCTTAAAGATTCAAACATTCACTATCTCTTTATATCACTCCCAAGAGTCATGTACCTTTCTGTCTCTCATTGAAAAGATTTGATTAAAGGTTTGGCTACGTTAGATAAACTAAACAGCTTATTTCATGATAATCATCTTATCACATGTCATGCTTTCAACATGTGTTTGTATTGATACTGTGACACATTCATTCAACAAGTATATATGGACTTCCCACTCTAACCCACCCTATTATATGTACTGATTATACAGCAGTGACTAAGGTAGAGAAAATTTATGTCTCCTGGAAAATATTCTGAAGGAGCAAGGGCAAGCTTTAAATTAATTACTCATAATTTATATAAAAAGTCAACTGAAATTATTTACAAATGAAAAGAGTTAGCTCATGAAATGTGGAATAAAGATCTACACTGAAGGCAGAGCTAGCACAAAGTTCTTTAGGTGGAAACAAAATGAGTCTATTTGAGGAATGGGTACCTTTTAGTGATGAAATATATAAAGGAAAGATGGCCAGTTCTGATGGTATGTTGTGGTGAGAGGAGAGTGATACAGAGAGCAAATGAGAAGATAAATCATTATGGTATTGAAAGTAAGAGAAGAAATATGCATTTTATTCTATTTGTGAGGTATGTTAGATTGATGAAGAATATTGAGATTTGCAGGTACACACTGAGAACAGGATGGCAACATGCTTGCCAAATTCATGTTGCTTGGCTCCTGATCTGCCTATTGGAGTCACTAACTATTAGAGTTTGTCACATAAAGCACAACAGGGCAGGGAGATCTAAGGTCATTGTCTCATGCTCTCTTCCTTCCTTTTTATAAATAAAATAGAGCTATTATAGAAGAATTTTCACTTAGCACATCAATATATTTTCATTATGACTAGCAATTTATTGTTCTTTCAATATCTTCATCAGTCACTTTAAAATACTCTCCCTTGCAACATTATTTTTCTTTGGTAGAAGAGTAAGATGAATGACTTGAATGAATATGATGTAGTTCACACTTAAGGGAATTTCTTAAGGGAACCTGAACTAGTTCACATATGCAGAAGACCACTACAAAATTAACACTTAGTTACATAATGCTTATAGAAGATAACCATTGTCTTGAAAACTTTTATTAAAAATCGTAATGAAAGCTTTCAGTCACAAAGGAAGTCACAGAATGCTCCCCATGTGACTCAAGGGACCTTTTAGTGATGAAATAAACAGTCTGGGCTTTTTCCCTCCGTCCTGGGAAAAGCAACTATAGTTCACACTCTTTGATCTGTCATATTTTCCAAGGTTAACAAAAATCAGGAAAAGTGAAAAATGTATTCAGACAGGTAAAGTATTGTTTGTGGCATATATAAATTTAATATCTTAAGATTAAAATTGGCATTGTTCATATCTACTAACAATTCAGAGGATAGGTTATGCTCTGAGAAGGCCTCAGTGGACAAAGTGGACAAAGTGATGTCTATTGAAATTTCTTTATTAACTTTTTCATTACTGCAATTATAATTCTGCAATTATAATTCTGCAATTATAATGAATTATCTGTGTGTGAACTGAGCCTGACCTGTCTGCCTATGTCAAAGCCAGGAAATGCTACTAAGGGAATATTTCAAGGAGTTTCTAACACATCTTGGCAAAAATCCAAAGTTAACCTATTCCAGTAAAGAAATATCACATTTGGGAAATTAAAGTAGGTGTTTGACTTTTTGTGTGTGTATAAAGGGAAGGAGAAGGGTGAAAGGAAGGACCATAAAGACAAGGTGTGTAAGTCCATCATATAAGGTGTCATCTTGGAAATAAAAAGTTTTGGAAAATTCAGTCAACTTTGTGTCCAATATAATTTCAGTGCTTTAGTTAAGAATAATTTAGTTAATATTCTATTGGTTTCAACTAACAGACACCAACTTGGGATTGATCAAACAATAAGGGATTTCAATAGAAGGACTTCAAGGCAATCAAAGACAATAGCAATGGTATTCTTGGTGAATAAGAAGGAGGATCTGGAAAGCTAACTGGGACCAGATAATATTTTCTATTAATCCCACTTAATTCTATTTTGCATCTCTGATTCATTTTTTTTCTTCTGAAGATGAATTTCTCCATATCTCCATGCAAATTTATATCATTGTATCCATACCACTGAAAAATCTGAACACCAATCCCAAAGTCTTTTGGGTTGCCCATTTGGGAGCAGATGTATATATCTATATCAATCACCTATAGCCAACAGTTTATGGTCACATCATACTAACATCGGCAGGAGACTAATTTCTGTGGTGGAAATCTTTTCTCATTGAAAACTCAACATAAAATTGATTTCACCTTCCTATATGCACAAAAGATATTATGTGCTCAGATCTAATATTAGAGCACAGATATCTCTATCATGATCATGCGGTAATGACATTTCTGTAGTAGATTTAGTACAAACAAATAAAGATGAAAATGTCCTTCCATTCTTATCTATAGAAACCCCTCACATTTGAAAAGAACTTCACAAATTTAAACATGTATGCTCACATTTTCTTATTTTTCATATCCAAAATTACTCCCTGTAGTCATACATTATGATTCAATTAACTTAATTTTCCTCTCGTTTAAAAATAACTTTCTAGAATTATATAATGATTAAATTTTTTTCAAATCACTAACATAAAATAGTTAAAATTAACTATCTGCAAATGGAGGCTATTTTCCAAGGCAAATAAAGCAAAAAGGAGATTGAAATATGTAACGGGGCATGAAGGACTAAAATTTTCCCTTCAACTCTTGCCAGGTTTAGCCTCCAAAGAGTCTTCTCCACCTACACTGACCAACCCAAATTATCCAACCAACAGCTTCTAACCCATGCCCTTAATTTTGCTACCCTATTTCATACCCCACAGTGAACAAAGCCTACATTTCCCTTTAACTTCTGATAATTCTTGTAACAAAATTGATCATTAATTGCTCTTCTTCAGTCTATCTTATTAAATCTTTAAGCTACTTATTCTCCCTGAAATATTCATTTTAAAGCTATTCTTACTTTTGCTATGTTTTAACAAAAATTTGAGCTAATAAAGATTTAAGTGTGCTGGTGTGTCTACTTCAGTTTTAGTGTCATACCTCTATTAGTACTAAACTTATAATTCTGCTTTGAAGAGGAAGGATGTTTCAGAGACCCAATGACATATTCTATTTGGGGCCTCCACATCTGCCCTGTGAGTTTTGCTTTCTGACATGCACTCTGGCTTGTTACATCAGAGTGCAGCTTGAGCACTAAAAATAATAGTTCTTTGTTAAGAACCCTCCACTTTGTTTTTCCTTCACTTTCTAGGGTGTTTTGAACACATAGGTAAGAGAGTGCTGTTGACATTTTCAGATATATGTGCATATATATTATGCTAATTATACAGATATTTGAATATGTGGAGAATTTCCATTACAGAAATTTAGAATTACAAAGAGCACTTAGTACCTTGCAACGAGAAAATCTGTTAATTTGAGTGGCCCTTTAGAACAAAGAGAAGACATGGTCATGAGGATATTGTCTTTCTCATCTTTCAGATATCATGTGAGAAAGAGGCGACTTTATTTAAACAAAACGTGACAAATCTATAAGAAAGAGGCTACTTATTTAAACCTAATGTAATAAATGTTGTGTGCATTTGTATAAAAAATAGATTCCCTGCATCTAATCTTCCTCTCCTCATTGAAATAGATAATTAGCTTTTTACAGTGAAAATTTCTAATTTGTTGACATCAGCTCTACTTAATTCTCCTTTACCTGTTTCGTTTTTATTTCCTTTCTCCGTCCTCCTGAAAATTTTGTACTCTATCAAAATATTTTTGTCCTTATGTGTGCACTCAAGAAATATGTCATCCAGTTAGAGAGTAAAACTTTAAGAAACAAAGAAAAATTGTTAAACAGCATTTTTCTTTAAAATGTTGGTTAAAGAAAGTTAAATCTACAGGCCTGATTTTTAAAAAGTAAAAGCTTTTAAACATTAAAAATTATTTAAAGTTTAGCTTAGAAAATATAAATATATGAATTTTGTTCTATTTTTAATATTCTTCATATAATAGATAAACCATCTAAGTTAATATTTTTTAAAGTTTATTGTATATCTTCTTCCTTATGTTATATAAAATTAACATTCACACAATATTTTAGTTTGTGACAAATCTTAAAATCAATTTAATATTTTTAATTGTAATTGCAATTTTTAAAAGCAATTGCAAAAATAATTATATAGAAAATTCAAATATATAAAATTGTGTTTAAATTATAACAAATATTTTTTAAATGTTTAATCTCATTTCATTTTAATACTTTAAACTGTTGAGGGCTTAATGTGTAGATGTTAACTATAATTCATATATCCTTAATCAAATTTAATAACTTGTACTAACATTTAATTATATTAGTTAGTAAATAATATTGAGATAGCTGGATAAATTCAGCTGGTTTTGGATTAAGCATATTGGTCCTAAGGCTCATGCAGGACAAAAGACAGGAACACAAAAAAACCTTGAAGGCTTAAAATAAGTATTACACTGTAAATTTATGAGACCTTGGAACCCAACAGTTTCTGCCCACCCTTTTTAATAAATCCAAATTGTCCAAGCAATGATACTAAACTATGACTCCAGTCACTCTACCCATACATCCTGTCCCCAAATTATTGCAACTTAATCTGTCTCTGGGAAAAGACTACTTCTTGGCAAATACTTTTAAATAAATGTACTTAGAAATAGGTACAACACAATAGAACTTTAATTTGTTTTTTAATTATTTTTGTGCTTTACAGTGTCAAATTATATACTTCAAAGCCGATAAGGCATTTTTTTAAGTTTACCTTGAAACACAAGATCAAATGGAAAGATAGGAGATTAAAAGGTGTTTTGATATGATTATAACAATTCTCATGACCACAATATGAGACCCTGAGTATCATTTCATCTATTAACATAAATTATTGCCTATATATGTTAACACAATGGACCTACTGTCTTATTGTCTCATTCAGCAGATTTTACTGAGTATATCATGTATGCAAGAATTGATCTAATCTCTTGGGATCCAACAGTGAACAAAACAAACAAAAGTCATTGCCCTTCTAAAACTTAACAATCTACTAGAGGAAGACAGATAACATATGAGTTACATAACAAAGAAAAATGGGACAAAAATATAGACCCAGGAGAATCCCAGTATATGTTTATTGACACTGAGTTTCATCCTTTAACCCATTTGCAAGGTTATATATAATTTTAAACTATTTTTGGGAATAATTTTAGGTTCACAGCAAGTTTCAAAATTAGTTCAGAAATTACCTTTATACACTTTACCAGATTTCTCCAATGATTATAACTTATACAGTTATAGTATATCAATATCAGGAATTTATTATTGACAAATTCCTGTATATACTGTACATATGTTTCTACGTTATTTTATCACATGTATGAATTAGTGTAACCACCTCTGCAATTAACATGCAGAAGATTCCTTCATCACAAAGATCTCTCTCTATTATCATTTTATATTCTTATGTATCACTCTCCCCTGCACAATCCCTAAACTCTGGCAACTACAAATGTTTTCCATCACTGTAAGTTTATCACTCAAGAATGTTATATAAATGGAAGCACACAGTTTTGACTTTTTGTAATTGGCTTTTTTCCTCAGAATAATGCCCTTGAGATCCATCTAAGTTGTTGTTATCAATAGTTTATTCATTTTTTATTGCTAAGACGTATTCAATGGTATGAATGTATCACAGTTTGTTTAACCATTCACTCACTGCAGCACATTTTAGTTGTTTCCAGGTTTGACTATTACAATAAAGCTGCTATAAACATTCATGTACAGACTTTTCAGTGGACATAAGTTTTCAGTTCTCTGGGATAAATACAATCACTGAGTCTCATGATAGTCTCATGTTTATTTTTATAAGAAAGTGCCAGACTTTTTTGTGTAGCTATTCTGTTTTACATTCCTATTAGCGATGTTGAGAGATTCAGTTTCTATGCATCCTCACCAGCAATTGGTGGTGGTGACGGTGGTGTTATCATTATTTCTTATATTAGCTCTTCTATTGGATGTGTGGTGATATTTCATCACAACCTTAGTTTGGATTTCCCTAACGGCTAATAATGGTGAATACCTTTTCATATGCTTATTTGCCAATCTGAGATGCTAATCAGACTGAGACATGCCAATGTCTCAGTCCTTTTCCCATTTACTAATTGAATTTTTTTTTTTTTTTTTTTTTACAATTGAGTTTTGAGAGTTCTTCCTATATTCTGGATATGTGTTCTTTGTCAAATATGAGATTGACAGTTTCTAATAACTTTTCCTAGTCTGTATCTTTTCTTTTCATTCTATTATTAACTGGGAATTATATGAGCAAAAGGTTTAAATTTTGATAAAGTCCAATTTATCAATTTTTCTTTTTATAGATCATGCGCTTATTATCAAGTTTAAAAACTCTTCATTCAGTCCTAGGCCCACAACTTTTTGTCTATGTTATCTTATAAAAGTTTATAATGATAATTTTTATGATCTCTATATTTAGTTCTGTGACCAATTTAGAATAATATTTTTACATAAGGTGTGAAATTTAGGTCAAAGTTTCAGTTTCTTGTTTTTGTTTATTGATATACAATGGTTTTAGCAGCATTTGGTGAAAAGAATGTTCTTCCACAATGAATTCATTTTGCATCATTGTCAAAATTCAGTTGGTCATATATGCAGGGGGGCTATTTCTGTGTTCTTTATTCTGTTACGTTGATCTATATGCCTATTCCTTTACCAAAATCAGTCTTTATTACTGTATCTGTATATTAAATCTCAAATTGGATAGGGTGATACTTCCTAATTTATTCCTCTTTTACAAAATTGCTTTGGCTATTCCTGTTCCTTTGCTGTTCCTTTTAGAATCTTGTCTATATCTAAAAAATCCTGATACTAATTGCATTATATCTATGTATCTCTTGAGAAGAATTAACATCGGTGGTCTGTTGAGTCTTCCAAACCATAAACAAGGCATGCTTCTCCATTTATTTAGATCTTCTTTGATATCTTTCATCAGAATTTGTTTTTAAAAATAATTATTGACATACATGCCTTGCGACATCTTGTTAGATTATGATACTTACGTATCATAATTTTAATTTCAGTTCTATGTATCAAATATTAGTCCATAGAAATGAAACTGATTTTTATATGTTTGTATACTGCAACTGTGCTGAACTCACTTATTAGTTTTAGGAGATTTTTTTGTCAGTAAATTTCTTGAGATTTTCTACATGGACAATACAACATACAGGGAATTCACTGATAAAGTGTATTTGGACAAGTGTGGGTAGGAAGAATTAGCTACCTCCTTGTGCTCTACTTTGATAATGCAAAATAATAAAATAAATATAAAATAAACAAAATAAATAAAATGAAATAAAATGAAATAACATAAGATAAAATAAATCAATGCTTTTAATTAGCTGTGCCCTCACCCAGGCCTCAGGCTGCAAGTAGAAATCTGCCAATTCAGGGTAGAGAAAGTAAAGAATATTATAGGTTAAGTGTATATGAAATATATGTTACAATATAAAAGTCTAAAAGTCCTAATAAAGAATAGTCAAGAATTTGAATGCTCTTGCTAAAGTGGTTTTATTATTTACTGTATGCAATTTATCTTTAAATTTTATTCTTTGATAACATTTTTTAATTGTTTAATAATTCCTTTTGGTAGCAATGGACTCAAAAATAACAGCAATAAGCATAGCAACAATAAAACTCATGTATAGTGAAACGTTAAATAAAGAACTTCCATTTTTTTAATGAAAGTTGATGAATTTCAACATATTCCTATCAAAAATACAGGAAATCCTGTGAAAAATACAAATAATAATTCCATATTGAAAAAAAATGTGTTCTTCAGAAAAACTTCATGTCATGATACTAGAAACAACTGAAGAATGATAACAGGATTTTGATATGTACTATTTCATTTTAATATTCATTTATGTTATTTTTAATGTTCATATTATAATCAATATAAGGAATTATTTTTTGCTGTATAGTTCATATGATTATTTGTATTCTGTAGAAATAATCTTAAGGATAGTTTATAATACAATTTTATAGATTCTTCAATATAATAAAAACAATTGTTGCTCAATAAATGTGTCTTTTAATTTCACCATGTTATTTTAGTGACCTCTTTCAGACTCAAGTATCCCAAATTCATGATAAATTATGCTATCAACCTAATTCTTTACTACATTAGAAGTTAATGAGGGCTACGAAGAAAACAGTTTTAAAAGACTGGGGAAGGCTTATTGAAAGTTCCACTGTGCAGAATGGATGAGGCACATGGCAAATACAGAGTGCTCAGGTTACAGGTGATCTTTGATCAAAAACTTAAAGGAGGTGAAGAGGTGAGTTATGTAGGTATCTGGAAGAAGAGTTTTCCAGGTAGAGTAAATGGCATTCTAGAATCTCTAAGGCCTAATGTGTTTGAAGAATAGCAGAGGGTTAGTATGGATGATGTTGGAAAAGAAATAGTAAGAGAAATTAGTAAGAAATGAGGTTAAACAGGTAACAGAATCATGGTGGTATATCAAAGTTTGTAAGGCATAATGAGGCATTACTGGTACTTTGTTATTTCACTTTTATTTAAATAAGGAGTTGTCAAAAGAATTTAAGCAGAGTTGTGTAATGACCTGATTTATGTTTGAGACACATGCTTCATTTTTGAAAATAGATTGTAGAGTAACAATTTAGTAGGCTATTACTCTAATCCAGGCAAGAGATGATGACCTGAACAGGGAAGAGAGATGGTGAAATTTAAAAATTACAGCCTGTATTGGACATGAGCCAAATCTAGAATAAATGCTTTCCTCAGAAACTGGATCAGAATCATCAATCCAGGCTGGACTCTAAATCTTTATGGTTTCTGCAAATTGGTTAAATTGGTTTCAGTGATTCAGTTTGGATGCAAGAATAATGAGAATTAAAAGAAGTGAATGTTCAATATTGCTATAACAGGTACCTTCCCTGTCTATCATAGCTTCAACTCTTTCTTCTTTGCCTTTTTACTTTATTACTTATCTTACAATGTCATAAAGGATACTCTTCTGTTAGAGCATGAGGACCAATTATATTATAAATTATTGTATATAGTGACAACAGCCTTATACTTTATGAGAACCACAAGAGCACAGTTTTTCAAAGACACATAATTATAGTGTTGGCATGTTAAATTTTTATAACTAGCTTATTGAAGTTTCTATTTCAATAAGGTATAAACATGACACTTCTTTACATTTATTCTAATGACTAGCCTACAATTGGGCCATATAAAATCCTCCTTCACATTCACATAAAATCATCCTAAATGGGTTACATAATATTCCGATCAGTTCAATTTAACTTGATAAATTTATACCTGATCCACAGTTTTGCTCTCTTCTATTGTTGGTAAAATGTGTGGCTTGGGAGAGATGGAATGGAAGGAGGATAGTGGTCTGCTTTTCCATTCTTCCTCCATCCTTCCCTCTGGCAGTTGTCCTACAGGATGAGGACATGGAAGTCAGATAGAGGACCCAAGGATCCAATTGGGCAAATCATTATAAAAGTATTGGGGCAGGATCCCTTCATGACTCTGGTTTGGTCCTATTTCAGCACAGGATAGTGGTCTCTATCAATGTGGGAAGGAATGAGTATGTGCATCTCTCTATGCATCCTATTCATTAATAATAAAGTCTCTCCCATACTGGGTGGATATATCTCTCATTGGTCCTATACCTTCACTTGCGTCTCCTGGTGGGGCATAATTTTACTTGAAACAGCGGCCAACTGAAAAGCTGTTTTCTCTTTCTTCTTCTTACATTTTCCTATTCTCTTAAAGACTCTTCTTTTCTAGTTAGATCATTTATATAATAGTTTCTTTCATCCTGATGGTTATGTGTCACTTCTCCACTTGTGGCTCTGGAGATCCTGCAGTTCATTCAGATAGCTTCCCCTTTTGTATGCATTCAGCTTCACAAGTGAAATTTCTTGGAGATTTCCCATATGTCCCTTTCCCCCACATCTCCCTTTTTTTTTCTTTGGCCAAGAAAAAAAAATTCTTACTATAACTACTTCACTTCCTTCAAAATAAAGACATTCCTTCAAAATATCTCTCTCTTCCACTCCTATTGTTCTTCTAAGGCAGAAATAGAAGAGGTTGGGATGATGTCTGGTATTTACAGGATTGGTTCTGACATCTCATAGTAACACTTGGGAAGAAATTTACAGTATCATGTTACTTCTATTTAAAATTAGTCTGTATTTCTACTCATAGACTGGTAAATTTACATTCAGGAATTACTTTCCAATTTTGTATAGATCTATATGAAATTATGGTTACTTGCGTTTGTCTCTAAAACAAAAATTTTTAAAGGAGGATTAATTCATTAATTGAAACAATTAAATTTATTAATATTTTGGCAAACTTGCAGAAAAAAATTTCTATAAAAATAAATGAGAAATATAAAATATTGAGTATGGAAGTAGGAAGTTTATTTTAGGTTAGTTCTTTAACAACATTTGATAAGAAAAGTTCAATATCCAGAAGTCTTCATCTTTGTGCCAGACTGGCATGTATCAGGCAATGTCAAGAAGTAACGAGCAGGTTTCAAAGAATATATAAATAATGCAGGTTCACTGTCACTGCACAAGTTTCATGAGTTTCCTGTACTATTTTTCACTTAAAAATATGATTCTGGAATAAAAGAAAACTCAAAACTCAATAAAAACAAAAAGTGTTTGAATTGCAATTAATATTTTGAACGTTTGCTCTACATTTAATCAATAAGGCCAAACAATCACCAATAGTATGTGTATAAAGCTCTGAGATAAAAGTAAGTGGACTTTTGGTGTTAGATATGGGTTTTAATTCCAACTCTGTCACTTACAAGCTGGCCTTTGGAGAGTCAGACATTCCATAACCTATTCTTCTATCTTTAACAGTGAGAATATAATGTCTGCCTTGCAGAAAGATTGTAAGAATTACAAATAAGTAAAGAACATGGTATAGAGCAGTAATTTTTTAGCAGTCATTAGTACTGTTATCATTAGAAGGTTAGACTGAAAACAGAGGAGAGAATCATTCAGGAGAAAACTTGGAGGGTATCTCTTGCTGGCAACTAGGAATGAAGGAATAGGCAGAGACAAGATGTCAAATATAGAGACTCTGGACTTTTGATCCAGCTTCACTCTATTAATTTTACTGATATAGTTTGACCAAGATGTACAATTACTAGTGTAAATAACCATTTTAACCTAAAGACTAGAGCATATTCTGCTTACTTCCTAAAGAACATTTCTACTATCAGACTATCAGCAACATTTCCATTTTTGCAGACTGCTTTATAGTTACCACTATTCTTTAACAATTTCTTAACCACATTTTTGAGGCAGTCTGAATGACAAGGACTTAAAAATGGTAGTGATTAATCCATTGTCTATGAACACAGCTGTTGGTTTCATCTCCAAGTTATTTTGCAAATGGTTGAATTGTGGTTCTCTCCCAGACAAAGGCTAAATCCAGGGCATCTACTTGAGTGAAATAAGAGAGAATACCAATGCTATTCAAGAATTTTACCAACTACTAGTCTCTCACCCTCTTGGTGGTTTTAAATGAAGCAAATGCATCATAGAGTGAAATTATTTGGACAGATGTCAGAGTAAACTTAAAGGAAAAATCAGCCCACTGTGAAGGACTTCTCAGTTACCAAAGGAGTGCACAGGAGGTGTGGAGACAAATCTTATTACTGGGTAATGGGATTTAGTCCTGTGTCCAGACACCAGTTTGAAAATATGATTCTGCTCAAGACATAGGCAGAAGAGTTCTTAAATGGGACAAAATTCTGTCTTCAGGAAAGATGGAATATATTTCACTAAAGTCAATCTGATTCCCCTTTTATTAAATTGCTTGAAGGAAAAGAAAATCTTTGCTGACACAGGAAATGCTGAAGCCTCCTGAGCTCGGTCCTTTGAAGATAAGGTCTACAGTAGGCAGTGGGTAAAAGAAAAACAGAATCTTGGGAGAGGTAAGCTCGTGCACATTAGGGATTTCTAGTTAAAAGGCATCACTTATTTTTCCTAAGCAAGGCCTAGAATATGAATAGTAGATTATTTTAAAGTATTACATATTTTATACTAAATAGTAAAAAATGTACAAGATGGAACATCAAAATCCGTTCACTTTTCCCCGCAAAAACTCCACATAACCCTTAACATATTTTTTTCTCATTGCCCTACTGTTTATCAATAATTGTTTGTCTAAAAAAATGCATTAGCAAATATAGGGTTTAGGGGGAAGGTGAAGTGGGTGAAGGAAACTGGACTTTGGGTGGTAAACACAATAGAATATACAGATGTCAAATGATAATGTACATCTGAAAATTATATAATTATATTAACCAATGTTACCCCAAAAAACTTAATCAAAATTTTAAAAAAAGGAAAAATAAAATAAATAAAATAAAATAAAATGCATTAGCTAGAGTTATGCTGTCTTAGAGCAAGGATTTGCATTTCCTTTTTTCTGTGAGGAAGCAGATAGTAAATATTTTAGTCTTTGTTGAACAAAAGGTCTCTGTCACTACTACTCCATTCTGCCACTGCAGCACAAAATTAGCCATAAACAATTCACGAATAAATGGTCATGACTGGTTTTGGCCAGAAGTTTGTGGACTGCTGTCCTTGATGTTAGCTAGTCATTCAGCATCTTTATTAATACAGCCCTAGCATCAATTTCAGTTTCCCATATGTGATACAGATTAATTAATTAATTAATTAATAAGAAGGAATATATTTATTCTCCTGGTAGTTCATCCTCTCTGTAGTCTTTTATATCCTACTTCTGCTTTGAAATGATTGCAGTTGGTTAGTTATGAGACCATCTGAACACTTTTTAAAAATTTAACCTCAAAATATATAATAGACACAATTTAATTTCTACAGTATCACTGCCAGAAAATTCATAATATAAATCTAATCATGAGGGAATATTAGAATAACCCAAATTGTGGGATCGTCTATAAAAATGTCAAGGTCAAGAAAGACAAAGGAAGGCTGACATAATGTTTCAAAATAAAGACGAATAGAGAAGCATGAAAAACAAATACAATGAGTAGCCCTGAAGTACATCTTAGATAAAGGAAAAAGCTATAGATGCCATTTATTGGATAAATAAAAAAACAGAATTAAATAATAATGTTGAGTCAACATTAAAGTTCTTTAATGTTGTTACGAAAAAGAATGACCTTGTTCTTAGGTAATAAGTATTTAGTGATGAAGGTTGTTGGGATAATGATGTCTCCATCTCACTCTCACATGATTTAGACAAAATAGTATACATACATAAAAATTGACAGTGAATGGTAAATCAAATGGGGGTAAATCAGGCTAAAGTATATACAAGAATTCTGCATGAAAATTTACTTTGAAAGTACTTTTGCCCATCCTGTCCTACTTCCCAGATTTAAGATACATATAAAATAGGAAAAATCAAGATACTTTCATAGATGATTTTTAACTCTACATAATATCTTCTAAAAATAACGCTTGTTTTTCCTATAGAAAAATCATTCTTAAAGAAATTCTAATAACTGAAAAATTCAACCAAGGAAATTTCAAGTAATTCTCAAAGTACCCAATCAGCAGGAGATACTTAAAATACTTATTATATCTGCTTTTTAAAAATTAGATTATGTTTTGCCTGTAAACCAGATTAATAAGACAATAATACAGAGTATTTAAGCTCAATGCTGGGTAAGGGCAGAACAAAATAATTTGGTGAATCAAAGAAAAAAAAATTTCAAAATAAGACTATAACAGAGGAGCTTTCAGAGGAAGAATAAAATAAACAATAGTACTTAGAAATTTCTGAGGATCCAATTTGAGAGGTTGGTTAAAAAGACAAATATTTTCTTGGATGGATAACCTCCAGAGTGAGAAGAATATCCTTTCTCTGGACAATTTTAAAACAGTTTTGTGTTAATTCTAAATGACCTTTGCTTTTAGACAGGTTTACTTCGCTTATTTCCTATTTAGTGTTTTTAAATTATTATAATTGTAGAACTTTGGAAGCTCTACATGCTGTCTTATATTAAGCTCTTCCAACTTAGAGTACTGAGCCAATATGGAAAATCTGGAATTATCTGAAACTACTTTCTTTTTTAAAACAACTTTATTGAACTACAGTTGACATACGAAATGCTATAGGTATTTAATATATACAACTTGATAAGTTTGGATATAAGTATACATCCATGAAATCATCACAGCAATCAAGGCCATAGAGTTATCCATCAGATCTAGAAGGTTCCTCCTGCCTCCTTTATTAGTTTATTTATAAATTGATTTGTGTGTGTGTGTGTGTGTGTGTGTGTGTGTGTGTTGTGTGTGTGTGTGTGTGTGTGTGTGTGTGTTAAGAACACTTAACATAAGCCCTACCTTGTTAGCAGAATTTTAAGTATAAAATACAGTTTTGGTAACTATAGGCCCTATAGTTATACAGATCTCCAGAATTTATTAATTCTGCATCACTGAAACTTTGGATCCCATGACCGACTTCCTTCCGTAAAGTTATACATAAGTCTGGACCAATCACTTGAACCATGGGTACTAAGTCTAACAATTCGGGAAAGAGGTGAAATAGAATAAATCCTGAAGAATATCACCAGGCTTAACTGAAAAATATCAATTGTGACATCTAAAAGAAATTAACTTGTAAAAAATGTAAAAACATACTGATTATTTTTATTCCTACTTTTTAAACCATAGGCTGACCTGAGACTGTGGTTCATTATATAATATCTTTTCAGCAAACCTGAACTCAGATCGATTCCTCTAGCTTTTTTTTTTTAAAAGAAGCAATACATTCTTTTGCTAGCAACATACCTAAAGGCTGCAAATGGCAAATTATAAGGTTAGCTTTATAGATAAAGCAATTCGAAAATGACCAGTAAAACAATGCCTCGAAAATTAAAGTATCCTCAAATTGTGATATTTCCAGAATTTGTATTGATATATTTACTGCTTTGCAGCAATATCAACTATTTTGATCTGAAATTGGCCAAATGACCTCCATAAATTACCATTTATCTTATTTTAGACCTTGCAACATTTCTTCCTCTATAAACTCTTTTCAAATTATAGATATTGTTATCACAGTAGAAGGTCATTTTAAATGTTTGTGGGTTCAAATAATGCTTAAAATCAATAGTGTTTTCTGCATATCTCCACACTCTTCTTGATTCAGGTAGAGAGGCTACATTCTACAGAATATAGAATTTTTGCTGCTGAAAGTCACCTTTATCAAAAGAAACAGCTTTAGGAACTTATTTATTTTTGTTTTGAAGCTTTACTTTGATTTATATCATACCAATACTTACTCCTAACTGATGTTTCTTGAATGTGAAATATATTTATATAATTATGGATCATAAAATTTGGTCCAAAAATTTTTTAAAGATCTTCTTGAATTCTTGAAGTAGTCTTTAAAACAAAAAACAAAGGCAAGTTGTTTGCGGATATAGGTAATAGTCATCTGTTAAATGTCAATTATGAGCATATGTTTACACACATATACATACACATGCGTGCATGCACACACACACACGCGCACATACACACACACACACATAGTTGTTTGTAAAGAGTCCTATTTTCAATGATTCCTGCTTGCTCCCTCTAGCTCCAAAGCCATTTTGATCCTGGCTTTGT
This sequence comes from Pteropus alecto, assembly GCF_000325575.1. Classification (NCBI taxonomy): domain Eukaryota; kingdom Metazoa; phylum Chordata; class Mammalia; order Chiroptera; family Pteropodidae; genus Pteropus; species Pteropus alecto. The sequence goes on from NW_006494614.1 coordinate 5,846,433, forward strand.
CAAATATGCTATTTACAGCAATTGTAGTCTTACTACTGATTTGTCATTCTCCACCAGTAGCAGCAAGTAAAGAATTACAATGGTTACTCTCCCTTAATATATGGCATCAAATTATTTGTTTTAAGTTATATATTCTTTTCTCCTGAATCAGAAATACATGTAGATATGGAGTGACATGTCATCATTATAATTGTTTCTATAAATTTGTGTTGAAAAAACAATTATGTAGCCACTTCTAATCTCAAAAACTCTGAAAAGATTTTTAAGTTATGTGAATTTGCCTTGGATTTATTTTTAAAATCTTAGATTTTTCATGAAAATATTTAACTATCTTATTTTATAATTAGAGTGCAACTTTTCATTTTTGTATAAGAAACATTTACACAGGTATATTTTTATAACATGTTCATATTACCTAGTATTAGTATTAATTCCTCTCATTTGTGTCACAGCATAAAAAAGTACATTCTCATCAGTATAAAATTCTACTGTTTAAATCAAATTTATATATACATACACATAGTCTTGAACATCACATTCTGTCAATAGCTTTGGCAATTTTTCAATATATATATTTACATCAAATGAGATCATTCAATTCCCCAATTGTCAACCAGGGTGTTGAGGTGGTCTAGCATGTGTCTGTATGTTAGCCTTGAGAGCAAGTTGAGATTTCTAAATCCTCCATTCGGCTAGTGTCAGGAGAATTAATGCAGACAATCAAAGTCAAGGACCTTGATGCTAGGGCTATTAGCTAAGGGCAGAATTCTATAAAATCTATACCATCTTCTGTCACTAATATCAATCACCCAAATGTGTAGTCATCTCAATAAAAAAATAAATTTAAAAATTAAAAGTATTCCTTTAGAACTCAGATATGAGATAAAGATATCCACTATCATTACTTCTTCCCAACATTATATGTGAGGTCTTAGCCAACGCAATGAGACAAATAAATGACAGGCATTAAGAGTAGGTGGAAAATGCAGCCAAAAATAAATAAAAAGTAGTTTCAAAATGAGATCAACTATAAAATGCATAATTAGCATCAATTTCTTTATTAAATGATCATTTATGAAAAGTTGTTTTTTTTAAATGAAAGAATATTCTTTCATGTCACCGAAAACCCTTTGTATTATATAGTGCTTAGTTCTCACTTTAAAATCTTAAGGGTGAGTGAGATCTTGCACACACCCAGGCTGTACTGGCATGTGGAAATTAGGTCATTATGAAGGCCTTGGAAGTGCATAAGTACTTGTACATTTGTAGATGAACTAGCTGAATAAAAATATATTTTTGAATATTGACCGTTGATAGTTTCTTGAATAACATAAAAGGAATTTGCTAGATTCCACTAACATTTTTATCAAAATTGCATTATCAGAAGACTATTGTCTTTGTTCATGTTCTAGATGTTACAAAAGACACATGTCAAGTGTTAGTAAATTAATATGATCTAAAACAAAAGGACTACCTTATATTAACATTAAGGGTGTACATGTAACATTCACGTATGTTCTCTATAGTTCTATACAAATAAAATGAATTGGGCTTTGCCTCTAAATTAAATTATTATGTTATTTCTTAATTCTAAAATAATGCATTTTATGATTTTATGTTTTATATTGATTGTCACATAAATATATAAATGATAGTACCATTTGGAAAAAAAGGACAAAATGCAAACATTTGCTATACATTTAGTAATTTGTTTTCTCAACCTGTCTTATGAGATTAATTTCAATTATCATAAATGTTTGATTTATAAAAAAAGTCATTCCTTTTCAGGGATTTTTTTTTCACTTTGTTATAGAGTAAAATATATGTGTGTGTGTGTGTGTGTGTGTGTGTGTGTGTGTGTGTGTATGTATATGTATATGTGTATATATATATACACATATATATATACTGTTAATGGACTGTTAATGGACTGTAAATCATGTTCAAATGCTTGTCTTTATCCTCTAAATTTAATTTCCAAATCCATTTATTATTCTATGCTATGTGTAGAACTATGAAAGTTGTGTTTAACTGCTTTTCTGAATCTTTTAAAACATCTTTGTTTATTTACATTGCTATCAGGTAAAAGTTAAAAATATAGATAAAAACTTACCTTTTCTAAATTTAAAATATAGCATAAAATAATTTAAGAGAAAAGCATGCAGCTACTGTTGATCATTTAAGCTTCTGACTATATGATGTATAATTAGGATTAGCATAACAATATTAGCTAAGGGCAATGCAACAGTGGAGTGTTCATTTTTAAATTCTTTAATTTAAATTGGATCACCAGTAAGTTATCTGTCAGTGTTACCAGCAAATTATTTTTGGACACAGAACACAAAATGAGACCTGAGTCCTTTCTCTTTTCTAGCAGTCTCATTTAAACCAGCATAGATACAAACTGATGATTGCCAGACAGAAGGGGGGTTGGGGGCTGGGTGAAAAAGGGAAAGAATTAGGAAGTACAAATTGGTATTTACAAAATAGTTATAGGGATGTGAAGTACAGCATAGGGAATACAGTCAATAATATTGTAATAACTATGTATAGTGACAGGTGGACACTAGACTAATCGGAGGAATCACTTCGTAAATTATATAAAAGTCTAAACACTATGCTGTACACCTTAAACTAACAAAATAATACTGAATGTCAACTCTAATTTAAAAATAAATATGTAAATAGTTAAATTTAGAGGATAAAGACAATCATTTGGACATGATTTACAGTCCATTAACACCTCTGTATAGTGACAGGTGGACACTAGACTAATCGGAGGAATCACTTCGTAAATTATATAAAAGTCTAAACACTATGCTGTACACCTTAAACTAACAAAATAATACTGAATGTCAACTCTAATTTAAAAATAAATATGTAAATAGTTAAATTTAGAGGATAAAGACAATCATTTGGACATGATTTACAGTCCATTAACACCTCTAAAAGGCAAGTGCCTGCCCATAAGGAGTTCTCAGTCCAATGAGTGAGGTAATATTTATCTGCTCACATAAAAGTTCTACATGTCCTGTTAAAAAAGTCACATATTGATTTTTAGAATGTATGAATACAATTAGAACAAGACAACATTTGACTACTTTTAATCCAATTACTCATTAAATTACAACTAGTGAAGACTGATGAGCTAAGTATAATAAAATTTGCTATAGAGAAAGGAGAAAATCTGAAGTGTGGGGTCTTTTCTGATTCTTCAGGGGGATAGCATTTGGAGACAGCTCATGCTATAGTGGAAACTAAATCTGGATATTAAAAAAAAAAAGACTGAAAACTAAACAAGACAAAAACTTTGTCTACTGAATAATTTCAGAGAATTAGCCTTGAAAAAAATGACCTAGTGTCTCGTCAAAAATAGGGAAATATCTACCTGATCATTTGTTTTAATCTAATTGTGTGACCTTGAGTGACTTGTGGTCTTTGCAACTGGTACTTTTTCCTGAAACATAAAGATTTTAATTTATTAATTCAGAAAATATTGATTACTGTCAAGCAGAATTTTTTTCTAGATTTATAAATAAAAAAGATGAAAGGCATGATACTTGTTTTCAAATATCTTAAAATTTTGTGGATAGTAACATTTCTTTCTTGACCTTTTCATGAATAAATTACAGACACATTTATAGACTACTTTATGAAAGACATAACAAATAAACATTTTTCTAAATTAACCTTCAAATCTAATATAGATTATTAATTTTAATTATATTTCATCAGTACAAATTCATTTAAAATTAATATTTTTAAAAGAACATTACTATAGACATTTTAACTAAGATTACTAAAATTTTGTTGGAAGTTATGACTAAACTATGACCCTTAACCTATCCAAATAAGAGTGTTCACTTTAGTGTGTAAAAGCAACGTATGCCTTAGCATTTTAGGACCATAAAGAAAATTTCTAATGTGAAACTTTATTGTTTTGACTATGTATTAAACTACTACTTACTAGAATGTTTGTACCATTTATTGTGGGAACTTTGTCATTTTAAGAAACAGTTGAGCATAAGAAGCCATAACTAACTCCCTGACTTTAGTGACTAGGCAAAAGTACTCCTTCCCTACCCTCCATATCTTGCCAGAAACAAGAATATGAAAACTGAAGTTTTGGAGATGAATATAAACTGCATTTGAAAACATCTATTATATTTATGGGAGAAGAAAAATGCATAAGTAGGTTCATATTGTCTTCATCTGCATCAACTTCACACATACACAAATATATGAATATAAACTAAACATTCATAATAATGAGATACATATATGATGAATATACATATACACATAGAATATATTGATAATACACAACCATTATATATAATCACATACATAGACACATAGAAAGAGATTTGTTAACACACAAATACTATGTACAACAAACCCTGCTATCTACTTTACACAGGTTAGATCATTTAATGCTCATAACACTGAGTTAGGTAAAATGTTATTCTTATTCTCTAAATGATATGTGATCATAGATATAAGAGACAGAGAGTCATTTGCCCATAAACACAGTTTAAAAAAGCAGGGCCAGTATTTTTTCTTGATAGACCTTGTACTATTAACCCATATTTGTGTTAAAATGTTTTCTTTACCATCATTTATGCATGTATCAACATGAAATACAAACACATTCTGTGATGAAGGTAGGAGATTGATAAGAAAATTTTAAAATATGTAATTTATTTCAATATTATATAGAAGTATATTATATAGAGGTATATGATATCCATATTATCAAAAATCAAGAGTATTACAACCAAGGATTATAAACCACTTTATGTGGGTCTTCAAAAACTCTTTTCCATAAAAGCATCGGAAATACTGATATAATTCCCTTCCTGCTTTAACTCTGTTCAGTTAATGATGGTCAATTACTCTTTCATTGTTAAAAAGTGTTCCTTCTTTGCCATTAACTAGAATGTGCTGTAGAATTACTCTCCTCATTCAGTCTCTCTGCCCTTCACCAGCTCAGACCCTGAACTTCTGCTCTTTTTCTATACTCACTGCTTTCAAAATCTTATCACTTCCCTTCAATCTCTTCTCTGTCAATATGATCTCTAAGATCCTTAGAATCACCTGTCTATGGATGTCAGCTACATTTATTTATTTGTCATCACTAACAAATTAAAATGTCTAAAATAAAATTTATTTTCCCTTCTGATGGAACTCTCTCCTTAGCCAATAGCTTTATTTTTTAAATTAGTACTATAATTTTCTTGGTCTTCAAATCTCTAAGTCTTATAGTTCCCCCCCTCCTTTTTTATTAAGTGTTTACTAGTCCTCATTTTGTCAGTCGTTTTTCCATGTCACAATGAAATTCTTTATCGCCTTCTATCTTCTCTTTTTGGCTTCTAATAATTTTGATTTTGTATTTTATTGCTGATCTTGCACTTTCTTAATAGAATGATGTCCCCAAAAGCTTTTCACATAATATCAATTCTTTTTATAGGAAATTTACTTAGGGGCTCTCTAATTCCTCAGAGGGAAAAACAAACAAAACAAAAAAAATTGCTTTTCCATGTAATACTCAAGGCATCTCATAGTGCCACTTTAATTTTATTAACTTTCTCAAGTCAAGTCCTCTATTTTAGCCAAGCCACCTTCAGCACTGTGCTAATTCTCACTTCGTATATTCCCCTATCAGCAATGCCCTCATGTCTCTTTCAAGCTGTATTCCATAATTCTTTTAACACAGAGTAAAGGCTCACACTGATTTTTGCTATTCAATAGACTTTTTTTCTGTTTTCCTTCAGCACTTGTAAATAGACTTGGGTAACTTTATATATTTCTTCAGCATATAGCTTCAGAATTAAACTCCAAATATTTTCTTATGCCATATGAGACTTGAATGTACACACAGACTTTTAATTTTCTTTAGGATTGTAACTGCTTTTCCTATATCTGTTGAGAATTTATTTCTTGAGAATTTATTTCTTGAGAATTTACCAGAGATCTAGGTCACAAAATATATTAATACATTCAGTGTAATATAAACCTTGCTGCTAAAATCTTCTATTTACATTTCGATTCTGGGAAAACCATTTATTTCCCCTTTAAACTGACATTATTGTTGTTTATTTCCTCTACGTTTTAGTTTGATTTTGTTTTTAATTAATTTGTTTTAATTAATTAATTAAAACACAGTAAAAAGAAGGGAAAGGCTATAAAACTTAACTCCAAAACTGATTCATGCTTACTAGTATTTCTAATGGAAATATTCTGTGGACCATAACTGCCTTGTTAGAATAGGAGGTCAATAATGTTTATGAAATTATATTGAAATGAAATTAGTTTCAATAGTTCCTTGTAAATGTTCAGTGACAGCCAGATTTTTCATGTAAACTGTTAGATTAAGTATTTGGATATTTTGTGGCTATCTTTCCTCTATTTTTTTTGCTTAGATCATTTATGTCTTTTTTATACGGCAAGCACATGACTATAGATTCTTCCTTCAGTGAAAATTGTTATTCTCTTGCCAAGACTGAGAAGATTTTATTAAATAAGCCAGTGGTTAATTTCTACTTACTGATGTGGGAGGAGAGAGAGAGAGTTATTCTCTCTATTTACCATGTCTACTAGTTTTCACCTCCCTCTGTCTTCTCTCTAGTATTTCTGCTTCCATGTCTCAGGTACTTTAGGAAGAGACTATATAGCTATTGTTTCCTAGAACACTTCCAATTCCCTTGAGCTGGCAATGCTAGTGAAAAGGAATTATACAAATTCGCAAATTCTAATTATAGTTATGTTACTTGTATATATAATTACAAATATTTATAATTATTCATATATATAATTAAGATAAATGTAAATGTTAAAAAATATATACATATATAATAGTTGAAATACATCAGTCTGTATCCTGGTTTTTGTCTCTTACATTTGTATACTTAATCTCATTGGTGCCTCAGTTTATTCATCTATAAAACAGATACATAAGAAAACATATAATGTTTTTGAACATTAGATAATATAATCCATGTAGAGATTTTAGAAAACTGATGGGCACATATAAGTATGGTTAGCGTTCTGTTGTTATTGTTTTAATTGTTATTAATTTACTAGGGGACTGATACACAGTGAACGAAAGATTTATATCATTTTCCCAACTTTTCCCAAGTCATTCATGAAATTCCTTTTAAGCTATGATGTTGAGAAATAATTAAAAGAGTAGTTGTAGTTACCTTTATCCTACCAAGAAAGTAGAATAAAGCTGATGCAATCAATAGATAAACACATCTCTCAAATCTACTCCCTATTTCTTTGCTATATTATCTGAAAGCTTTACTCCCAATTGCACATCCTCTCAGCCTCATATAAGAGTATGCAATGAAAGTGGTGCACACACAGCATGAATTCATATACAGATGTTCCAGCTGTGCTGATGGTAGCAACCATATGCTGACTATTCCACATGGGATATTCAAATCCACTTCACTTTGCACTGCTGGAATAATTGGGTTCAGTGGGAAGCATGACTTTTTGAAATGGTGTAACTTTTCAGGTGAGAATGCAAACAAACTATAGATAAAAATAAATCACTGTGTCTGATGATGGAGAAGTTAGAGGAAGGAGAATGCACACTCATGCTAATCAATTTGTGTGAAAAGAGATAATTAGAAATATAGAAACAAAAACAATAGAAAGGAGTAAGGACCCTTAGGGCAGACTAAAGAAAACACTGGAATTGCTTCAAAATTAAACCTGGCATTTTTGGAAAGCATTATAAAATGGTGCTCACTGATTTATCTAAAAATTAGAGTATGATACTAAGGACCATTCTGGATCAGTCATTTCGCAGTGAGAAGTTTTCTGATCACTGTTCCACATAAAGAAATTTATAAAAGTCAAAAATTAAGGAAGTATACGCAGGAAAGAAGATTGTAACAAGGGTATTGTTAAGGCAGACCTATGAATAGAAATGTAACTGCTGATATCCAGTGACTTCCTTGAAGGCAGCTGAATATTAATAAGAGAAATCCTTACCAGAACCCAGCAGTGCTATAATTATGCAACACCTTGCCCATTACTTAGTTTATCAGAGGTATCTCTAAGAAATTGGAATTCTGAATGTAGATTTAGCACATTATTTCTGAAATTTATTTGGTATGTGCTTTTAAAAGGAGTGACCAGATTTATAATTTAGATAGAAATTTATTTAAATTCTCTGAAGCTATGGCTAGTCACCACACCTGTGCATTATTCCTGGCTGAGCATTAGTTAAGGATATTTATAAAGCAAAACATATCACCCTTCAATCTAAAAGAAAGTTGCTTGTTTTATTTTTTTCCTAGAGAGGGTTTTTAAAATTCTCTTTCATGTTTTATTTGACTGATATGAAGCAAATCCAGGTTTCGAAAGTCCATCCGAGATTGTCAGAAGTCCATGATATGCAAGTGTAAATATGCAAAAGACTGAATTTACTTTGCTTTAGTTTAGATTAAGGTAACAATGGCATCTTGCATTAAATTAAATATATTATCATATGTCTCAATTGCCATTGCCAGTGGATATACCAAGACTGCTATAAAACAAGCCCCATTGCCTGTTTTTGTACAGCCTGAGAGCTAAGTAGAATTTTTACATATTTAATGATCAAGAAAAGATCAAAAGAACATGAATAGTGCATAACAGATGAAAATTATAAGAAATTCACATTTGTACCCACAAATAGTTTTATTTGGATGCAGTCATACCCATTCATTTATTTATTAGTTATGACTACTTTCCCACTACAAAGACAGAGTTGACTGGTTGTGACAGAAGACATATGATATGGCCTGTCCAGAATTAGTTGACCAGCCCTTATTATAAAGGCAAAATAGGATAGCACATTCTCCTTCCTTAGCAGGCTTAGTGATCTAAGACTGACTGGTGGAAACTATGGGTGTGAGGATTATAGACTAACACAGCTAGGTGACTCAACTGATAGGGAAACCACATGCTTAAGTTTGTGGCACCACCACTCAGCATCTTCTCTTCCTATCTATGTTTACATCAGAGCATTCAGAAGCTTCTATACTTACTTTGAGCCCATTAGAGCCTATTTTGATTTTATTTTTTCTCATTTTTAACTTCATTAAAATCAAGAGTTAAAAGTAAATCAATGTATTTTCTAACAGGATATTTGTATTTATTTAAGGATAGGAAAATAAGAGTGTGGCAAGCCCTCTGATGAGCAGAGGTCATCCATCACACTTCTGTTACAGCAATAGTCCATTAGTGTAGGGGTAAAGATGCAGGGCAAAACTACATTCCCTCTTGGTGCCAACAGTCACTTACCCTTGACCTGTGGAAAAGCTGCTTTGAAGAAAGGGTGAAAGTTCATAGAAAAAGATTATTTATGTGACACAGTTGCCCAATTAGTGGGGCATGATGTTGAGCTTAAGGGACAATTATAAGAAATGGATGGACTTCCCTACCCCTAAATTCCTTCTAAAAAGAAGAATGATGGAGTAACTGATCACAAAAGTCACAAGAAAGTGAAATGTCAAAAGATCATAACATGTTTACAGCAGCAATTTTAAGAGAATTCAGAAAATGAGAGATATAATTTTTTGAATATGGGTTCAGATTTATTTAATATTGGTTTCCTGAGATTTTTCTTTTTTGGTTCTTTTGCTTTAAATATTTTTAATCTCTGAACATGAATTGTTACTCAGTTTTCTACATCGATCATTCACAAAGATCTGAAATGAAAGAGGAGGAAGTAAATTTATTGCATGGCATGCATTCTTGAGCACTGACGGTCTGATAATGGGCTTAGTAAGTATATCTAGTGGCAGTCATTACGGGCTAATATGTATCCTCTTGTAATTTAATGGCAAGTACTCATACAGATTATTTTCTAAAAAATCCAAGAGGCTCTTAAGAAATGACAATACTGTCTGACCTGTCAAGCATTCACTAACTGCTCAATCACTTGAGTTCTTTTGATGCTATTGATCAAAAGGCCTCATTTTTTTCTACCCATTGGTCAGTTACAAGTATTTAAGGCCTTGTCAGAATGAGAGGTCTTTCTTTAATGTTTCTTGATATGCAGTAGAGGATAAATGATTCTGTTCTCAACCAGCCAGCATTTTACTTGATTTTGTCATACTGACAGCAAAGGGCTTATTCTGAAGCAAATATAAAATGAACACTGTCTTGTTAAATATATATCTAAAGTTTAAAAGGAGATCTCAGAACAGTTTTTGAATGGGCATTGTTTACTGTTCCATTCTCAGTATTGTTATATTTACCTCTCCATCAAAAGTGTAGTGAGGGGCATTATTAGGCAACAGAAATAAATATGGAAAAAAATTAAAAGGTATGTCCTTAAAAATTAAAATCCCTAAAATGAAAACATATTTCCTGTCAAATTAGTAAGTACTTGTTCAGCATCTGTTTTATAGTTACTACTTCATATCCCTTGAAAGATAAACTCATTTTCTGAAACATAAGTAAAAGTAAATGTAACAACATGGTGACTATACTCTAGTTAATAATGCTAATGGTATATCTGAAAGTTGCTAAGAGAACAGATCCTAAAAGTTCTCATTAAAAGGGGAAAAAAATGGAACTATATTAACTGATGAATGTTAACTAAACTTACTATGATAATCATTCTTATGTATGTATGTATATATGTACATATGTACATATGTATGTATGTATGTATGTATGTCAGGCCATTATGCTATTAACCTTAAACTTATACAATATTTTATGTCAATTATATCTCAATAAAACTGGAAGAGGAAAAAGTAAACAATTACTCATAATATGAAAATTAGTAAAGGAAATGTCTTATATATGGACTGGAGAATTTTATTTGAAACGTATGTAAATATACTCCTTTGTTGCACTTTTAACATGATATTTGATGCATTTATGTAACATGCATGCAAGACTATCGAAAATAATAAAATAGTGAACTCCCAGGAGCTCACTATCAAACCCAACAAGAACATTACCAAATAATGACTTCTACATGTGTATTCTTTCCCATCCCTTCTACCACCAATGGTGATAGTATCCTGAGTTTTGTATTTATTGTATTCTTGTGATTCTTATAAATTTGTCGTATTTATATTCAGGCTAAAATATATTATTTTGTTCCTGACCTTTATTAAAATAGATTTTACTACAGGTTTCTGGCAATCGCTTGCTCACTCAATGTTTAACATTTATGTGTATTCTTGTGAGTAGCTGTAACTTATTTATAGCTTTTTATTTCTGTAAAATATCCCATTGTTCATACCACCATTTACTTGTTCATTCTTTGTCAACATTTATTTTGGTTGTTTCCAGATTTTGCTATCACAAAAATTGCTACTGTGAAACATTGTTTTCTATATCTCTTGGACCAAACATGGTAATAAAAGTGCTTAATCTAGGGATATGTAAATATTAAGGTAATTGCAACTATTTTCCTAAAGTGCGTGCATCAATTTACAGTCTCTCTAGAGTGTATTAAAGGTTTCTTTAGTCTACTTTTTTTCCATTACTTGATAATATCAGGTTCCTTGACAGTTGACAATTTAGGGGATTTAAAATGGTATCGATTGTGGTTAAAATTTGCATTTTCCCAATTAATATTTATGTTGAGAATCTTTCCATATATTTATTTAATGAGTATGTCTTCTCTGCTATGTAGCATACATTCCTGTGGTTTCCCCCATTTTTATATTGCATTTGTTCTTGCAAATGAACATCGTGTCCTTTCCTGCTTTGAGAGTGTGCCCCTTTAGGATCTAGTTCTATTGCAGCCAGAAGATCCCTCAGAGCACCATGCCAGAAGCCAGTAGAAATAGTTTTGACTATGCATAAAGAACAACCAAAACAGCACATGAGTTGAGAGTTAGAGAGATTTTTCTACTTCAATACCCAAATGTTACATTTCATAAAAGTCAACTCTAAGGGAGGACAAAAACTGAGGACTGAAGGGTTAGTCGGGACTTTTATGAGTTTGTACTTAAGATGAGGTTTCTCATTACAGAAAGCGGAAGGCACCAAAATAAAAAAATAAAACTAAATAAAAATCTAAAAGCGAATCCCAAATCTCAGAAATTAAAAAAGGCTTCTAAAAAATTATTAAATAGGAGACCAAAAGCAAACACAAAAGTCAAGATATGGAGTCTGTCGACAAGGACCAGTACAAAGACACAAATGTGTAAACTAATCTCAAAGTAAATGGGAAAATATAGGGCAATTTCCTAGAAAACAATGCTCTTGTCAGAGACTTGCTTGTATGCTACAGCCAGTATAAGGTGAATAAATTGGACAGCTGAAGATAGAGGGCCCAAAAGATGATGGGCATCATATTATGATATGCATAGTTTTCATGGTTTATTCAGAGTCAAGACTAGAGTCAAATCAACTCGTTATAAGTTTAGCATTCTTGTTTGGTCTACAAGGGAAACAAATTAGATGTGTAGATTCGGAGAAAGGTGTGCTAGTTTCCAGGGGGTGCTCATAATGCTTAAGTATAGAAGCAAGCTGGGGAGGTGGATGAAGGTTTGTGAGCTCAGGATACAGAGATGGCGATGACATTCAGGATGAGAATTTGAGGAACTGAAGATAGGGATTGGATTGTCTGTAGAGTGAGCATAGTGAATAAGAAAATAAGAGGTGGCAGCACAAGGGTAGTTGCTATCTGAACTTAAAATCACGGCATGAATCCACATCTGGCCCAGTTAGTGATATTAAACAAAAATCACAAAGTGCTACTCATCTTGAATAATCTATATTTTTCATCAAATCAATCAAAATAAGGAGAAATCCCCAGCGTTTCTGTCTATAAAAATCAATAGTTACCTTAGAAAATATGTTAGCAAACAAACTTGAGGAGTTCCTTTTCTATTTGAGTGGATGTGAAACAGAAAGTAAACATCTGTACAACTTAGCAGGCATAAATATTAATCTGATGATGTCATGCTGTGGCTGTTGTCCTCCACCTTTCATATTGGCTATTATTAATATAGTTTATTAATCTTAAACTTTGTTACTCAAACAAGCATTATTTATGCATTTTTCTATTATATGTAACTTAAAACATAAAAATTACACAAAATCACAATACACTTTAATCTCAGTTATAAGTATTACAGAAGAAACAATAAATGCATTTGGTCTCTTTTAATTTTTATGCTGTCAAGTCATGCCCATTTGCATTAAACCACTAAATTAGAAACTGAAGTGAAGTTGATTTTTGTTTTTAATGTATAATCATTGAGATGGTTGCCGATAATTTCTAAAAAGTTCTATTTAATATTTTTGCTCCCTTTCTTATTCCATTCACAAGAGTACATGGGAAGTGAGATCAAATTTAATATTAAAAACAGAAAACAAGAATAAATGAGAAAGAAATTTACAGGAAATAAATGGTACTTATTATTGACTGTCTAATCTTATATTTGTGCTCAAATTTTTAATGCAATAAAAAGTATTACTTAACAGATCTCTTTCTCTAAGGTTTTCTTCATAATCTTACATCAGGTAATCATCCAAATTATAAGATTTTTTTTTTACTGGATCATAAAATATGATAGAACATGTTTTAAAACTCTGAATGTATTTATAGAATAGATTTCTATTGAGCCAAAATATCATTTTAATGTTGCTAAGAGAGTCTGGATTGTTTCCTTGCATGTTTGTTTGTAACTCTACTTATTTTCTTACTGCTTTGAATTAAGAGGCCAAATCCTGTTCATGTGAGCAAAAGCAGTTAGTTCCTCTTGTCATTTAGCTTCCATGGCAATGTCTAATAAAGTTGCCTTCCTTCTTAGGATCTTTGCCTTATTTCAGCTTTCTATGTTCAGAACTACAATCCTTTTGTTTGTTTGCCAACCTCCCCCCATCTTTTTTTTTTTTTTTTTTAAGAACAAAAGGAAAACAGCAACCAAAGAAGTGACGTGTATCAATGAGAACTATTGTCTTCCTAGGAGCAAACACAATTGTATTTACCACTACAAGACTTGAACATATACTTGTTTTAAAATATCTATGAAAAATTTTAACTTTTCATTAGAAAAAATTTTGACTAATTATAAAATGTTTCTGCGATGCACTTAAACATTTTCAGTCAATTTTAACTAAGTAATTATATTACAAAATGAGTCAATTATAGTATAACCATACCAAACTGTCTCAAATTACCCAGAATATAAATAATTCAGTTATATCAAAGACTAATTTTGATTTCTAAATTATCTTAAATGAGGTCATGATTATATCTGAAGAACATCCTTCCACACAAAAACATTATATATATATATACACATATATATATATATGTGTATATATATATACACATATATATATATATATACACACATATATATATATATACACACACACACACACACACGTATATACATACACAATGAAATATTATTCAGCTATAAAAAAAAATTCTGCTACATGCAACAATGTGGATGAACCTGGAGAACATTATTATAAGTGAACTAAGTATGTCTTAACCATTAGGCCTCTGCACAATTAATTCTAAACAGCATCAGGCATTGATAATTCTAATAAAATAAAATAAAATAAAATAAAATAAAATAAAATAAAATAAAAAAGCTATAATCTCAGTGGCTGCAGAATAAAAATACAAATCCTGAAAGTAAGGTTAGCAGGTTACATTCTGCATAAGGCTGATAACATTAATTATATAGTAATTTGATTAATACTGAATTTGCAGTGTTTTTCCTTTGCATAAACTTTATAGTTTGTTAGAGATTGAGCAAAGTTGACTTTCAAAGAGTAGCTTGCTCTTTAAGATCACATTCTCAGTAACTTTTACTTGGCTTAACTCATTATTTGCTTTAAAAATCAATGCTACTATAGAAAGCAGAGATATTTACAAAGAATTTCAAATCAATTTTGTTAAAATATTTTCAGAGGAACAGTTCGATAAATTCTTCTATAGGATTAAATTAATGGCACATTTTTGAGGTTGCATTTTTTTTTACATTTACATGCATTTTTCATGAAGAAAGAGATAAATATTTATTATTAGTCCAATCAAGAAAGAATTACCATAATGTGCTGTCCATCCCATATTAAGATCATACTACTGACCTGCTGAAAGAGGGGTAATGGTTTGGAGAGATTAACATTTTAGCAAACAGATCTCACTGAGATGTCATAGGGCTGGACCACAAGTTAGGAGATTACTCTGAACACTGATTCAGAATTTTACCAGATAAGCATATTACTTTCAAATTACTAAATGTTATGGCAAAAATCTCTTGTGATCCAAGTAATATTTGAAGATTTATGAAGGTAACTTTGTTATCAAGATAGACTCAAGATTAACTAATTCTAATTGATATTAAATCTGAAAATCATGTTACTGACTCATTTCTTTATACTGAATCATTCTCAATACACAATGTTTTTGAGGAGCATATTTTTATTGCAACAACAAGCATCAAGTTAGTAGTACTTTATTATCTACCACATGAGGTAACTTAATAGTATATAAAACTGGGTACTACCTGATTAGTAGTCAGTTTTGGGTTTTCTAAAAATTTCAGTTATTGCATCGACTTCTAGTAAAATAATAGGTTTGAAATATATATCATAACCTTAACTTTATGATTATTTCTATATTGATTAAATCAATCAAAACAAAAACAAACATCTCTTAGCATTTCCACTGAGTTCTGAAACATATTCTTAAAGTTCCCCTTTGAAGTAGTCACCTCTTTCTCCAGCTATGCATTGTAAATTATCCCTTGGTGCTCTCCTTGAAAGGTCTCTGGCCTTTATATAAGGAATTTGTCCACATTTTTAATCTCTGCCTGAACCTTTCAAACATATTGTCCATCTTTATTCTTCTATCCAGCTACCATAACTAGAAACTCGGGAGTCAACCCAGATCCCTGACTCCCTGCACCCCTCATATTCAATTGTTCAGCAACTCTACCCATTTCCTCATTACAGCCTTCCTCTCTTCTCCCAAGAAGTATGTCTTACTTCCAGACCTTCTTTTTCTTATCTTCTTTAATTTTCCTTCAATTCATTCTGCTCACTCTTGATTTGCTGATCTTTCTAAAACAGATCTTTTAAAATCAGTCACATTATATAGCTGCTTTAATAACTCCACTTTGAGATAAAATCCACATTTTAGCATGACATACATGGACTGTGCCTATTTTCACAGTCTCCCTGCTACTCCTCTAAATTACACACATCTCCATTATGTTTTTTCATACCGTATTCTTCTACTTCCACAAACGTCCATCTCGTCTTTTACTGATGAGCTTCTAGTGAAGTATACTAGAGATTCATCTTTTTCATCACCTCCCCTTAAACTCCTTCCCTGGTCCTCAGTCATACTAGGTTAACTTCTCAATGGCATTAATCACAGTCTATTATAAACAGTCTGTGCTCCGTCCCCATTGCCCTATAGTTGACTAAGCATCTTGAAGGCTGGAACCATGCCATTAACATTTATCCTAATGACTAGTATAATTTAAATTTAATAAATATTTAAATGAATCATTAAATGAGTAAATGCTATTCATCTGTCAATAACTACACGATGAGTACAGCAGCTATTTCATTGAGTTCCAGAATTCTTTGGAAGATCTGTAAAGCTAGCTTTAGTCATCAAAGCGCAGAAAATACTGTTATATTTAGATATCAGTAGTACATTGAGTTCATGAGATACAATCACTTGGAATAATTTATTTGGAACAGTGGTTAATTCACATAAAATATTTCCTTATGTTACTATCTAGATATAGTTGGAGATAACTGAATTGAATATATGTCAAAGGGACTTTCACATTAACAACATTACTGCTTCAAAACATTGTTCTGAGGATCAGTGTGAAATTTGCTTTGTATTGTTTAAGCATTTAACATAATACATGGATGGTCAGGTTTTTCAAGCAAGTCTATACATCAAGTAATTAGATAGCATGCACCCCAAGTGTGCTCAAAATAAGGGCAAATAATATAAGAATCAGCAACAAAAAATAGACAAAAATAAGAAATATTCTATAAAATATTTAATCTGCTAGAATAAATCATCTATCAACATGAAGTCAATGAAATCTGGAATTTAAAAGTGTGGAAAAATACTTTAAAAAAAGCAATTACACTTTAAAATATGAAAGCATATTTTGGCACTATAAGTATAATTCCACTTCTACTCAAGTTAATTTAGCTTTAGGCTATATTTGTGATAACATGGTTAGAATTCTGGTTCTATCATGTATTAATTGTACTAAACTCTTTATGCTACTTATCATTTATAAAATATGGAAAGCGATAATATATAAAAATGCAAAAATTAAATGAGATAATCAATGTGAACAACTAAGCATACAGTCTAGCATATAGTAAGCATTTAACATATATTAACTGTTTACTTATAAACATTAAACCATACTTGCATCTGACTTAAAATTTAAAAAAAAAAAATTACTTTTTTAAAAATTGACATGTATTAGTTTGAGCATATGTTGAAATCAAACAGGTCCACATTTTTAAAAATTAAATTTATTGGGGGCGACATTGGTTAATAAAAATATATAGGTTTCAAGTGTACAATACAATAATACACCATCTGTATATTGCATTGTGTGTTCACCACCCAAAGTCAAATCTTCTGTCACCATATGTTTGACTCCCTTTACCATTATCTACCTCCTCCCTCACCCCTTTCTACATTTTCAACAGTTTAATCTACTTTTATTATATTCTTTCTTTTCTAACATTATGCTTGGCATTATGTAATGGAGCCTGACCCCACATCACTTTCTAAAACCTCACAGGGTTTATTCTCAGCAAATTATTCAGAGTGAAATTTTTATTTTTAGTGGTTTTTTATTGTGTTCAATCCCATATTTATTAAAATATCTAATAAGAAAATTAAATAAATTTCAAATAACATGAATTAGCACTTCTTAGAAAAAATATATTTGTTTTCTTTTAAAAGATCTATCATTTGTTTGTATAGAGCACTTATAATAGTTAAGTTACACAGGCATATATGTCACAATTATTTTAAACTGTTATACTGAAATTATTATAATAAAAGAATAAAAATATTCCACATAATTAAAATCAGATCATAAAAAGTTTAAATTCAAATTTAGCTATTATTTCCAAAGAGAAATTGTTAAAGTTTTGTTTTTTACTAAAACCATCTCTAGGTGTTTAGAATTAAATAGGTTCGTATTAATTTCTAAATGTACAACTATTGAGTGCATTTCATTTCCAGTCGAGAATTATTTCCCTGTTGATTCTAAATCAGGAAATAAGTGCCAGGAAAAGCCAAGCTATTGTTATGCTTAAAACTGCAGCTCAGCCATCTCAGAAATAGCTAAGCTATGGGAAGAAAAAAAAAAAAAAAAAACCTGTAGAATAGTTTGGAAAAGGTATGGAAGTTATCTTAGATTTTTAAGAAATCTCATTCAAACCACTTGCACCTGGGTTCCTGAGAGGTACCTTTTCTTTTAGATGACTATAGAGTATTTGGGAAATTTGTTTAACATAGGTACAAAGAAGCATGTAGAGCTATTTGGTTTTTGGTTGTTATTTCTACCTATTGTTATCCTTGAAGAAAGTAAAACAGTCACATATGCCTTTTGTTTGCTTGTTAGTTTCTGATTAAAAGTTTAAAATTCATGTGCGAGTGTTGCATTCTATAAAAAACATTGTTACAGAATCCATACTTTAATGGGTAGAAGATTAAATATCAATGCTTAAGCATGTTAGAACAAGAGAAAAAGACAAATTGTGCATATACGTTTAAGGTTGTGAGGCAGTCTTTCAAATAACAAAATTTCACTAGATTTTTACTAAGTCTGAGACATTCGTTAGGTACTTTGTAGGATTCACAAAAGTATAGAATCCATACTACCTTCAATGAGCTCTCAATATCTTCACAATATAGAGCCATTGAAAGAATAAAGATGATACTAGAAGAAGAAAGCATACATGTTTTTTAAATAATCCAGTCTAAATAATCTTGGCTAATCCGAATTTTTTCAATTTGAGGGAAAGAACTACAACTGAAGATTCTAGGAATCTTTTCTGCAAATATAAAATACATTTAAGATATCTTACATATCTAAACTATAGTAAAATTCTCTTATTATAGACCTCAGGAATAAGTGTTGATGAGTTAAGTATTTCAGGAAAGAAAGACTGCAAAGTGAATGTGCAAGTAAATTAATTAATGTTTTAAAAAAAGGACATATTAAAAAAAAGTGAAAGGTGAAGATTGGGTTAAATACTGAAAATTCTAAATTCCTTTTTTAAGAAAAGAGTTTGGGGACCAGGAGACAGTAGCATTGTCACTACTTTCCCATCTATGATCTTTTCTTATATGTAAGATGATGGGATTCATGTGAACTATCTTCTGTCTTTAATATTCTATGATTCTCTCATTGACCTGCTGTGATAAACAGTAGATCCTCTGACTTGTCTTAAACCAAGTGGCTCCTTTAATTTTACCATAAATCTTAAAGTAGTCAATGGGTTTTCTTCAGCCAGCAGGAAGATAGTTTTTTTGTGAATCTCACAAAAAATAGTTGTAGGTAAATATTGCAAATAAAAAGCATCAGAGTTAAGATACAAATCTATGAACCAATCCTTTCCTATGATTTACTAGTAGATATTGTCCCCAAATACTTTCTAAACAAACTTCCTGCTTATATGTTTATTTGTTAACCTCTCTAATTAGTTGAGCCTGAGGCTTCATCTGCATGAAACAGGAAATGAATTTTCACTGCCTCAATAAAGTGGTTGAGAATACCTGTCCTAAATATAATTTTCTTAAGTTTAAATGGGTCTACAGTCATATTTTAGTATGACTTGTAAATTAAAATACTGAAATGATTTTATGTAAAATGATTTTCATAATAGTTATATGGTTATTACTTGTGCACTAGAACCTTGACTGAAATTGGGAAGATGCCTCAGTTAATGCATTTATGCATACTTGTAACAGAAGAAAATTTTTATCTTAAGATTTTATGTCAAAATAAAATACTCTCATTCAAGAATAAGAACACTGTGCATTTGCCTGTTTCATGGCCCTACCGAAGTCTGTAGAGTATCTTCAATTATTACTGGAAAAAAAAAACAAAAACAAAAACAAAAAAACAAAACATGCCCAAAGTTTTCTGTAAGTAAGTTTGCACAATGGATTGTTCTCTAATTTATTTTCTCTAACGTGCTCTATAATGATGGATGCCTGCTTTACCTCTCTCTCACACACACTCTCACACTCACACACACACGCGTTTTTGCTTACATGACGGAAGCTTTCATTTAAACTGAGAATATTTTCTTGAAATGCCAGCTTCTCAAACACTGTTGGCATTCTGTACCCCTGTCAATGAACAAGACATCCTGAACTTCTCTTAATATGAAAAATCACATGACAATTATACTTGAAAACAGATCATCCCATTCTGGATCATTGCAATTCTTCCAGTGCAATGCCTTTCGTATTCTGTTAGCAAAAATATTACTGTTATAACATTTCATAGCCAATGCTATGTCCATTACACTGGTATTTCAGACTTAGGAAACACAATTATTCAATATTAAGAAAACAACCCATTTAAAAAATGAGCCACAGATCTTAACAGATACCTCACTAAAGAAGATATACAGATAGCAAGAAGCCTATGGAAAGATGTTCCATGCCATGTATTATGAGGGAAATACAAATTAAAACAATAATGAGATGCCACTATCAGAATGATCAATGTCCAAAACACTGATATCATCATGTGCTCATCAGACTTTAGAGCAATAGGAATTCTCATACTTAGCTGGGGGGAATGCAAAATGGACAGCCACTCTGGAAGACAATTTGGCAATTTCTTATAAAATAAAGCATACTCTAATCATATGATCCAGCAATCATGCTCCTTGGTATTTACCCAGAGGAGCTGAAAACTTATCTACACAAAAACCTGCATGCAGATGATTATACCCATTTTATTCAGTGCCAAACTTGCATGCAGATGATTATACCCATTTTATTAAATGCCAAACTTGGAAGCAACCAAGACGTCCTTCAGTAGATAAATAGATAAATAAACTGTGGTCTATAAAAAGAAAAAAAAGGAAAATTATGCAGTGCTAAAAAGAAATGAGCTATCAAGCCATGAAAAAATGTGAAGGAATCTTCAATGCATATTCCTAAATTAAAGAAGTCAATCTGAAAAGACTATATAATGTATGATTCCAAACGTATGACATAATGAAAATGGCAAAACTATAAAGAGAATAAAGAAATCAGCAGTAGCCTGGATTTGGGGGGGCGAGGAATGAATAGTCAGAGCACAAAAGGTTTTTAAGGCATGAAAATGTTCTTATGATATAAAAATGAATATATACCATTACACATTTGCTCAAACCCACATAATGTACAACACCAAGATTGAACTGTAATGTAAACCGTAGGCTCTGGGTAATTATGATGTGTCAACATAAGTTCATCCTTGGTAAAAGTGTACCACTCTGGTGAATGATGTTTCTGGAAGGCTGTGCATGTGTAAGGGGAGAGGCTATATGAGATATCTGTACTTTCTTCTCAATTTCATTATAAAACTGCTCCAAAGAATAGTCTTTAAAAAAAGTTCATAATTTTTACCTTATTTATAAACTATACGTATAAATCATTTCTTATTTTAGTTTCTTTTATTCTAGAAGTTGTCTATATATTTTAGTAGCATTTTCCTCCATATCCAGTTCCATGATGATTTTATCCCAGAGAAAGTAGAGATCAGAACTAAAATGTGTAACATAGCACTTATTTATCACACATTACATACCAGTTTTTTATTTTTTTTCCATTTCTACACATGGGAAGGGGAAAAAATGACATCTAAATTTAGAAAATGTCAAAGCAAATATTCAGTTTTGTGAAACTCAAACACAAAGGTTCTCTTGATTTTCACAATTAAAGAATAAAAATCCTATATGAACTTTACCAAAAACATTTCTATATCTTGAGAAGACTTTATGACTACCTGGTTGCTTTCTGGACCACAATGAAGTGACAAAAGGCAGTCTGTCCACCCCTAGGCAGAGTAGTTTGACAATGACAGAGAGGATCTTGATTACCACTTTCTTTACTCACCCTCATTCTTTTCCACAAGCCAAGACTTGGAAGACCACCTTCTAACCCTAAAAGAGTATTCTTGACTCCATCCTTTTCCTAAATATATTATTTGAATTTATTCCTAAGGATAACAGGAGCTTTGCAAAATAAAAATGCTACAAAATGCATTATATTTGGAAAATATTGGGCTAAATGGGATTTTTATTTTTTAATAGTAGGAATGTTAAATGCCTACATATGCTAATGGACATTATGGTTCTCCAAAAGGACAGTCGGTAGCTTTTCTCAAGGTTATTTGACTATGGAAATATGACTTAGCTGAATACCTGATAATTTTGCTGAGCAAATCTAGTTTAAGAAACACAGCCTTAGCTAGTTACTAACTACTTATCCTTCTGTAAAGGAAGGCTAGGAGAATAAGTTTTGGTAAGAATAAAATTTATGTGGTGCCACAGAATGCTAGTTTCGGAGACAATTTTACTTAGGGCTCCTTCTGGAGCGGGCCACCATCACAGGTATAGCTGATGGGTAGGGCAGTAGAAGGAAATAGATTCTCTGTTTTTCTATAAGTGTGTGCTGACAGTATGAACACAATTGTTCATTTTCCCCACAAGATTTTAAGAACAGCTACATAAATACTTTCTCCAACATAACCTGTAATGCAAGAGCAGAGAAATAAGTGTCTTTAGCATAACAGACAGCAAACACTTAATCAGGTAATAGAATACTCTTACTTACTGTGCTAACAGGCTATTGAGGGAAGAAAAAAAAAAAGGAAACAAACCAACCAAAAAGTCAGATCCAGTTGACCAAATTTTTATTGAGCCAGTTTGTTTATATTGCCAAAGTCACTTACAAAATCACTCTCTCTAAGGGAGGAAGTTAGTAAGCAGCACAAGGAGTCCACTTAATTTTCCCATTAGCACCTATATATTTAGTTTCTGTGTCAGTAAAGAGATGTAATAATGTAATAAAGAGATGAAATAATGTAATTATTTCCATGTGCGTATGTTTTCTGTCCCCAATTAAGTGGCAAATTTAAGGTGATACCTATTTGTCTATTATTTTTAAACTTTCTCATTGCTGTATTGCTTTTTACAATTTCGGCATTTAACACATTTGGTCCACTTGACACTCAGGCATATAAGACAGATCAATTTTTCATAGCTGTATTTAATGAACAGGACTTTACTAAATTGAAATTCAGGTGTCTTCTTAAGTACCTATTTTAATGCCTGGATTTACTTAAATCATAAAGTGAATCAAGAGATTACTTTTATCTTGTTCTTCAGGAGAATCACTCATTGCCTTTTCCCACTGACATCTTATTTCCTAAACAAATGTTCCAGTACGAAAAACCTAAGAGTAATAAAGTCTCTCCTCACAAACAGAACAAGAGATTTTACTACCAACAGGGTAAGCTGTTCAAAACATTCTTTATACTGTTTATTTTCTTTTAAGAATCTTGTAATACTTCGTTGTAAATTTTCTTAGTAACATCACTACTGGATTGTAGAATTATCTCAAAACAAGGAAAACCCAGTAACTAATTCCTTGTGATCTGGCCATTCAAACAAATAGTTCGCAGAAAAACAAGGCTACTGGCTACAAATAGGGTAAATTATCACTCAGAGAAGAAAAAGTCTCAGATTGTCTTTTACTTAGCACAAGGCGTACATTAATTTTATTTAATGAAGATCTAAAACGCTTTTCTGAGTCTGTGATGTCTAAAAATACCTACTCAAAGGCTGGGCCCTGGGAGCCTTTGTGGGGGAGCTGTACACTATTTACCCCAGTCAGGCAGTTGATGCTTTTTCTTTTACTTCTCCATTAACAGTACTAATGGGCTTTGAAAGATTTGCATTTCTTCAGCAGCATTATTCTGCCTCATTTTCTTAATGCTATCCTGTGGGTTTTATCATGCTCCCCTTTTATCTACTTCTTCAGTCTAAATTAAATTCAAACAAGTATACGTCATTCTTTATGAATATTATACAACCTACAAAGCAAACTTTTCCTTGAACTTAGTAAATAACACTTCTGAAGGTAATATTTAAGTTTAATTTTAAGCAGTCATCCCACTTTGTAATGGAACTAGATAATTAAACAAAATAAACTGCTTAAGATACCATTAAGATGTTGGCTGCAGGAAAAATCTGCAAAGCAAGACAACTGAACTAAGGGCTTTTTTCTCCTCATTAGTTCAGGTGAAGTGCCTAGGTATGCTGTACTGAGACAGTTCCTCTTCTTTCTCATAAAGACTGTTTTGTCAGATCTCTGACTAGTTGTCCTTGCTTTTGAGGTTGCTTAGTAAGCGGGATCCTCGGGCACAGGAAACAGGACTGTAGAACAGATATCATGATCTATTTCTATCCAATATCTTTTTCCTTCCACCTGCCATTCAAATATCCTGAGAATTCTGGTAAAAAGTGAAAAGTAGACCTCAAGTCTACTGTTACTTCTCTGTACTACTGATTTTCTTCTCAGGAAATCTAACTGCATATCTAAAGTCCACTTGGTAGATACATGAAACTGGAGCTAGTTCCCAAACAAGAAGCTTTTTTTTTTTCCCTTCAGCTGGCTCCCCAATGGCATGAACACACTTGAATTTGTTTGCCCTTTGTTCCAGGTGAGAAAGAAGACCGACCTAACCCAGGCAACTAACTTTGACCCTAAGCATGAAAAACAGAAAATAGTTTGGTTCCCAACAGACAGGCCTTTTTAGACAGGTGGCAGGTAACTTTGGCTTTTAGCACATTCTTCCCCGTCTGCTGCACCAGCACTTAATCAGGAGCACATCTGCTTTCCAAACTGACTTGGGTGCTTCTCGCTATTCTTCACTTGTAAACAAACAGGAGGCTGCGAC
Organism: Pteropus alecto; assembly: GCF_000325575.1. Taxonomy (NCBI): domain Eukaryota; kingdom Metazoa; phylum Chordata; class Mammalia; order Chiroptera; family Pteropodidae; genus Pteropus; species Pteropus alecto. The sequence goes on from NW_006494614.1 coordinate 5,871,404, forward strand.
CCAGGGTGGCTTTTCTTTACCCCAAATCTCAAAGAATTTATTCAAAATGAGCTATGAATGTCAAACAGATATTGATTTTTGCCATCTATTCTTCAGAGACCCCATGTTTTGGCTTCTCTTTCCTAACTGCCTCAGAAAAAACAGGCGGTTGTGTTAAGAAGAGGAAGAAGTGAGTCTATATCATAACCGGAAATAGGAAATACAAATATTTCAGGATCAGTCTAATATTCTTTGCTATAGTATACTATCACTCATCTCATTAGTTCCCTTTCTCTTTTAAGAGAAGGTAGCCTGTTTTTGCACTTTCATGTTTGGTATCTACAGAGAGAGTTTACAGTTTCAATGAAAAGAGATAAGAGTTCTAAGCTATGACTGAATTTTATCTACCAAACTGGGAGACCAGTTTGCTCTTTACAGAAACCACAGAGTAGGATATTCATCAAGTCAACTTCAAAGATAAAAGTAGGAATCATAAAATGTGGTTGCTTCTGAGCATCATCTCTTTAATCTATCTGGATCTTTCTTTGACCCTGGCCATCTATGCAACGATCTCTACTTGTTATTTCCTCACCATTGTGGTTCTGGCAAGGATGACACAGCCCCTCTCAGAGTTGCTGTTGGCACTGTTCTCCTTACCCTTACATTTCAAAACTTATCTCAGATCTCATTTTCTTCCTTTTTTTATAGAATGCTCCTTAGATAAGAAGGTACTTGAAACCCCTTCTCAGAGTCCTCCAGTACTTAGATTATATTTTCTCCAACTCCTTTTCCCCCAGCCTCTCCATCTGGGGGACTCTTTATCTATTATGAGGAGGGGGAAGAAAATGAATGAATACACTTCCAAATATGTTCCGTCTTATATCTAGGTTAATGGTTTTGAGCTTTTCAATTAGATAATGCAGATTTTTATGGTTGAGCTTCCTATTTCTACCAAGACAGTTAATTCTCCCATAAAGCAAGGTTTCAGTGTAAGAAGGGAATATGGGAAGATGGCTATAACTTAATAACTTAATAAACAAGGGAATATGGGAAGATGGCTATAACTTAATAAACTTAACATATGTTATAATTGATTTTGTTAGGGTTACTGGTTGATTATGTGATAAAATAACTGAGACAGTAAAGAATTAAAAAGGGCAATGTTTAGAAGCACAGAGATACTTCTACTCACTATAAGAAAGTTCTTTATCTCAATATTCAGGATTAGTTTGAGGACTGATGCATATAAAATCACTCAACACAGTACTTGATACATAGAAACGGGTCCACAAATGGCTACTAGTAATTATTAGATTAATGGTGATGTAGAAAATATCAATTTCAAAATAAAGCATGGCTACTGTTGTTTGTACTTCAGTAAAAATGTATCTTGTCTATTACAATAATACAAGCAATTAACAAATGCTCTATTAATGGCTCTCTTCCTAAAACTTTCTCCTTGAAAGGGATTGACTCAGCTAATTGGATACTGAGAATCTCATCACAGGAGAACCTTATATAACACTCCTGGAGAGATATGTTTCTATGAACCATATATGGTAAAGACTAATGTTTGATTTTTGAGCATGAGAGGGAGTGTATATACAGAGCCTCCTTCACATATTCTCTGACCTCACTCTAGGCCCCCACTAACATCTTAGACTTTATTCTAGGGGGAAAAAAAAAAGAAAAGAAAATTGAATGAGACCAAATTGTACTAGGCCTTTTCCTTAAATTTCAAGATTCTGGATTTGGAGGGAAGCAGGGTATGAGAATGAGGAAGGATAGAGAGAGAATGAGTCATCTAGCTAGTGTGTTCTACATATGGATCAAAAATAGCACTAACGGAATTAACAAACTAAATTCAGTTAAGATCGTCTGAGAGAGGTGGAAGAAAAAAGTCTACTTAACCTTATTATTATAAGGACCTAAGATATCAGGTACTAAGCCCAATTCAATCTCTAATATACTGGGCTTCTGAATCTGACAGGCTAGCAAGAAATGGGTCTCCTTGAGGTATATCACAAACATCTGGGTATGCCTTTTATGCATCAACCCTATTGCTGAAAAGCCTAATTGTTTGTCTTTGATTTTATTTGTAATTTTTTTACTTATTTTACTCTTGTCAATTTTTCCTTAAATTTGCTACATGTTTTAAATATATCCAAATATATACTTATATTTGTTAGTATACATTTACATATAAACCAATATATACTCACTATAAAACATAAGTCAGGCACAGAAGGACAAATACTGCATGATTCTACATAGATGAGAAATCTAAAATAGCCAAACACATAGAAACAGAGAACAGAATGGTTTATGGGGACAGGAGGAAATGAGGAGTTGCTATTCAATGGGTATAATGCTTCAGTTCTGCAAGATAATTGAGTTCTAGAGACCTGCTATACAACACATAGTGCTTGTAGCTAACAATATTGTATTGTAAACTTAAAAATTCAAGATCTCAAGTTAAATATTCTTACAATAAAAGGAACATTATATATATACATATATATACACATGCACACATTTATATACATATATGTCTATGTATATAATAGAAAAAAACAAATTTTCTGTCATTTTTCTCTATGCTTTTTTTTTCAATTACTTTTCAAACTATATTTTAAAAGAGATGTAATCATAAAGTGTGTAGATTTTTGCCTGGTGCTGTTCTAAGTTTTTCTGTTTCTATATAGTCATAACAACTGTAACTTGTTCTACTTGATGGGTGTTTTATCTCCTAAGTGGATAAGGGGCTCTGTTTTGGGACAACATGGGCTAGAATTCTGACTCCTCATTTATTACCTGTGGGATGATGGGAAGGTTTATATTTGCTAACACTTTGGTTTCTTTATCTTTAAAAGAATAGTACCCACTTCCTAGGGTTTGATGTGAGACTTTGAAGATTTATTAAATGACACATACTTAGAACAGTGCTTGATACACAGTAAATACACTCCAGTTCTTATTCACAGCTATGAAATCTTGTTGTACATGAAATCCTAACAGCCTTTTCTGGATTGCCAGTTGAACAGAAGCAAAATAAAATAAGATTTAAAAAATGTAAGGTAACATAAAACTAAATTGAATTAACTAAATTAAATTAAAATACAGACTAACAGTTTCAATGAAAGCAGTAAAATATGTCAATCTATAGCAAGGCATCAGAGGAATATACAAACAAAGAAAAGCAAGAACAACAACAAAAAAAGAACACAGAACTACAAATGCAATACAGTGTAAGGTCATGTAGCATAATGGCAAACAGCCTTACATAACTCAATATGCCCTAGGGGCATTACTGTATTATATTAGATCTCAAGACAATAATTTAAAATCTGACAAAATCATCAGTGACAGTTTAAATGGCTTCCAATGTGCTCTCTTCATACATACAGGAAGGTATATGATAAATTTCAAAAAATATATGACAAAATGATTATGATTTTAAGTGCCTTTGTTTTAAGAGTTAGAAAAACTTATAAAACAAATTATTCAAAATGACTCATTCACAGAAGGTTTGAATTTTGTTTCAGAGACAGCCACAAGCTAGCGAAGTTCTGTGCCTTTTCCCTTCATGGGTCCTCAAAGACACACTGACTAGGAGAAGAGAAGGGAGAGGAAGGGAAGTGTAGACAAGACAGTTGTTACAAAGAGCCCCAGTAACCTGTCCTCAGTCCTACTCTAGGACTGTGTAATGAAAGAAATTCACCTTTAAAGTTTATACACATTGCATTTTTCATGTCCCATTTTTTTTTACATTTTAGAATTAATGGTGTAGTTTATATAATACATTTTTTCAACCAGTTATTTTAAATAAAGATTTTAACGTTGTATTTTACGATCTTGCATGTTTTATCCTTTTGCTCACTCACTCTGGAATATCCCAATTTTATTAAGGGAAGAGTATTCTCTTAAGAGCTATCATCCCATAGAAACCATAGCAGCTTAGTCAAGAAAAGACCAGAACTACTGGTTTTATATTCTGCTTTATTAAATAGGCAAGGCTGTAACATCAAAATGAAACACTCAGCTGTATAATTTATTCAGTGAAAAGAATATTATATTCATTTCTATCACATTACAATTATAATTGTCAGCCCCTTCCAATGTTTACATTATAAAAGTCTTTCATAAAATGTTAGTAATACTTCTTATTCATGCTTCCTCTCTACATATAGTAAGTTGTTTAAAAATTGAGTAAAACATAAATATAAAAAGTTCTTCATGTTTATAAATTTATTTTGCATTTAATTGAAGCCAGATGCTTAAGACAATATATCAGTAATGCAATAATGACATTATTTATTAATGTAAATATACATTTAACATGTTTAAGAAACTATAACAGTACACACTTTACCTACAGATACGTATTTGATCATTAAGCCAGTGAGTAGAGTTTTAATTTCTTTATTCTTCTTTAAATGCTATTTTTTAAATTGCCAGAAAATACTGCCTGGCAAAAGTGTTCTGGCTAATACTGTAATTTAGAAGAGCACTGAAATGTGCCCTCAACTAGGAAAAGTCATAGGTTCTTGGTTCTCCTGTTACTCATGCAATAGGGAGTTTATAATGGAAATGACAACAGACCATTAACTATAGCACTGCTTGTGGCCATTGATATAAATATCATTACAGATTAAAGACCTTTGCAAGAATTTAGTCAAGTAGGATTAGCAAATAAACTATTAGAGCTGATGATTAAATTGTGATAGACCAAATAAAGTAAATTTCCTGTTATCCTCAAGCTCATTTGGTTCCCAGTGTGGTCACAATTCTTCCTGGTTTATAAAATGTCTCACAAGTGATTCCTATGGCTAGAGAGTGTGCCCAAAAGGTGTGGAAGAAAACCTAAGGTTATGGTTGATGAAAGGGGATGGGACAGATTTGGGGCTCAGTGTGTTTCAGCTGTGGCTCGCAATCCTTAAATGGTTCAGAGAAGCTGAAATTTCAAAGCCATTAATTGCTATGATTGTAGATATCCACAATCCTTGGCAATGTAAACCGGACAGTCTAGTCTTTTGGACTTTATGGCCTTGCCAGATCTCATGGCAAATCTCTTAGGCTTTGAAATCTCCTGGATAGTTATAAGGAGCTCAAAATTACAAAGATTCTAATAGATGTTTACAAGTAATACTTCTTTGATATATAAGAATACAGTTATGTAAGTGTGAGTGTTGGTAGGTATGTGAAAATGTGTATTTATGAATATGTGTGTGCTCCCTTCTAGGAAATATATTGCTTATCTTTGTTTGGCTTCCTCTATTTGTTGATTTTGCTTTTTGGATGTCATGACCCATGTAAACAACGACATTTTTATCTTATTATTGATAGGTTAAAAATTAAAATTGCATCCATGTTCGCCTGCATTTTTATAGGCCTTCACTGCATTAAAGACTTTATTGGCTTCCATTTAAATTCATACTTTGGTTTCCTGTGCTAAATTTCCACCAACTTCTAAATTATGCTATAATACAGGTATCTCTGTGAACACATAAAATCACTCTACAGAGAAATATAAATTATGTTAATTTATACATTTATTTATTAATTCTTCTGTCATTCATTTTATTCAGATGTTCAAAGTTTGCACACACTATAGCTTTGAAAGAAAGTCCTAGATCAGCTCTGCTTTTTTTTAAATGACATAGACTCTGAATCAGGAAGAAAGAATGGCACTAGTGTACTTAATCTTCTGCAGGAAAATTAGCTGCTTCTCAGGGTCACCCACTTTCAGAGACAAAATTCAAAGCACTGAATGATTCTTGCACAGCAATAGAGTATTGAGATATGAACTGATAGATAAAACAAAACGTACACTCAGAATGCTACTTGGTTTCATGTATTTCCCCCTTTTCTCAAAAAGATATCAAAGAAGAAAAAATTCTGAGGTCAGTATCTACCACCAAAAGCCTAGAGTATTGACAAATACTATGGTTTCATAATACTATGGTTTTATAAATATACACCCAAATACGCAATTTCTATTTAATCCACAATAGGAAAGCTCAAAAGAAAAAAGGAAAGATCAGTATCATGGCTGAAAAAAAGAGTTGGTTTATGATGGTAAATGTTGGCAGGACTAATGAAAACCAATCGACAAACAACTCCAAACAAAAATTAATTAAAAATTGTGGTACCTAATGTCAGGCTAGAACTGGTGGCGGGGAAAAGAAACCAGTGATGGTGACAAGATTAATAACAGATTACACAATGGTTCCACCTTCAGTGAATAATGACAGGAAGTCAGGCTGTGAACAGTACAGCAAGAGCTTGAGAGTTTCCCCATCAGCACAAGGAACTATGGTTTCCATGTTAAAACATTTGGGAATAGTATGTGTTTTGGTTTTATGCTGGAACAGAAGTTTTGAAAAAATTAAATCCTTTTGTGACTAAAAGAGCATATTTTGGCTAAAATAAATAACTAGGTTGTCAGAGACTCATTTATTTGTTAACTTCTATAATTACAGAAGAAATTTTATATGCCCATGATGGTCATATAAAAAAATTGAGCATTTATATTTTTATTAAGTAAACAAACAAAATACTATGATATAGTGTTTGTTATAAGCCAGGCACTGTTTTAAGCACTTTATAAAAATTTTTAACCCATTTAATCTGTAACAACAATATGAGGTTGATACTATGAATATATTCATTTTAGAGACGAAGAGCCTGAGGCCCAGGCCCCCACTGACAGGCAGCGGAGCTGTAATAAAATTCATGCAATCCGATTCTGTGTACCTGGTAAGCCATATGATGGTTGCTGGCTAAAAAAAAGCACATTTACGAGATGGCTTCTATATTCCTGGAATTCTTAGGAGTGGGGTTAGGCATTTTGCAGAGCAGTGGTGGGCCAGGCACAGGAGAATTTGAAACATGTGTAATTGTCCTTTAACTTTAATATATCATGTATTCACTGATGTAAGGATTTAAATCCACTGTATGTTCTTAAAGCATATTCCATATGTAATAGTAAAGGGTTAATTATTTGGTAATAATAATAACACAATTGAAGATGAAGGTACTGCAATAGTCCCTAAGTTTTCATGAAGTAGTAAGTCTGAAAGCAATATCTGCTTTTTCATTACACTGTACTCTTTTATTATGCGGCACTGATTTATAATCTCCATCGTATCTTTTGTCACGGATATAAGTGTGGAAATATACATAAAGATGTATGACTAGAACAACTGCATAAAGTATATCTCTATATGTATATGGCACATTCTGTTTCTCTCATTACTCTGCTATGTTAATTCTTGTAGTTTAATCTTTCATAATACTATGGTTTTATAAATATACACCCAAATACGCAATTTCTATTTTGAATTTATGTTCTGATATGGCATAAAGCTTATTGAGACACCTTGAGAAAAATTTAGCTAGTAAAATCACCTTTTAAAGAAAATCATAATTAAAATTATCTATGAACAAAGGAGTTTCCAGTCAAGATATTAGTGTATTATACAGAATAGGCTGGGCCACATGACTGTAACAAATTAGTCACAAAATATCGTTAGTTTAATCCTATAAACATTTATTATTCTTTCAAGTAAGATGAAGGTCCTGTGGCATTCCTTCATCTTATAGCTATACCAACACTTGGTCTCTAACATTGCTGTTACCTGGGAATAAAGAGGTGAAGAAAATATACCATTTCTTAGTGTTCTCAGATTGAAAGTGAAACACATTGCTTATGCTCTAAATCGACTGGGAAAAACAGTCACAAGAAATCAACTTAATTTCAAGGGATTATAGAAAATATTGGTAATCACATGGAAATATTTGAAAAATTAAGTATTTTTATCTCTGCTACAATATTGAGTGGAATAAGAATCTAATATGTAAGAACTTGTTTAAAAAGAATAGTTATTTATTTTTAAAGACACGGTAACTTATAACGATGCTACTTGTTTATATGTTTAAAAAATGAAGTTAATGAAGGCTAAAGTGCTAATATACATAACAAACATACTTTGGCAAAAATAGTTAAGTGAAATTCAAGAGGGCTTGGGGACTAGAAAAACAAGCAGACTCAAAGGAGCAGATAGGTGGGGGTGGGATAAAAATATTAGAATATGAACAGAACTTAATTTACACAGGTAATGGTTAGAATTATTGTTGAGTCAGCTGTTCAACTATCAACTTAGAAATCTCCTTTAACTTAGAAATTATTATTGATAGAGAAATGTGAAAAGCTGAAATTAGGCCACGTATAATATAACAAAACTTGCAAAGCAAGAGGGCAAACATATCCTGCTCACGTAATTAAGGCAGTAATTCTAATTTCATAAAAAGCAAAATAAGAGAAAATAAATGGTTCTTCGTTCTCCGTTTTTTTTTTAACTTTTGAAAGTAGGTCAATCTCAGTCAATAAACTGATGCATCAGGTCCTCAATATTTGAGATGCTACCTCTGGAATATTTTGGGGAGTATTGATTCTTACCATGTAGTAAACACTAACATTGGGAAGTTTTCAGTTCATTATATAGCTGGGCATATATCTAAAGTTTACCAGTTAGAAACGTATACATGGGCACACTACTTAAACACAATGACTCCCATTAAACTCCCCTTTAAAATGAAGATAAATTATAGCTATTAAGTTTGTTGTTGAAATTTTAAAAGATAATGTATATAAATTACCTATGAAAGTGCTTTTGAACAGAAGGCACTATAAAATAGTTGTTTTCTATATGGTAGGCATTAAAAAAATAAAATCAGAGGTAAAACTGTGTAGGAATGTACATTGGGTGTACATTTGAGTAACAAAGTCTTTCCCAGATATTTCCCCCTCGGTCCCTACAGCAAGTGTGACTGAGTTGAAAAATACTCCTTTTTAATACTCCAACACATGACAAGACCATATATGATGGTATTGCCTCTGCAGAGCTCAAGGGGAAAAATGAAACAATATTTTTTTTCTCTATCTAGCCTGGAAAAATAGCTATCGCTCACATTGAAGCAGAGAATCAAGTTTGTTGATTATATATTAAGTGACTATTGAAAGAATTAGTTAATCTTGGGACTGAATCATTTAGGTTCAAGAATGAAAACATTCATTTTAGCAAAGAAACAGAAAAATGCATCTTGGATTGAATACATCTTTTGCAATGTTCTTAAAATGCCAAGAACTGGTGGAAATAAGTTGTTAGATGTCAACTCCTGGTGTCATTCATAATTTTATTTGCAAATCAATTAATATATCAATATAAATTTATCATAAATGAAAATCAATTATTGGCTTAATTTCATTGGTTATTAAATTTTTTGGTTATTTAATACACATAGTGGATAATAACAAAACTAGTTTGTAGGGATTAATTTATAGCTAAAATGAGAAACTTTAGTTATACTATTATATCTTTTAAGGTTTAAAATCAAAACCATTTAATAATAATTTGTTTATAATTCAGACAATGACAAATACCTTTATTTGAGCAATATTTAATTAAAATAAGTTGGTATAATGCTTAAAAATTCCATAAAAATCTCATGACTTAATTTTTATCTTACTAGAATATTTATTTACATTAAAAATCTTTTAACAATGTGAAAACAAAATCCTAAAGCTGCAACCTATACTCTCAGTTTTAATTATATACACTACTTATTGTGTTGATAAGGTTCAGAAGCTTTGCCTCCAAATATTTACAGGTGGATAATGGTATAAGCATGGGACATCCTTATGTGATTTCTCTAGGAACAGTACAATATTGTGTGAAAATGTCTAGGGCATTTTTCGTTTAGAGAGGAGTCACCTTAGAACTTCGTGAGAATTTGGTTTCAATTTTTAAAAAGTTGAGTTTTTTAAAGATCATTATAATATAAGAGAAGGAAGGAATTATCTCTTCTATATAAAGTGCTGAGAATTCTCGAAGTAGTTAAAACACCCCAGTGCTTCAGCTTTACTTCGTCACTCTGAATTCACCTGATCGGACTAATCATCATGGAAAAATAAATGAATATTCAATTTTCTATGTCCTTCCTGCAAGTCTAAATTCAATTCTTAGTAATCACCTTTGCTTTGACATTTCATGGGAGTGGATATTAGATAACCAAATTATCCTCCCCTTAAAAATACTTTATGCTTCTTAAATTGGGAAGTGTGTCTTTCAGTCTTTGACATTTCTTAGACAAAAACTGTCAGAGGAAATGCAGTGGTTAGTTTTATACATCAGCCTGGTTAGGCTACAGTACTCAGCTGTTAAATCAATATTAATCTAGGCATTTTGTAGTATTTTGTAGATGCAGTTCACATCCATATCTCCTATGTAAAGGAGTTTACCCTGATGATGTGGGTGAGCCTAATCCAATGAATTGAATGCCTTAAGAGCAAAAACTGAGGTTTTCAGGGAAGAAGAAATTCTGCCTTGAGACCATACCATCAACTCCTAATGAATTTCCAGTTTGCCAGTCTGCTACAAATTTTTAAATCACAAGCCCCTATAATCACATGAAACAATTCCTTAAAATAAAAATATCTCAAATGGATGGATAGATAAGATAGATAGATAGACAGACAGACAGACAGACAGAGACAGACAGATGGATGATAGATACATACACACATATATAGATACATAGATAGGTTTAGCTATAGCTATAAAGATATATACATATAAATATATATATTAATACAGAGACAGAGAGATGTAGAGATATAAAGATAAAGATATTCTACTGATTTTGTTTCTTTGGAGACTCCTGCCTACTGACACAGGAAGTGACACTAGTAATTATTAAATTCATATGATGTGCCAGGGATTTTACTCCTTAAATTTACTATTATAACCTTTTAAATGTAGCATTTATATTTTAGTTAAGAACATTTTCTTGTTCTCTTAATGTTTATTTTTCCAAAAATAGTGGTTATTACTTTACATGTGGGATGTCTTCTTTCCCAGGTTATTAGTGTTTTATTATTATTATTATTTAGTTATTTTACTGGGACACTTTTCCTTTTTCCTCTGTGTTGCTGGTGGAGTGTGGGGACCAGAGCTGTAGATTCTTCAGTAAACTGACATTTACTTCATGTACCTGTTTTCATAATGGTCTAGGATTTTATCTACCTCTCACTGTAACAAACTGCTCTAAATTCTGAATCTCGCCAGGATTTTACATATTACAGGAAATTAAGATATTGAGAAATTAACTTGCCATACTTTCAAAACTAGTAACAGAAGATCCGATATCTAATTTAACATGGTAGACTAAGGACAATAAAATGAGAATAAGCATATGAAAAGGAAGTGGGTAGATCAATAGCAAGGCTGTTTACAGGAATGGGTGAACTCTATGACCAAGATATTGATTAATTTCCCCAGTAAGAAAGTACATGCAGTTGTACTGAAAGATACACAAGAACAGATGTTCCAGAAGAGACCAAGTATAGCAGAAATCTCAAGTAAAAGTGGGAGGTTTTTATGAGAAGCAGATGTACCAAGAGCAAAAACTAGCTAATGTTTGGTAGAGAAAGAAATTAATTAATAGACTCTTAAAATAAAACAAGATTTCTCCTGCTTCCTCTCTCTCTCTGTCTCTTTCTTACATTCTTTATATAACTTCTGGAACTTTTCTCTTTAAACTTGGAGTTGTAAAAATTTATGAGGTATCTAATTCTTTCCCATTTATACTGCTCAGCACTTGATGGGCCTTAACTACAACAGGGAATCATAGAGGAAAAAGAGAAAATTTACCGCGAGAATAATTAAATGAAAAAAAAAAAACTGATTAGTAACCTGAAGACAAGATATAATAACAAGGTTTTTTGGAAAAATAAACAATAAGAAAACACAACTGCTATATAGACAAAGAAGTTAAATATAAATTAAAAGTGTTCTCCTAAAAGTAGAACCACAAGAAAGCGGACATGGACAAAGGGAGAGACATTAAAATAATAGTCTTAATCCAAGAAGTTCGATGTTTTGTTAACAAGGGTTCCAAATATTCAAAAAAGAAACAAAGAGGGAGAACATTATCAAAGAATGAATATAAGAAAAATTTCACAAAAGTAAAAGGCATAGGTCGAAGGCAGTAGTACCATTAATAAAAACTACTCCCAAGTAGGTACATCGTCATAAAAATTTTAACACTGAGATAAAACAAGGACACTAAAATTTTTTAGGAAAACTAGTTAGTATATAAAGGATTAACAATCAGAATGGCATTGGACTTCCAAATAAAAACTGAAGAGGCTAGAACAATGGAGAAGTAACTTCAATATTTTAAGAGAAAATAATTTTCCACCTAGAATTCTATGTAAGTCAATTAATTAATTAAGTATACGGGGATGTTAAAATACTTAAGAAATGTAGGGAATTATAATTTTGTTGCTCATTTACTCCACTATGGGAGTTCTTGAAATGTTCTAAATGACACGAGCATATGCCAAAAAGAAAAAGCCTAATACAATTAAACAGTGCATTTAACACAGAAATAGAAACATGGCAGCTTTGTAATAGACATGGGGAACAAATTAGATTGGAGCAGGAACACAGAGGGTTTTAGAATTGAGGTCTCTGGGAGAAAAAAGCAGGCAACTTAATAGAATATCTTTTAGAGGCACAATTTGAAGAAAGATATTAAGAATATGTGAATTTCAAAACATACAATAAAAAAGAAAACAATATTTGAATGGAAGTAATGTGACCATAATATAATAATTCACTCTGCAGTGGAATAAATAAAATTGAAGTGATATAAATATCCACTATTAAACTAAAAATAGTGATTGAACTATATACAGAAGAAGGAGGAAGAGGAAGATAATTTAATGTAAGTATACTAAAAGTCACTAATATTATAACAGAAAGTCATGTGAATGTATTATATTAATGAATTAATGAATGTATTATATTAATGTATTATATTAATGTATATATATACACAAGCTGAGTACAAAATCTATACACAAAATTATATGTATAATAAAATATATTTATATATATACATATCCTTCATTTCAAGCCAAACTGGCTTACCTTAGCTGTATGACCTTAGAATAAATTAGGCAAATTTCTAACCTACATTCTCTTCATTGTAAAATGAAAATACATATAGAATCTACTTCAAAGTTAAAAGAAATTTGACATAATTAACAGAGCGTATTTACATACTGCCTGACATATGAATTCTCAATAAACGTTAACTTCTAATTAGTAGCAGTTTTATGAAATTTTCTTTAATTTGTATATTATGTCAATCCAAATACATTTATTTTGTATCTTAAAAATTTACTCAAACTTTCTGGTCTACTACTAGATCCTTTTATTTTTGCAGCTCAGCATATTACGTTCTTATTCTTTTTTTTGTTTGTTTGTTTTTGTTTTTTTTGCTTTTTGCTGTCATTTTAATGGAATCCTCACAACAGGGGAGAAAATCATATATACTGAATTTGTCATCTGGAATTCAAGTCTCCTTCTCCAAACAAGCGAATATAAATATACATAAATATAAATAAGTTAATAAACATAAACACATACACATTTAAAACTACAATCATAACATTAGTTGAAGAACTAAATTATCAACAGTTAAGTATACATAATTATAACTGGTACTATATTTAACTTTCTAATATTTCCTGGAAACTCTATTCAAAGTATTACACTTAGTCCCTACAACCCTTCAAACATGTTGTTATTTTATTTTCATTTACACATAAGAAAACTAAAGTCAAGTGAATTTGAAGTCAACCAAATTTAAGTAATTTACCCAGGATTATACAATTTGTCACTATTTAAGCCCATATTTGGACATGCATTTATCTGATTTTAAATCTGAAGCCTTTAATGCTACACATTTTGGATTTAATAATGTCTAAGCATGCAAGACTAAAATCACAGATCTTTTTCGAGCAAATAATTTTGTTTCAGACTTAAATGATCACAAACATATATGAAAACCTAATTTGTGGGAGAAAGAAAATAAGTCTTCTCAGAAATACTCTATAAAGTATAAGTAGTGTCCTGATGATAATAAGGCTCTCTATCTCTCAGTCTAACGCTGAAATATTCTGATCTCAAAAAATTCAGTGATTCCAAATTTTCCCTGGATCTTTTCAAGATGTCACAATGTCCCAATTATCTAAAAAGAGACCAAGAAAAAAAAAAAAGCCTAATATAATCTTTTTGAATAAAGTGTTTTTTCTTGACTTTTAGCTATTCTAAACTGGAAAAAATCAACTTCGTTGGTAGTAGAGAAAATTAAATATTAAGAAAGCAGGATCAGTAGCCTAGGCCGCCCAATATATTTACACACCATTTGACTTTCGTTTAATAAGGTATTTTCTGTTTCAGTACACTAGCGTAATTCTTTTTTGGGGTTTTTTTTTTGGTCGTTTTTAATTTTTTAGGTGAGGCAACCCTTGGTTGATGTCACAGATTGCAAAAACCTTGTCAGCTTACAATCTCTTATTTTTTTATTTTTTACACCTGCAGCATTTGGTCTTCCTAGGTTGTCTCCCATCCAAGTATTGATCAGGACCAACCCTGCTTAGCTTCCAAGATCAGACAAGATCGGGCTTGTGCACAGTAGCATAGCCATATACACACTGGTGCAATTCTGCAGAAACAAGCTATCAGTACAAATAAGAAAAATATTTTTGTTAAAGTTATCCAATCCTGAGATTATGTTACCATCCAAATTTGTATTGAGTGAAAATTTAGGTGAAACTTTGCTAACAAACATTCACTGCGATCAACTTACTCTTTCCTGTTTGAGCAAACTCTCCTAAAACAGCTGGAGAAATGTTTTTAAGAAAAACAATGTAAGCTGATATCTGCAAAACCTTCAAGCTGCTGAAATCCTTCTCACTACAGAGAAGGATTCAAGAAATAGTTATTTATTCAAAGATATAAAATGCCCTAAAAAGTAATAACAAACTAGTTTCAGTTGCAGATATGTAAAAGTTCTAACATAAATCATGATGACCATTTCTAAAAAGCATACCATATGGTAGTACATTAAATCTCTCTAGTATGCCTCTCATATTTGGAATTTCATTCCTTTCTCCTTACCTGGATTAACTGCTATTCAAATCTACTGAAACCAAACCCCTCCTTCAAGCCTCTGTTAAAATACCACTACTTTCTCTGACAACAAATGTTCTTCCCTCCTTCAAGTACCTTTGGCATTATTGTCATTATTACTTAGGACACTACACTTTCTGCCTTAGGTAGTTACTATTTGTGTGTGTCTTACATCTCCAGTTAGGGGTCATACCCCTGGAAGGCAAGGTCTGCCAGCCCATTGCTGCAATGTTCACTCTCACCCCCATACACCCACACAGAAAAACAAGTACAGTATTAACCAGAAAGCCATATAAATAATAAGCACTTAATAATATTTCTTCAAAAACATAATCTAATTATATTTTAAAAGATAAGTTTTATATTTGTTGATGAACATGACAAATGTGTAGGGACCAAAAAAAGGTAAAGTGGGTTTTGGACAGGTTCTTTTATTTTTAAAATAAAAATATCTTTCAAGGAAAAGTAACAGTAAAAAAAACCTCTTCAATTCTTACTCCAATGTTGAGTGAGTCTGTATGTGTGTGTGTGTGTGTGTGTGTATGTGTGAGTGTGTGTGTGTGTGATGAGTTCTTAAAACGGAGAAAGTATGGATGCAACAATTTAGCATATTCAAGTAAATTACTTCTGCTCGCTATAGAATAGATACTGTTGATCGAGAATATTTTGGACGTACAGATTCCCCCACTGTAAGGAGGAACAGAATTCTGAGGAAAAATGAAGTGAATTTAGCAGAGCCCCATTAACACCCTTCACTTAGAAGCATGAAGACAGAGGTACTGGTGCATCAAATCGATCGAAACAAATGAAAATAAAATCAAAAGGAACATATAGAGATTCATCAACAACTCTAGTAAGAGAGTCAGATATAAGAGGCTGCACTCATTAGAGAATCGGAACTTGAAATTATTCCTGATTTATAATAATCAGAGACAATCAAAACAGGCAAAAAGTAAAGGTGCTACTAAAGCTAGTTTTTAAGGATGACTACTAAGCCCCGTAAACAGTGGAAGCAATCACCTACTGAAGCAAGAAAGCCATGCCAAACCCGGTGGGAGAAAACCTAGGAAAGGAGACACTTTCACTTCAAATTTCATTGATATTTAGCCACCTTACCTTTCTCCTCAGGCTACTGGATAAATGAAGCATGTAAATAAACTACAGAAAATCTAAGTTTTCTTCTTCCTTTGTCTGGATCTGAAAGATATAAAGAATTCATTTTGAATACAAAGAAATAAAAATAAAATAATTATATTAAAAAAAGAACTCACAAATTATATTTTAAAAATGCCATATTTTAAAAGAAGGAAATCACTCTGAAAGAAATTTTAAGCAGTGTCATAAGAAACAACTTTTAGAAAATGTCTCATTCAAGTTCTCAACACAATTTAATGAAATTTAGGCAAGGTTAATGACATTCTGAATAAGAAAATGAAAAGACACTGTATGACTATATGACTGTTTAAATAAAAACCACAAAAAATGAGATCATCAGATTAGACATTAAATAACATGATATAAATAAAGTAAATGATAATCTTAAGAAATTATCTCAGAAGTCAGAGAGGATTAAAAATGGAATACTGATTAAGATGACCCATCCCAGAAAGGGAGAACAAAGTTGACAGGTTACACAACAGTAGTTTAAAATCTTCCTGTGCTAAAAACTTGAATTTGTATATAGGAAGAGTCCACAGAGCATGAGGAAACATTAATTAAAAGATACTAGAACTCAGACATACTTTTGTGAAAGTGTTGCAATTTTAAAGGACTTAAAAAATAATTTCTATTAATAGCTTTTAGTTAAAAAATAGTACCTACAAAAGGGGAAACTATCTGGCCTACTTCAAATTCTAAAAACAAAAATGCCAAAAGATAATGATTTTGTAAAACAAGATTTCCAGATATAGCCAATATGACTTTTATGTAGAATGGAGAAACTTAAAAATAAATTTAAAAAATTGTTCTTATATAAACAAGGTCTTATAAAATATTCCACCCTTATTTGTTTCTTAGAAAAAATAAGCACTCAATGACATGCTCCAAATAACTGAGAGATTAATTAAATATAAAATTCTAGACTGGAACTTCGTATACCAGTAATATTCAATGAAGCTAATAAAACACAGAGATAAATAGATGTAATTACTTGCACGTAATAATAAAACTTTATCCAAATATCCAAAATTATAGAACTTTTTTATTTGAAATGATATTAACATTGATGATATCAAGTTACAATTGTTTCTATAAGCCAAATCTCAAAAGAGAATAAAAGAGCACAGAACTGTTGTACCTGTTTCAAACACAGAATATATATAGGCCCAATATAGAGTTTATAAAGCTAGACTATTGAAAGTTATTTAAAATGTAAAAATACTCAAATGGATTAAGGGAAAAAATCAATTTCTAAAATGGTACAAACACATAATAACCAAATACATGGACACACATGCACAAACACACAAAAATACTTAAACGATGTTTACACTTACTCACTTTGGTAGGATTACCAATGTTTGATTTTTTACACTTTTGCATATTTTACAATTTTCTAAATACATATTCCTTTAATAATCAGAAAAGTTTTAATAAAAAGTAAGTTTTTAAAGTAATACAGATTAAATCAAACCACTTCAAATTATATGATGTCTCTTTAATGGATAGAAATTAGATTACCCTTACTCTAATGGTTAAATTTTCTACAAATGGCTCTCTAAGAGGTTTGTCTCAGCTGGGGCCAAGTGATTACTGGCCTGGTAGAGCCTGGCACCAAACATTTGATGTGTATTTGCATTACTGAATATGCTTCATGCTTAAGTTGTCTGTTTGCTTGGTTTAGCTAAAAGAGCAGGAAATTAAGCACAAGAGGCAAATGAAAAAGTCTAAAGATATGGAGAATGGAAGACACTATGCTGGATTCTGAAAGAAAGGGGTACGCATAGTATACTATGTTTGTTTTGAGCCTTGTTAAATTCAGCATAAACAATGCCACCTGTAGAACAAAAAGACAAAAGTACACTAAGGAACTGAAGAGAAAGACTACATCTTTGCCAGTTCTTTCTTTGGTTCTGGGGAGGCTATGGCATCCAAAGGCTTTAGGACCACAGACAGAGGGTTACTGTGACAAGCAGAAAACCAGGAGAGATAAAAGCTGTCAGCAGAACATTTCCATGAATGAGAATGGCAATTTGGGATGGAGAAATAGAATCAAGCAGTTTCTTGTGAACAAATTAGAGTAGATGAGGAAAACTGTTAGAAAAACTTTTTGACAACTAACCATTAGAATGGTTCATGAGATGTCCTCTGAGACTCTAATGGTTCTCCATTACCTTTCCAATACATTTTGAATAACTGCCTAGCACTAGCAGTGGCCAATGCCTTTCTACCTAATATGGCATCTGCCTTGCTCATCAACCTCTTTTGTTACGTACTCAACTCACACTTTCTCTAATGCAATTTTGCTTGATTTAATAAAAGTTGTCTACTCTTGCTCTGCTTGTGTCTTTATTTATATCATTTATTTATTTATATCATTATTTACTTATTTATAGTGGCTAAAATTGGGGGAATTTATTGATTATTAATAACAATGTCAGAGATTGATCACAAAGGAGAATTAATAGTTATACAAGGATTACTTGAATAGGTTTATTTAGGATTTATGACTAAAATATCTTTTAGAAACAAGAATGTTACTGTCCTTGGAAAATAAAATATAGGACTCTTTTCAGCTTTGGACATGATGTATTAGCAAAAGTACAATAATTAATACACTGGGAGAATGTTACACTATTATTTATTAGTAAACTTTCACAATACTGCAACTTGGCTGGCAAACACAACTATCATTTTATAAGGCATTTAAATAACTTGCTCAGAGTTATAAGTGAAATAGATCCTGGATAGATGTGGGGTTCAGGAGGTTGTTTGCTAACACCATTCTCAGTCATGGTGCTTCCAAACAAAAACAAAAACAAAAACAAAAAAAGCCCTTGCATATCACTTTGAAAGTTCTTCTCAGTCAATCCTAAATCAAGGTCAAGCATTTCCATCTAGTCACTATTATAATGTCCATAAAAAGCAAAATCTGCAGTTATAGGGACATATAAAATTTGTGCATAATCAGTGTGCTAAATACACTGATTATATTTATTGATGTTCAACTATTTTGATTTCCTTTGGAATATGTGATCCTGAGGCAAACAACTTTTTTCCCTTCTTCAAAAACAGTGAGTGCTTGATTAATTACTTTGAACTGAATTCACCATCTTAAGGACAATCCATAAATTAATGTGATTTTTGTTTATTATAAGGTTAATAAGAGCTCTGGCCACATACCTAAAATGCTGCCTCCTTCATGTCTGGTACTTGCAGCTATGCAGTTACCAAGGGAAAACTCAATCTGAGCATTCGTGTTATTTTGTCTTGATTTTTTTTTTGGTCAGAATAACTAGGTAGAAATTATCTGTGCAATGAACATATTCATATAGATTCCTAATAAAATTAAGCAAAATGTTTTCTAAGAAATTCAATAGCTTCCTAAGATTATGTCTATAGAAATGTGAGAAAAATTCATAAAAAATGCAAGTAATAGGAACTATATGAGGGACATATCTATGGCCAAACAACTCAAAGACTACTTAGTAAAGTGAGTTTTTATTGATTATTTTGATCCCTTATATTCTATAATTAAGGGAAAAAAAACCGTCTAGGGACATTTAAAATGGCTATTTGACATCAGATGAGACCAGCATGCGTATAAAAATAAAACCAGAGAAATACATACAAAAATATTTTGTGATAGAAGTTAGTTAATTTTGAGTCATTATAGATGTCTTTAACTTCTGATACTCTGCAAATTTTGGGTGCTTTTCTTTTTCACGGGTAAACTTCTGATACTCTGCAAATTTTGGATGCTTTTCTTTTTCACGGGTAAACTTAGAGACAATATTAAAATGAGAAAATTTTAGTCAATTTTTAATTTGATTGACTCGTTTTATACTTTTCCCCCACTGGCTATTTTTTATTCCAAAAAATTTTTAATTCAATTTACTGGGGTGACATTGGTTAGTAAAAGTCTATAGGTTTCAAGTGTATAATTTAATAATACATCATATGTATGTTGCATTGTGTGTTGACCACCCAAAATTAAATTCCTTTCCATCACCAAATATTTGACCCCCTTTCTCTTATCTATCATCATCCTCCCCCTTCCTCTCCCCCCAGCCCCCACACACTGGCTATTTTCAAAAACCATTTCAAAACTATTGTGAAGTCTTTTACTTGGAAAGAACAGATGCATTGTAATTTATAAAAGGAAATTTTCTTTCTCTATAAACAATCACATTCCATTGTTCATAACATTTATAATCATGTGTGGTTATGTACAAAAATCTTGAAAAATACTGCTTTCCTTATGTTATTTAGAGCTGCCAATTTGCCTAGGCTTATTAAAATCAAGGCTAAATCATTCCAGAAAGCAAAGTCTTAAAGTTTTAGTTGCATTGTCACAGGCCTAAGAATAAATTAAAACATAAAACTTGAACCTGAGAGACATTTAAATGATCAAACTAAAGTGTTAATGCAGGATAAACCTAATCTTAGCAGTACAGGAATGAGGCTTTACTAGCAAGTCTCTTTCAAGAATCAATAAATGTTAGTGAACAATATTAAGCGATGTGCTTAGCAGCCCAACCATTAACATACTTAACTTGGTTTTCTCAAAAGGGAAGGTTTGGCCACCTTGGATAGAAACAGCCTGATGCATTTAAATGTAAATTAAATGTCTCTTTCCAACAGATTCTTTTTAAACTACATAATTCATTAGTATCAAACCTGATTTGTTCTAAATTAGAACAAATCGTTTCTTTTGCATATGGTACATTTTTAATATAAAAAACATTAATCTCATAAAATCTGGATAGACGATCCAGACTTAAACAATCTCTTTGTAATAACATGGCTTGGTAAAAAGAATCACTATTAATACTTAGCTATTTTCATACTTTTAACAGTTTTATCATATAGAGACAGAATTAAATATAACTACTCTCTGTGAATTTTCTTTCATTTCATTAAAAAACAGACATTGATCCAAGGTGGCCTAAATGACTCGAATGTGTCTTATATTTATATTTATATTTTGAAACTTTTATTCTATATGTGCTTTGACTTTCTATTGCAACTAACAAGATTTAAAATTCTGTGTAACTTAATTTTTAAAAGTTTTTTATAATAACCTCGAAAAACAAACATTTGTTGCATATCACTAATATTTGACATATTATGCTCTTTTATCATTAGATTGCAATTTCCTTAAGGTGGAACATAGGTCCCATCACAGAGCACACACAAAAAGTCAACCACAAATAGGTTTATTGTAGTGATTCTTCAATCCTCTGACTTAATGAGGTTGTTGTGTTTTTGTTTACCTGGTTCTAATGAGCCTTGCACAAGTGCACTCTCTCTCTCTCTCTCTCTCTCTATATATATATATATATGTATGTATGTATGTATATATGTATGTATGTTAATCTCTACTTTTTGTCACCTTGCTGTGGTGCCATCTTTGTTTATTGGACTTCAAATGCATACTTAACTCTTGGTTCTAACTCATCTCACACTATACTTTTGTATGTATGTATGCGATGTATATATATATATATATGTGGATATATATTTGTGTGTGGATATATATATATATATATATATTTTTTTTTTCATGTGGGAAATGCCAACATATAGATAACGTGCGAAGCTATGAGACGATGAAATCACTGTAGGAGTGAGGGAAGATTAAAGAAAGATACTTTCACTGAGCCCTGGTAAGAGGATGGTGCTGAGAAATTTGCCTCAAACATGGAGATTAATGATGCACACACATACCAAGAAGGTATGAACATGGTTACTACTTATATATATATAAGGCTTTATGTGGCAAGTAAAGAAGTCCTCCCAAGCTGGTCCAAATAGCATGAGAGAGCAAGAAAAGGAGACTGACTTGGGGTTTTTATTGTGGTTAGGGATAAGGTCAGAGTGAGGGGCTTATGTGGTTTAAATGTTTCTGCAATCACCAAATAAGGGAGCACCCAGGCTTTCTTATCAATTTGCTCAATTGTGG
>NW_006494614.1:5893609-5900399 GCF_000325575.1 Pteropus alecto
AACTCAGACTATTTTAGTAATCTAGAAAAAGTTACTTTTGAGTTAGGAGGTATCTCAGAAGAGAAGTGGAAAAAGAGTGTTTTGAGCAGGACTGTGTTATTAGCTATCAATATTGATAAGTAATACTAGTGCTATGGATAACCACTGGATTTAGTATTATGGAGGTCATGATGTCCTTAGAATAGTTTCACTAGAGTGTTGGGGGAAAGTGCTAGTTAGAGTCATCTCGGGTAAGAGGGAGAAGAAATTGGAGGCTGTGAATTAGACATTTTTTAATCCACATTTTATCTTGAAGAGGAAGGAGAGTAATGGGAAGAGTAGGAAGAGCAATTGGGGATTAAGTGAAGTCAAGAGAAGTTTATATTTTTAAGTGAATTTGAGATAAATTCAGTTACCTTCACATTAACCTCAGATTGCCCAGCCACATAAACATCAATAATTAGAAGCACTTATTTAGAGATTCCAATTCAATACTGCAAGCTTAACATGTATTTTTAGCTACATCACCTCCCAAAATCTCGTTTAAAAGACATAACTCTATTAAAATTCAGAGAATGAGAAGGAAACGATTTCTCTTTCATTATAATATGGTATTTTATTAAGGGATAAACAAAACTGGATAAAGACATAAACCAGAACATGCTCATTAGAATGAAGAATGGCAGAAGGTTTCCCAGCTTAGTGGATATTGAGACTAGTAATAGGCTATGAGACAATAATCAGGGTAAGATAATTAAAAGATACATTCACAAAGGTAAGAATTTCTTACATATTCACCCTTCCCATATTACAGCACGGCAAGCTGTCACACTGCACTTCATCCTCACCTATCCACAGAGATATTTCTACTCTCTAGTCTAAAAAAAAAAAAAAAATCAATAAATCTGGGAAAGAATAGGGCACTTAGTACGCAAAGCTCTTTTTCTGCATCACTATGGACCCCAGAATGTCAATCTGTTTTTTCATCATTATACCTGAAAGTAAACTGCTAGTCAAGGAAAACCTTCCCACAAACTTAGTTCACCTAAGTAAATCTTCCCAAACTGAGGAGAGGTCTATTGTAGAAACATAATGCACATACACTGGCAACCCCATATTAATTCTAGTCCAAAATTCGCCATTTGCATAAGAATTACTGGAAATTTTATGAAATTTAATAGTGTGAAGAATCAAGTTGAATAAAGAGAACTTACTGCAAAGGAAGTAAAATCTTTATGTTATTAATTATAATTAATATATCTAGAGTTATTCATAATGAGAATTTGAGAATAACAGTTCTAGAAAAAGAAAAAGAAAATGTGATCCTCAAAAATATTGAGTAAAAGTTTAAAAGATGAAGTTAAGCAGAAACAATGGAAAAATAAAATATACAATAGAAAAAATATTATGAACTAAAGTTAAACATGTTTTCAGATTTAAGTGATAAATAAGTGAAAACACTTCCATTCTGACATGTGGCTTGTGAAATTTTAATATCAGAAAAAATCAGAAGCTACAAAAACTTTGAGGGAAGAAAATCAGGTTATCCTATAAAACTATGAAAATCCGACTAACTTCAGACTTTTCATCAGTCACACTAGATGTTAAGAGAAATGGAGCAATGATTTCACTGTTACTAGGAAAATATTCTATCTAAATATCAAAACTAGAAAATTATCAAATATACAGGCATTTTAATTGTTTGAAAATTCTCATTTATTTTTCTAACATGGAATAAGAAAACAAAAATAGAAGACAGTCTTAAAGGACAAAGTTAACTCTCCATAACAAATTTGACAATTATATGACTATAAGATGGAATACTGGGAGACTGAGAGCCTTGACTTGTGTTCCACTGCCTGCTGTACCACTTTCTAGTTCTGTGACCTTTGTCAAGTCAGTTTGCCTGTTTGTGCCTCAGTTTCATCACTTGTAAAGTGGCAAAAATCAACCAATCTCACAGGGTTGTTGTGATGATTAAATGAGTTAATGTGTGAAAAACTAACAACTGTGCTTTGGATATAATAGGTATTATACTACCCATAACCATTATTGTCATTGTTATTATTTCAGTAATAAGGTAAACATAAAATATCAGGTTATACACTGGCCATCAAAAATTAAAGTAAATGCAGGTAGAACGTTATTAAATGTATAAAAAAATACATAAAGGAATGGATAAGAGGAGAAGGAATCAAAGCTGGAAACGTGGTAAAAACTCATAAGGTTTAATTACACAATGAAACAAATATATTTTATATATATAAACTTTCTATAATACAGAGAATATGTGAATGAAAGGAAGTGGGGGCCAGGGCAAATGATATGCTTGACTGATTAGAAAACACAGGTTAAATAAAAACTTGTATCAAGTTACGTGCTATAACGCAGCAGTCTCCACAAACTTTTTGTCACCAGAGACGGGTGCTCCTCTGAAAATCTAATGCCTGATGATCTGAGGTGGGGCTGAGGTGGTGAAGCTAGTGCTGGGGAGTGATTGTGAATATAGATGTATCTTCACTGGCTCACCTACTACTCACCTCCTGCTGTGTGGCCCAGTTCCTAACAGGCTATGGACCGGTATTAGTCTGTGGCTTTGTAATGTATATTTTTAAGTTCTTTATATTTCATTTCATTTATTAGTAGTCATTTTATTTTTTCTGTTGCCATTTAGAACTATTGCCATGTAAAATTATTTCCATTTTATTTTCAAATGAGATCATCATATATAACAATGCTCCCGATCACTCATATCATTACATTATTTTAAACTTCTAATATTCTTACCATGTTACCTCTATGGAGGCTGGAGAGAGCTAGGTCCATGAACTTTTAGCTTACCGATTCTGTAGCAGTTGCTATTGTAGAAAGCTCACAGCCCGGTACCTAAGCTAGAGGCAAACTCTTCAGCACAGAGTGAATTCTACTATACTCAGCAACTTCTTTCTTCTAGACAGTTGTATTAGCAGATAGAATAGGTTGAAGGCAGAGCTTTCTGTAACCAGGAAGGAAGCTCATCCTTCTTCCATCTGCAATGTGTCCAGTGGACACATCTTACCCGTGAGGAACTGAGAAGTTGCCTGGTCTAGTCCTTAGGCAGGGATTCCCAGCCCCAGGGCCATAGAAATTCAGTTAAAACATTGGTGGAATTTAATAATTATCTCATTCTCCATAACAAATTTGACAATTCCAAAGATGGAATACTGGAGAAACTGAGAGCCTTGACTTGTGTTCCACTGCCTGCTGTACCACTTTCTAGTTCTGTGACCTTTGTCAAGAACTTAATCACTTTTATAAATACTAATAATAATTTCCCTCTTTCTTTCAAATATTTATTCATCTTGCTGTGTTTTCTTGATTATTGATTAGAACTTCCAGAAAAATAATGTAATGATATGAATGATTGGGGCATTGTTACAAATAGGTTCGGTTAATAAAAAAAAAGAGGATGTTACATTAATAAGTAGTAGATAGAAACAGATCCGTTAAATTTTTATTTTACATTTACCTTGTTAAAAATACTTTCTCTGCTTGGTATGCTGCTGTTCTACTTCCAAAACAATGTTATATTTCCCACCCCTTGGATTCTTATATACATACGAGAAATTTGTCATCCTCTTTTGTGAGTGATATACATAGTTTAAGTTATCATTGTTTACCATATGTTTCCAGAAGTTCCAATAAAGCCTAGAGGACTCTGGACAAGGCCACTCAGATTTATATCCTTGCCTCATTCCTTACTAGTTTTGTGACCTAAGAAAGTTATTTGATTTAGCTGTGACTCATTTTATCTTCTATAAAACAATATAAGAAAGAAATGAGTCAGCATACATAAAATAGTAAAAGATCTTGAACATTTACAGGGTTATTATTTAGGATTCTACAATTATACAATGACAAACAGAATCATAGGATGTTGGAGATAAACCATGTGATACAAGAAAATCATCATTTTTATAATTTAAAATTGAAAACGTATCTATAAAATATATTTTACTTTCATTTAATTTGTATCTTAATATTTAAAAAAATATGAGTTAACTTATATGAGGAATCTAAGGAACAAAAAGAACAAACTAATCAAAAACAGACTCACAAATATAGTGGATATTTTGGTGATGGACAGAGGGCAGAGGGTTTGGAGGAATGGGAGAATAGGGTGAAGAGTTAAAGAAGTACAAATTAGTAGTTGATAGTTGGCCACAGGGATGGGGAGCACAGCAGAGGTAATGTAGTTAGCATTAATATGATGGCTAGGTGGAGGGCCAGGGGAGGGAGGGAGCAACTGGATGGATCTTTTTGTGACCTATATAGATGTCTAACCAATGTACTGTATACTTGAAACTAATTTAAATAAATAGATTTTAAAAAATTATAAACCAAAAACCCATATTAACACAATATATTTTAGTGCAACTTCTGTCTATTTTATCAAAGTCAAGTTATAGGTCAAAAAACAAAGTCAAGTTATAGGTCAAAAAGCAAATGGTTGATTTACTTTTAGCAGTTCAAGGACAGGAAAAAGTTTTAAATTTTATCAACAAGTAAGAATTTTGAGAATGAGTTTGGAAGATGTATCCTTTTAATTTCACTAAAAGATTAGCCACTAAAGGGAAAAGATGAAAAAATAAAGAGGTAATATTTGAGAGGTGTCATCCTAGAAGGGACAATCTGTAAATATGTGAAATATTCCCAAATCCAATCAAGATGACTAGTGTATACTTGCAGGGAAATAGCAATTATTAAACAGAAAAAGTTATAACCCCATCATTCTTATTCTTCATGAAACCTTCTAATTAGAATTCTGTCTCGTGAATTTATATAAGGCTGGGATGCCAAGAAGATTAACATCAGAGTTTCAGTCCCTCAAAAAAGCAATGGCATAATTCTCATAATAAAAGTAATAAAGCTCCTCTTGGCTAAAGTCTAAGTCTCCCAAGTGTCTGTCATTAAGAATATCAGTCCATAGTCTGATCAAAATAAGTATATAATTGATTTGAAAATTAGAGAAACCAAGCAAAATCTCCTATTTTATAATAGATATGAGGTAAGCCTAAGTCAAGTCATTGAGTTTATAAAATATTAAATCAACATTAAATTGTATGTGTATTTGCTTATGAGGACATGCTTTTATAATCAGGTTTACATAAACCATACGCTACATTAAAATGCATCTTACTAGTTCTGATATCAATAAGCAAAATCTCCTAATAAGAGGGCATCTTTTTGTAAGAGTCTCAGAAGTCAATTTCTGAAAATTAAGATCTTTAATAATATTGATGAGGGTTTTGTTGAGTTATGGTCAGCATGAAGGATGTTATCCGATATGTTACATAGGCAGAATTTTGAAAAAGTGAGATTAAAATATTTTTAAAAAAACAACATTCTGTCTTCCCCATTCTCCTATGAAAATGTTTTTATGTTGACCAGTCAGGACAAGTTTCCACATCTATCCAAAACATCCTTAAATCCGCAGACCAGATATAACACGTTTGCATAGGTATCTTTCCTGGAAATTGGCAATCATGATTACAATCCATTCTTCTAACTCTTGTTGTTCCCTAATCTTACTCTTTATTCTCCTTTTCCTAGGACCACCACTTCTAAACCGCTTTGTTCAATTTGTTTCTTCAAGGGTGCAGGCAACTCATCTGCAAATGATTCTTCTCATGTCTGACTAGCTAACAAAAAGACTATCTACAAAGGTGGTGTGACCCATGATTACAAAAAAAAAAGGTTATTAGCTTTAAAAAAATCTAAAGTTATAAGGGACATTTTAAATCCTGGAAAATGTTAGGTATAGGAGGTAAAACGATTTATATTTTGGAAGGTTTGATGAACATAATTTATGAATTGTTCTAATAAATATATATAACTCTACTCTGCTCCCAAAAAGGTATTAAGTATACACATTTTTTTCTTTTTTAATGTTTTAAAATAAAAACTATATATTAGGTGTATGGCATGATGTTTGAACAGACAGTGAAAGGATTCCAGTCAGGCTAATTAACATAACCATCTCTTTACAGCTACCATCCTCCCCCTCCCCCAGACTAGGTTGTGTCCCATCCAGTTTCTAGAAAAAGGCAAGATAAAACCAGTCCCTCTGGTAGCAGCTGGAAAAGTTGGGGTGCTAGATGTGTGGTCCAACTTCTACCCTCTTCAGGGAGAACCTGAAAGCTGGGGTTTATTACCCACTAGCCGGGCACTAACCTGGGAGAGAAGCTGAGGCAAACGTCTCCACTCCCCCTTAGATGACACTTGCTTTCACACCACTGCTTTGCTACATCACTCCTAGGGGGACAAACGAATACCAAGCCCCACCAGCTCTCAGAGATCAGTTGGTCAGCTAGAGACCTGGTTCCATCTCTTGAGTAAAGGGATAGGAGGGGTACTACTGGAAGTGTCCACTAGGCTTTTAAGCACCCAGGACACTAGTGCTTCCTGCTCCATCAGCTCCCAAAATCCTACGAAGAGAGTTAGAATCCAACTCTCCCTCTGGAAGCAGCTGGAAAAGTTGAAGCACGAGATGTGTAGTCTAACCCCTTCGAGGAGAAACTGGGAGCTGAGCTTTATAGCAAGATGAAGACAGGATAAGAAGTTGCAGGACAGCCTGCAGCATCATTAAAACCGCCGCTTTGTTTAGGGTAAACCCAGAGGAACTAGCAAATGCCAGAGGAATTAGAAGCCAGACCCTCAGGCAGCAGCCAGAAAAGTCGGGGCACAAGGAGTGGAACCCAACTCCTTCAGTAAAAACTGGAACCTTGTTTTCATTCTTTTTTCCCTGAAAGGAGGGGGTTAGGGGGAAAGA
>NW_006494614.1:5900454-5922870 GCF_000325575.1 Pteropus alecto
TCTCGGCCACGAGCGGCTCCCACCATCTAACACCAAACAGCTGTGGGTGGCTACATTCGCTCTTGCTCGGCTTCACCAGCCAGACACGGACCGTGCTTCCAGACGACTCTGTCAGCAGCCAAAGGTAGGGACACTCCGACACTAGACCCTTGGCAGCAGTCGGCACACTTGGAAGGGTCGGGGAAGCACACGTGCAGTGCAGTCCCTTCCGGGAGGGGGGTCCGGGCTTTATCACCAGCTTCCTGCGCGGGGAACTTCGGCTGAAGCTGGTGGACATGCTCTTCCGCCGATTTAAACCGGCCTCTGTGCTCTGAGGTCTCAGGGGGCTCAGCAAATGCCCCGTCAGTCACCTCCCAGAAGTTGGCGAGTTAGGGGTCAGTCCCTGAGTTGCCAACAGAAGTTGGTGCATTAGACGTGCATTCCACTCTCTGCACTCCTCAGGGAAAAGTGGGGAGTTGGGCGTTCCTTCGAGGTTGTATGGCGCTGTGCCAGGGGTGAAGTTTTCGTTGAGAGTGTCTCAGCTTTTCTTCCCTCTTTTAATGTGGGTATTTTCTGTTGTTCGGTGTGAAGTAGACGCAACTGGTTTCTGATTTCTTTCTGAGAGAATTGATCCTTATGTAGCCAGTTGATTCCAATTTTGCATCCAGCTGTGGGAGGAAGGACAGGAGCCTCCTATTCCACCATCTTGTTATGTCCCACGTTCTCTTCAAAGACAGGTGCAATTGATCCTTATGTAGCCAGTTGATTCCAATTTTGCATCCAGCTGTGGGAGGAAGGACAGGAGCCTCCTATTCCACCATCTTGTTATGTCCCACGTTCTCTTCAAAGACACGTGCAACATTTACAAAAATATATTGCTTCTAGGTTGCAAAGGCAGTTTTAGCAAATAAGAAAATATCAACTCTACGCAGAGTAACATTCCTTGACTACAATAGAACATTAGTAATTCAATAATAAACATTCTCAAACCTGTAGATCTGAAACATGAAAATGGATTTAAGAATAGTGTATGTGAAAAACACTAGCTACTGTAAATTAGGATTGGGGAGCAGCATAATGCGTGAAGTTTAATGAACCTAAATAAGAACTTGGAGAGAAATTTATATTCTTAAATTTTAGAAGATAGAAAATACTAAATATTAATGAAAAATTTAAAGCCGCTGGAAAAAATTATAATCAGTCCAAAGGAATTGTAGAAAATAAATTGATAAAAATAAAAAGTTAATCAAAGATTAATAAACTGCCCGTAGAGATAATCGACAAAACAATGTTATTTTTTTAAAAACTAATAATAATATAAGAAAATATAAATGAGTTCTTAACTGATTTATAATTATAGAAGCAATGGAAAAAATCTTAAAAGATACTTCACAAGCTTAGGATATTCTAAAATTTGAAATTTTGCAATTCAAAATATTTTTAAAAATAAGCTTTAAATACAATTAAACGAAAAATATTTGGCACATGTTAAAAAGATAAAGTTAATCCTTAGACAAAGTACAATTGTAAAAAAATAAAGGTATAAACTATTCATGAAAAAGAAATATGGTTAAAATTAGAAGTGAAAATATAACTACCATATGATCCAACAATCCCACTTCTGATATCTATCTGAAGAAAATGAAATCTATCTCAAAAAGCTCTCTGCATGCCCATGTTTACTACAGCATTATTCACCATAGCCAAGCTATGAAGATAACCTTATTCACAATAGCCAAGATATGAATTCAACCCAGGTGTCTTAACTCACCGGTAAACAAAGAAAATGTGGTGTATGCATGTGCAGTGGAATATTATTCAATAAAAAAGAAGGAAGTCCTGCTATTTACAACAACATGAATGAACATGGAGGGGATTATGCTAAGTGAAATAAGCCTCAGTAGAGACAAATACTGAATGATCTCACTTATACATGCAATTTTAAAAAGTTGAATTTATAGAAATAATGGTGGTTATCAAGGGGTAGGAGGTAGGGGAAATTGGGAGATGTTGGTTAAAGGGTACAAACTTTCAGTTAAAGATGAATAAGTTCTGGGGATCTAACGTATAGCATGATGACTATAATTAATAATACTATCTCATATACTTAAAATTTGCTGAGATTAAATCTCAGGTATTCTTATCACACACTCAAAAATGGTAACTGTGATGTGATGACATACTAATTAACTTGATTGTGGTAATCATTTCACTATATATAAATATATATGTAAATATATACACACATATATATGTATGTGTATCTCAGATCACAATTTTGTATACCCTATATATATAAAATTTTATTCGTCAATTATGCCTCAATAAAGCTGACGGGACAAAAAAGCCTTCCAGGTGATTCTGATGCATACACTTAGTTTGAGAGCAACTGCCAGAGATTTTAACTGACATTATTTAAATCATACTTTCACTTTTGAACTTTTTATGAGCTACTCTGTGACTTACAAATAAAAATGCATACTATTTACAAACTATTTGTTTAAATCAAAGAAATTAAAATCAATACATAAGATAATTTTTGCATATGCAACTAAGCAAAGTATATATGATGATATAAATAAATGATGATGAGGGTAACTATTTTCAGTGAGCATTCTTACACTCGGGACAAAATTTTAAAATGAAATAAACTTTATGAAAACCAATTTAGCAAAATATATTAAGGATTATAAAAAAATGTAATGAGAGCTGTACCAGTAATTCTTTATAGTAATCTAGTAAAAAGAAAACATACACATAATCTCTCTTATAATGCTTTATCTACAAAATAGTTTAATAAGACATTGCTTATGATAATAAAATACAAACTGTCTAGGTATTCCCAAAAGAAAGACTAGTAAAATAAATTATGGTACATGGATATTATAGTGGACATTTGTGAGGGACTATTCATCATTCATTATCTTTCCCTTTTTAACAGGACCTAGATTTTCCCACATTTTATAGCATCTGTGTGGTTTTTGTGATGTGGGCACTGATTGGCCTGATTTCAAAATATATCTAAATGAAAAAATATTAGGTGAGAGGCAGTATATCGAACATAAGCCAGTCAGTCCCCATCATTTTTCTTGGATACAGTGATTGACTCCAGGTAAATGTGTTAGGTATTGTGTTTAGCTACATGTAACTGAGAAACCCAAAGAGAGTGACATAACTAAATACTAGTTTATTTGTATCATGTAACATGACTAGAGCCAGGCAGGTTTGGACTATGTCAGTCGCTCCAACATCCATCACAATAGTAAATTCCTTCTTTCTTTTCTCAGCAATCCTTAGTAGATAGTTTCATATTGTCTCTTCATAGTCCCAAATAGCAACTCCACAAAGAAGGGAAAGGGCAAAGGGCAAAATATGCATCCCAGTGAGTTTTTCACACAAAAAACTTCCTTTGGAGCCGTCCAATAACTGCTGTTTTTAACTCATAGGTCATATGCCTCGTAGGTCTGGGAACTTGGTTTTTAATTATTTGAGGTACTGTTAGTAAACAAAAGGAAGAGAATAGGAAAGATAGTGGTTTCTGATAAAGGTAGGTATCAAAAATGAGTTGGTCATGACACAGTGATGCCCTTGACTTTTCCCATGCTTCAGGTAGAAAGGTTTGCTTTAATTATTTAAAGATTCTTTAAATGTCATTTTTGTATAAATCAAATAATGCTTAATTAGTATCCATCATCAATGCTCAATTATGTTCTTAATTAACTTTTCACTGATAGAGAAAAAGATAATTTAATATTCCATGAAATAATTTATGTTCTTATAGAAATAAACTACATAAAATTGTCTTTTAAATGGCAATTTTATGTGTACATTTTATTTTAGGAAGTGAAATATGCCTTGAGTATATCTATCCTATCACTCTCTGTCTTATGATGATATGCAGTGATGGAAAGGGTAAGGGATTTCTAACAGGGGATTTGGGTGTGAGTACAGACCCCATATTTACTAATTATGGGCTCTTAATTAACTATCTAAATATCAGATTCTTTATCTATAAAATGGAGGTAATTATGCATATGCTCAAAGGACTCTTATTAAAGGATTAAAGGAAAAAATATTTGAGAAGCATTTTAAAAACCAGTTTTGCACACGTGTTTTAAAATATTACCCTTGTATTCTTTTTTCTTTTTCCCTTTTATTCACTTATAAAGCAGTGTTGACTTACTCAGCTTAATTAATGTAATATCATGTAACTCAGTTTCATCCAGAGCTCTACTGTAATGAAATTTTATTTCATTTATACTTTAGAAACACTCTGATGCCATTTCCTGGGCAGAAACAAGGGGAAATGCTAGCCATAGGCATGGGTCTAACGGTCTGGGATCTCACCAAGCATATGGAAAGGCAATGCTTCAGTGGAGAGATCAAAGCACAGTGGATGGCCTTTCTTTGGATGACTTTCCCCGATGGTTAAGGTTCTTGAAACAGCTGTTTCAATCCAGGCACAGCAGGCCTCCCAAATTGTGGATTCTTCAAATTATGGATTCATTGCAATGTCCCCAGTAGATTTTTTTTCTCTTACAAATTGATCTATAGATTAGGCATGACAATTAGCACTAGTCTATAGACTTAGCAAAAGGAAGAAATTAATCTGGAACGAAAAGAAAACATGCTGAGCACTAGTAAAACACATGGTATAAATTAAGTCAGAAAATTCTAAGTCATAGAGCTGGAAGGGACCTTGAGGCCGCATAGCCCATTGTCCTCATTTTACAGATGAGGAATCTGATTATGTATTTTTTTAGGCTGTTTATAGTCACCATTTCTAAAATTGTTAAATATGTGGTGGGTGGGGAACAAAGAGAATTTTGCACTCATTTGTGTATGGCTATTTTTGAATCTACCTATCTAAGCATAAAACAGAGTCTTATACATTTATTCAAATCACAGCCATAATTTAAATTTTTATAATCTATAAGAGAATACTCCCAAATTTAAAAATATTATATTTTTTCTTTTATGAATGCTTTGACTCAAATATGGTTTTTATTATTATTTAAAGTGCAGACTCTTGTTTAAGCTCTGGCCAAATCTTATTTTCAGTTTAAATCTACTATATCAATGTGAAAATCACTCTTTTAAAATATTAATTTATTCATTTACATGCGTTCATTTCTGTAATTATCCAGTGAATATTTATAACATGTCTCTATTACTGTTCTGGTATTGTGCTAGACATTGAAAATATAGAACCAAATGGTTCTTGAGGTTTAAAGGAGAGACTATAGTATAGCTGTTAAGAGAACTAGTTCTGGAGCTACCTTGTCTAAGTTTGAATTGTGTTTTCACTACTATCTAAGGGACATTTAGCAAGTTACCTCTGTGATCCTTAGTTTCCTTATCTGTGAAATTCTCATAAT
The DNA here is from genome assembly GCF_000325575.1 of Pteropus alecto. Lineage (NCBI taxonomy): Eukaryota > Metazoa > Chordata > Mammalia > Chiroptera > Pteropodidae > Pteropus > Pteropus alecto. The sequence goes on from NW_006494614.1 coordinate 5,905,812, forward strand.
TTCATTATCTACTTCATAGGAGTTTAGGAGGATTAAGTGAGATAAACCCTGTATAGTTTTAGCACACTTCCTGACAGTTACTGATCTTTGAATAAATGTTCATTATATATAGCATTAGAAAACTCCTTATCTAGTGAGAGATACAGAAAATTGTACCACTACTCGCAATATGGTAAAATAAGGTCTGAGAAAGACATGCTCTTTCATATGTCCCTGAAAAATACGTCCTTGTTATTATGGGACTAAAAAGATATGGCACCAAATCTGTGATTGAAGGATAAGGCCACTATTCCCTGAGAAGTTAATGCTTAAGTTGCTTTTGTATAGATTTTTTTCATAGTTGATGGTGATTTAGGAGAAACATAATGTATGGAATAAATATTCCAGGTAAAAGTATGCAGCTGGATTTTAGAATGATTGCTTTAGCAACAAAACAGAAGATGGCCTGAACATATCCTGAAGACAAACGTTATAAAGGTAGACTATTTGTGTACTGCAACTGAGAAATTATGTCTGGACTAGCTGTCTGGATAAGAGAAGACATATTTGGGATACATTTAGAAGATGGAATTAGCTAGACTTAGTTGCTGATTGCATGGGGAAAGCGAAGGAAAGAAAGGAATTTTGTAAAACTCTTCAAAGTCTTCACTTTAAAATAAATGTCTGTGGAGTGAAGCCATTTACTGAAATAAAAAAATTGGGAAGAAGACCAGTGTTTATGAAATGAGGAGGCCATGAGTCTGCCTGTTTTTGACATGAGTCAAATTTTCCATTGATTATATAGTTCATAACAGAGATAGCAAAATAAGTCAGACAGAAAAAGTTGAAAATCATGTGATTTCACTTCTATGTAGGATATAAAACTGAAAGCAGCAAATGAACAAGACAAACAAACAAAAAATAAACTCATAGACACAGACAATAGTTTAATGGTTACCAGAGAGAAAAGGGGAAGGAGGAGGTAGGTAAAGGTAAAGGGGATCAAATATATGGTGACAGAAGGAAATTTGACTTGGGATGGTGAACACACAATGCAATATAGAGATGACGTTTTACTTAACTATGCACTTGAAACCGATATAATTTTATTAACCAATGTTACCCCAATAAATTTAATTGAAAAGAGTTTGGAAAATAAAATGAAATAGAGAATTTGTACACGCAAACAAATTTTTTTCATTAAAAAAGCTATCAAAACGATATAAAACGAAAGATATTGTCACTGTAAAGTGGCTAGAAGTCATGTATGTGGATGCAGGTATTCAATGAGAAGAGAAGAAAAAAATGCTTTGGTCAAGTCCAAGATTGAAAGCCTTGGACTGGTAGGATTGAAGAGATGACTCAATTAGTGAAGATGTTAGGTGCATTTGAGATAAAGTAATAGAAGGAAGAGATACCTGAGGTATGTAACATTTTAATAAACACTACAACCTGAACTGTTTACGTGTTAAGATGTTTAATTCTCAAAAGAGCTGTGAGACAGTCAACACTATTTCAAAAATTTGAAGGCTGAGGCTCTGTTTACACAATCTTTTCAAAATCACACAGCTCTTACATGGTTAGACTCAGATAACACCAACCTGACTTTAAAGTCTTTATGTTTCATTTCCTTATTTTACTACCAGGAAAGCAGGAGGAAAACAAAACAAAGTGGTATCACACAAGCCAAAAAAGAGAAAATTTATTTTCTCTATGCTTTATTCTAAATAGGGTATTCTGTCTTCTAATTTAATACTTCTCTATTCAGCTATTCTGCTGTTTAATCTATCCATTAAATTCAACTTTATGGTATTTTTCATTTCTATAAATTTGATTTGGTTAGTTTGTAAATCTTCTATATCATTTTTAAAGTTTTTTGTTGTTGTTTCCATCTTTAAATTTCAAACATGTATGTTCTTAAACAGTCTGTAGAAATGGTGATCTACCATGGGCCTTTAAATTTTTTGTTAGGTCTTCCAAAATGTAAAGTCTCTGAATGCTCTTTATTTGAGCCATCTGTTAGGGTTGTATTTGTAGTTAGCCACCATGAGGGATGAGGGAACATCTTTCTCTAAATAAAAATCAGGCATTCTTTTGTTTACTATAAAAGTGGCAAATCTAGCAAGCTCTATATTAACACAACCCTCTACATGTGCACGCCTCCACCATAGGCACTGTGCCACCCTTGTGGAATTTTTGAGAAATGGGAAAGCAGTATGAACCGCATGACGAAGTCATTCTTGCTCCTGCTTTTGCCCTAAATGATCAAATATTTTGCCTCTGACCCAGACTATGTAATGTTTTCTTCCACTATCTATGATGTGGTAATAGGCTAGTTTTTCATTTTGTCTGTATCTGTCCAAAGCCTGAGACAAATAGAATACATAATATGCATCTGAAATATCTTGAAGTAAAGTGCATGCTAAAAATGTATTTTATGCTCCCATTAAACAAAAGAGCTTGACAGATAAATACTGTCTTGAGGCAAATATATAACAAAGTTATGTAATTAAATATAATTTTATTATTTTACTTAAAATAATTATATCTTAGCTTATATCAGGTATTTTCCCAAAACTATGAAACTGCTCTGCAAATTCAAATTTTTTGCAGTGGATGTTGTTGTTGTTGTTGTTTTTCCACTTCTGTCTGAAATTTTAGTTTGTCTTAGAGTTGGTATAAGTTAAAGTTAACTTGAATTAAATTATTATGAATACTGTATTTAGATGGGTTCGATTAAAGTATTTTGCTATATCATAGAAAACGAAATGAAAGCTGTACTTATATGTGCATACTTTCTAGAGAAGGTGGTTTATTTGGAAAAGTTGTTGTCGTTTTTCTACTTCTGTCTGAAATTTTAGTTTGTCTTAGAGCTGGTATAAGTTAAAGTTAACTTGAATTAAATTATTATGAATACTGTATTTAGATGGGTTCGATTAAAGTATTTTGCTATATCATAGAAAACGAAACGAAAGCTGTACTTATATGTGCATACTTTCTAGAGAAGGTGGTTTATTTGGAAAATAAGTAGGATCTGATTACCCATTAAAAAACAGCAAAATAACATTTTAAAGAGCCTAATGCATCGTATTTTAATATAAATATTTTTAAAAATTTGCATTTCTATAGTTCATGGGCCCTGATAATGAATAAGTTGAGTTAAATGAACAAACTTAAAGCCTTAGTTGTAACTTATGCCATTTATAATATTTAAAATAAATTTTATAATTTTAAATATAAGAAAAAATTATAACATACATAAAATTTAGAAAAGAAAAATATTCAGTTATGATCACTTTGCTGTTTATAGATCAACTTTGATTTTCTCATTGTAAATTCCTTTGTATCAAGCTTAAATCTTAGCAAATCCATATTAACTATTTTTGACAAAAGCAACTTTGCTTACATTGCTAGTCAGAAACAACCAAGGCTTCACATTATGCCTTTATGCTGTGTTGGTGTATATGCCTTTAAAATTAAAATGCCAATATGATGTGTACTGAATTTTTTTTTTTTAATCCTTTGATACTTTACTTGGTGCTTTATGTGGTCTAACAGCCCCAAAGCTTTGGTTTGAAGGGTGCCCAATCATAAGGCAGAGAGCAGTGAGTTTTATCTGAAATCTACAAAATCAAAAGTTTCCCTGGCCACAAATTCTATACTTTATGGTTGAACTACAATGAAAAGTAATGTATTACATTTGAGAACTTGATTTGTGGCTTTGAGGAAGTGAGTCTGGATGTTAACAAGTAAAGAAGAATTTAAACATCCAATCGCATATGTTCTTTCAAAGAGATACCCTTGGTACCTGATGTACCTGTTGAACTCTGGACTATATGACCAATGGAGGAGAATTTTTCTCAGTCTAGATTTTTCATTGATGTGTCATTAGCAGACTTGCTCTATGATCTATCGTTCATATATCCCCCAAACTTTATATTATCTAAAGGGTAGATTGAAGTTATAATTCATGTAACTCCAAAATTGTGATTAGTCATCTAAAATGCCTCTGCTTGAGATGGGGATGATGTGCAAATAGACATGCCAAATCTTTCTTAAAAGAGGCTAAATTATTTTTAAAATATGGAATGGAAGATAGAATTTCATTGTATAAACTAAGCAGCTTAGAAATAATCTTACATTTGAAATTGGAACGGTGAGCCTATACTTTAACCCAGGGGTCTCCAAATCCCAGGCCACTTACCAGTACCAGTCTGTGGCCTGTTAGGAACTGGACCGCACAGTAGGAGGTGAGTGGCAGGCTAGGGAGCAAAGCTACATCTGTATTTGCAGCTGCTCACCAGCGCTGGCATCACCGCCTCAGCTTCACCTCAGATCATCAAGGATTATATAGGAGCACTGGTCCCAGGTGCCAAAAAGGTTGGGGATCGCTGCTTTAACCTACTAAACTCATGTACCAGCATATGTTAATTGTTGAAAAACAGTTTTGTAAATATCTCTTAGAAATAACTATAGAAAACTCTTACTAGTTTGACCAAGATATTAGAATCATTCTAATATCCATTGAAACTTAATTCCTATTTTAGGCATCCTTTTTCTGCCTTCAGTCAGTTATATTGACCCCTTCTTCTTCATTATTAAATTTATTGGGATGACATTGGTTAATAAAGTTACATAGGTTTTAAGAGTACAATTCAATAATACTTTAAATTAATATTGCATGTGTTCACCATCCAAAGTTAAATTTTCTTCTGTCCTTATATATTTAACCCCTTTTACCCTTTTCTACCTCTCCCCACCCCCTTTCCCTCTAGTAACCATTAAACTGCTGTCTGTGTCTGTGAGTTTTTGTTTGTTTGTCTTGTTCCTTTGTTGCTTTCAGTTTTATATCCCACATGAGTGAAATCATGATACTCAACTTTTTCTGTCTGACTTCTTTTGCTTATTATGATAATCTCAAAATCCATCCCTGTTATCACAAATGGTAGTATTTTATCTTTTTTTTTTTTATGCAGCTGAGTAATAGTCTATTGTATATATGTACCACTTCTTTATCCAATCATCTATTGAAGAATACTTTAGTTGTTTCCATATCTTGACCACTGTGTTACTATGAACATCAGGATACATGTGTCTACAGATAAGTGTTTTCAAATTTTTTGGTAGATACCCAGAGGAGAGATTACTAGATTGTATGGTAATTCTATTCTTAATTTTTTGAAGAATCTCCATACAGTTTTCCATAGTGATTGTACATTCCCATCAGCAGTGTATGAGGATTCCTTTTTCCCACAACTTGTTATTACTTGTCCTGTTGATGATAGTCATTATAACAGGTGTGAGGTAGTAGCTCATTATAGTTTTGATTTGCATCTCCCTGATAGCTAGTGACATTGAGTATCTTTTCATAAGTCTGATGGTAATTCGTATATCTTCTTGACAGATGTGTCAGTTCAGATTCTCTGCCTATTTTTTAATTGGATTGTTTATTTTTGTTGTTGTTTGACTTATATGAGTTATTTGATATTAGATATTAGATATTAGCCCTTCCTCAGAGGCATTGTTTGCAAATTTCTTCTCTCATTTAGTTGATTGCTTCTTTATTTTGTTGATGGTTTCTTTTGCTGTGCAGAAGTTTTTTAGTTTGATGTAGTCCAATTCATCCCTTATTCTGAATAGGCTATTATAATCTTAAATGTTATATATGGACTCCTATCTTGAAGTCAAAAAAAGAAAGAGGGAGGGAGGGAGGGAGGGAGAGAGAGAGAGAGAGAGAGAGAGAGAGAGAGAGAGAGAGAGAGAGAGAGAGAGAGAGAGAGAGAGAGAGAGAGAGAGAGAGAGAGAGAGAGAGAGAGAGAGAGAGAGAGAGAGAGAGAGAGAGAGAGAGAGAGAGAGAGAGAGAGAGAGAGAGAGAGAGAGAGAGAGAGAGAGAGAGAGAGAGAGAGAGAGAGAGAGAGAGAAAGAAAGAAAGAAAGAAAGAAGAAACAGTGGGAATAGAGCTGGAAAAAAGTAGACATTGTACTGAGGGAAGAAGCATGCAAATATAGAGGCAAAATTAAGGGGCCGAACTGTACCTTTAGGAGATCCCATCAGAAATCAGCCTGAATGACACAGGTGCATCCAGGCATTGCCAGCTATCTGTCAGTGCCCTAACTTGATAGAATGAGTCTAACTGGATGAGAGATATATATTCAAATTACCAGAAGTTTAATCTCAGTACATAGCTAAGTATCTGTGTCTGATATTTTTGAATAATAAATTTCTCAAACTTCCACACAACTGCAGTGGATATAAGAAAACCTCTTACTTTCCTCTATTTTGCAACAAAATATTTGCATCAAGTTGCTTGCAGTGTGAATTAATACTAACTATTCAATATGAAAAGTGGTGTGACATTCATTTTTAAATTTCATGCTTCGTGTCACTTCACTTCTCTCCTTGCTAAATTACATTTGGTCACACTTTAACCACACAAGATGATGCAGCAGTGTTATATATGGAAGAGGGGCAAGTAGGTGGAAAGGTACAGAATGTAGTGCAAAAAGATTCAAATTTTGTTTAAAACTAATAAAAAATATAAATCTATTGTCCATAGGCCAAAATATTTTTAAGGATAATGACACTGATTCTTTCAATCCTGTAACATATTTATATTTACACTGAGAATTAATTAATTCCTTTTAATTCATTTGCACATGATCATTAAAATATTTTATATATTGCTTTTATTGTAATGATTTATGAGATTTGTACATTAAAAGGTTAGACTTAATCCATTGTTATTCCTTTGTACATTGCAAAAAGTACATGTTATATTCTGCAAGATCCTAAAAAAACATGGAAGAACCTTCTGTGAGATCTTAAAGAAATAAAAGATAAATGAAAGTCAAATGGACTAGTAGCTCGTAGTGAATCCTTAAATAGAATTGATTCAGTAGATACTTACTTAGTGCCTTCTATGTCTAAAACACTCCTAAACCCTCTGCATTGTAAGTATTATAATCCTCATATTACAGATAAGAGAACTAATTCTCAGAGAGAATCCTTTGTTTTTAGGCTACACTAATAGCCTGAAAGTAGTAAGTAGAAATCTGGAATTTTTGTTCATGCATACCTGGCTTTGAGGTTCATCTCCTTTACTGTATACTCCACACATTCCCTGCCATAACTGATTCTGTACTTTTAAAAAGCTTAAAGAACATGTAAAAGGCAGAAATATAAAAAACTAAGTATAATAAAATGAGAATGTAGTAAGAACTAAACATGGTGCGATACACTTGCTACACTAGTGAAAAAATGATTAAAATATTAATGAGGTCAGATAAGGTTTGCTGGGGAGGATACTTATCCAATCAAAGTCCTTTAGGGAAAAAAAACAGTATATATAAAATTAAATACAGTATATATACTATATTAGGATTTTTTTAAATGTAGACACAAAATAACCACTGGCAACATGAAGAAACTGTTAACTGCAGTCATTAGGAGTACAATCTATAGGCTACATTTGGTTTGGCTCAAAATCTAACTTTTGATACTTCATTTATGCATCATATTACAAAGCCAGTTTCCTCATCTATAAAGTAGGCTTTATAGTACCTACTTCATTGTTTTTATGAGGTTTAAATGTGATAATAAAACTAGCACATACCTTGGAAATAGTAAAGAATCCCATAAATGTTTACACACTTATCACTTGTGATATGTATGTGGTATGGAGTTTACAGGCAGAGATTGAGAGAAGAGAGCGAAAGGATATTCTGGCTGAGGGAATGGTGTAACAAGTATTTGGGTCATGAATGAAGCAATTTGCTTGGGAATAACAGTTGGTACGCCAGAATGCTCAGTGCAAGCTCATGGGAAAGGGCAGAAGATGATGCTGACATTCATCTGAGCATTCTTGGAGGATGTGTGTCTTTATTTTGTGAATAGCTTTATTATAATATCGCTCTTATAAAGTTTTAGTGCACATTTAATATGAAATCTCTGATAAGTCATCAGTTGCCCTGACTAGAGTGTGGACTCAGCGTTTTATGCCAGGAGTTGTGGAGCTGACCAGGAAGGAGGTCTGGGTCAGAGTCATAAGGAGAGCAGGTTAAATCTCTTTGGGGTAGCAGTGATGGTTTACTTAGAAAACATCAAGAAAAAAATAAAAATAAAACTCTCAAGAATGGATGAAAGGGCACAATAGACACCAAATTCTATTTGTGACATGTTGATTAAGATTACTACTTTTCTGGACATGTTGATTAAGATTACTACTTTTTAAGCAACAGAAATCCACTCTTGGTAACTCAAACCAGAAGGGAATTAATGGAAAGGATTTAGCAGAACTCACAAAAATTAACACAAAATCTACAAAGCCCAGCTAGGTAAAAATTAGTAGTCATAGCCAGCCAAGATCTAGGTTAAAAAACGCAGTTACAACTAATTTTCAGTTTCATCCCAGCGCAATCGCTGGCTTGCCTTTCTTTGCTCAGAATTTGGATTCCAGAGAGAAAAAAGCAATCAATCTGTGAGGACTGGGTCATTTTTAACATCATGCCAAGCACAGCACCTAGATAAATATTCTCACTTGATTGTGGTCAAATGATGTCTGGTAATTTTCCAAAAGGAAATTGGGCTTTACTGTAAAAAAAAGAATATAAATACCAAGCAGCACCCCACTCACTCCCAATTGCTTTTTGATACACAGAATCAAGAGTTTGGAATCAAGTGGGTAGGAATCCAGAATAAAACAAGGTCTAGAAAATGCGAGAGAGGGTTCTTAGTGACTGAGGTGAGCCACTATAGGCAGCTCAGTTTTGTGAAGGGTAATTCTTTTTCCTTAAAGGAACGGAAGTAGAGTGGAGAGCATGCCTGTGTTCTTGACTTAGTGAGTTAGTTCACGATGAATAGAGGGGTCACTTCGATTATCTTTGTATCTAAGACCTTAGACCTGTGTGGATTGCAGCAGGCACTTAAAATTGAATGAAAGGACAAATTAGTAAGTTAATAACTTTTGTAAATTTTTTCAACATCTCATATCAAGTCCTTAGGGTAGATTCCTAGAAATAAAAGTTTATAAACATTTTAGAATGCTGGAAAAAATCAGTAACTCTTCCAGAATTTAAAAAAAAAAAAATAATTAAAGGACTTTTGGTTTCCAGTTTCACACTTGGAAGTGACTTCTGAATCCTAACAAGTAAAACGTTGAACAGAGTTATAAACCAACAAATCTTGGACCCATAAGAGAAGGAAGGACACAGGGCAAACCAATGCCCCACAGAGTGGAGAGTCAGATAAATACAGTGAGTCCCAGCTTAGCAGGGCAGACTCATGGGCACAGACACCTAGTAAGTCTTGACAGAAAACCTCCACTGTTATGAATTGTGGGAAGCTCACTGTGGACAACTCTAAGAGCTAAAAATTCCAGGGGTATGTAGTCACAGGGCCCTCCTCCTTCAACAGTCTTGTGGGCTTTACCTTCAGAAGCTCAACCAGTGTTCCACAGTAAATATTGGAGAAAAATACCCTCTGGCTTCTGGCAGGGGGAGGGGAAAAAGAACCATTTTGAAATATGCCAAAATGCTTTGTTTTTCAAGGCCTACCCTCAAGAGAAACTAGTTAGTCAGAACCTAACCAGCTAGGGTATTATCAGAGTTTATCTGAATACCAGCGCCAGCCCACTATAACCATCTGTCCAACCTAAGGGGCAGGAAAAAAAAAACCAAAAAACACGAAGATGAAGAAAGACATGAAGGCCATAGTCCAGAGGCATAGGCTCACTAAAAGATTGAAACCTAATCATAGAACTATAGAAAACTTTACCTCCCCCACACCTCATTACCACATTACCAAAGACCTATTTACAGCACTTTTTTTTTTCCCTAGTACATTGTATCTGGCTATCAAGAAAAAATTACAAGGCATACCAAGAGGCAAAATAACACAATTCGTAGAGATAGAGTGCTCATAAAAATGAGACATGACAGGGATGTTAGGAATTATCACATGAAATTTAAAGCAACTATGATTAGTATTTCAAAGCCTCAAATGGATAAAGCGGATAGCATACAAGAACAGATGGATAATGTAAGCAGAGAGATAGAAATCCTAAGAATTTAAAAAATGGTAGAGATAAAAAACACTAACAGAAATAAAGAATGTCTTCGATGGGCTTATTAGTAGACTGATCATGACTGAGAAAAGATTCTCTGAGCTAGAGGATATTTAAATATAATCATCAAAAATCAAAAAAACAAAGAGAAGAAAGACTGAAAAATCAGAGTACAATATCTTAAGTACTGTGGGACAACTACAAAAGGTATAACATATATGTGTAATGGGAATATTAAAAGGAGGAAACAGAGAGAAAGAAGTAGAAGAAATAATTGAAGCAATAATGACAGACAACATCTCAAATCAGTATCGGACACCAAACCACAATTCAAGGAAGCTCAGAAAACCAGTCAGGATAAATATCAAACAAACAAACAAACAAACAAAAAACACAAAAACTATACCTGGGCATATCATTTTCAAAATATAGAAATTCAAAGATAAAAAGTCCTGAAAATGCCTCAGGGAAAACACCTTTTCTATAAAGGAACAAAGATTAAAATTATATCTATCTTCTCAGAAACCATGCAAACAAGAAGAGAGTGGAGTGAAATATTTAAAGTGTTGAGAGAAAAAACACCATCCTAGAATTCTGTACCTTGGAAATTATCCTTCAGAAGTGAAGGATAAATACTTTATTAGATAAACAAAAAAGTTTGTTGAGAATTTGTTGCCCACAGACCTGCTTAACAGGGAATGTCAAAAGTTCTTCAGAGAGAAAAAAAAGAATATAGGACAGAAAAATGTCAGAAACTCAGATCTACATAAAGTAAGGAAAAGCATTGATGAAGGAATAAATGAAGGTAAAATAAAAATGTAATTATTTTTCTTATTTTTAACTGCTCTAACAGCAGTTTTTCCAAAATAACAGTACCAGCAATATTTTTAATTATGCATACTTTATATATATCTTACACGTATATATATGCTTATATATGTTTATATATAATGTTATCTATTACAGCAGTGATATAAGGGAAAGGAGGAAGGAATCAGGATTATCTTGTTATTATAAAATATTTATTCTACCCATGAAATGGTATAGTGTTATTTGAAAATAGACATAGATTAGCTCTAAGTGTATATTGCAATATCTAGGACTTCCACTAAAAAAAAAGTAAATAAGTTAAAAAAAAGTATAATTGATATACTGAGAAAGGAGAGAACATGGAAACATTTTAAAAGCTCAGTTAAAACCACAAAAGGCAGAAAAATAGAAAACAAAAACAGGAGCGAAGAACAAGGGCAACAAATCGAAAACAGTAATAAATATGGTAGATATTCATTTAACTATGTAATTAACTGTTTTGAATGTCAGTTGTCTAAGTGTACCAATTAAACTACAGAGATTGTCAGAGTGGCTCAAAAAACAAGACTCAACTAACTATATGTAGTTTCCCAACTACAGGAAACCTACTTTAAGTACAAAGACACATCTACATTAAAAGTAAACTGGATGCCATGAAAAGACATGGAAGACCTTAAATGCATATTACTTACTGAAAGAAGCCTATCTGAAAAGGCTGCATATTGTATGATTCCAACTTTATGGTACTCTGGAAAAGGCAAAACTAGAGATAGTATAAAGATCAGTGGTTGCTAGAGCTTGGGGGTTGGAGAGAGAGAGTTGAATAGATGGAGCATAGAGTGTTTTTCAGGCAGTGAAAATACTCTATGATACCATAAGGATGAATATATTATTACACATTTGCCCAAACTGATAGAATGTACGACACCAAGAGTGAATGATAATCTAATGATGTGTCAATGTAGATTTATCAGTTGTAAAAAAAAGTCCCACTATAGGGAAGGATGCAGGTAATTGGGAAGGCAAGTGTTGGGGTAAGGGCCATGTGGGTAATATCTCTACTTGCCCTCAATTTTGCTGTAACCTAAAATTTCTCTAAATATAAGTCTAAATTTTTTAAAAGTTTTTTTAAAAAACTGTACACACTTTTAATATATTTCTGAATTTTTAAAAATGAAACTACCATTATCAGCAATGTAGGCTAACTCTAACCTCAAAACAAACACAAATTTGCAGGCACGTTAAAGAAAAACACCAATGCAGTGTAATCCAACATAAAATAAATTCTTCCCTCATTATGAAGAAGTTTGTGTGTGTTTTAATCTAAAATAGGGACCATCCTTCCTGAGAATGCTCTGATAATACTGAGTATAGATATTATAGTAAATAATTTCCTGTTAGAGGTTGCACTGGACAAAGTGAATATATTCTCACTTTGAAAATATGGTAAGTTCCAGCAGATTTAGCGAACAACAAATCTATACAGGAAGTTGTGGTGAAGATTTTTTTTTTTTTAATAATAATTATTTATCAAAGAAGTTGGAGAGAAAATACCTTCAAAAAGATTCATGGAAATCAATGAATTTTAAAGCAATTTTTCCTTAGGATTTTTCTCCACCAAATAATTTCTTATATCCGGTTTCAGTAATGAAGTTAATCTAAATTGTTATTTGTTTAATTAACCTGAGAAAGTACTATGAAAAATGTTTTCTAACAAAAAAGACAAAAAGTTTAATCTTCTCAGTTAGGGGCATGCCAGGGAAGAGGCAGCTGTGGTCTGGGGAAAAGAACTTTAGACCAAGGGTTAGAGGGCTTCTGTTTGAATTCCAACTCTTCCATTTATCAAATGATTTCCACGGATAAATTATTTCACCTTTTTTAACTTTATTTCTCTCTATGGAAATGGAGATGATAAAACACACATTAAATAAAGCTTCTTAACCTGAAGTATGCAACCCAATATGATATTTATGCATCTATTTTTAGGGGTTGTATATTCCCTAAAATTTCATGATATGAATATGAATATGAATTCTGTGCATAAGGATAAGATATTGCTCGTCAAAGATTGTACATATTCAAATGGTCACATGTGCCAAAGCAATGTATTTCTCTGCTTCATTTTCTTGTTTTAAATTTGCCTTTTTGTTATGTAACAGGATAAGAAGATGTTGTTTATCTATATAGCCTGGCACAGAGTTGGTTATTGATAAATGCTTAACAGAATAAACAGGAAAAAGCCTATTGTTGCATACATCATGATGCAACTAAGACAGCATTCCCCAAAATGATGTCTTGTAAAACAATAGGGCGGCTCTGTGTGAGAGAATTTTTTTTAATAAACAAATACAAAATGTTGGGTTAAACAGGATGAAATTGTATCTTAAGTGCCAGACTACTTACTGAACACTGCAATAAGTTAAAATGTCACATGATTATTGGAACAGACTACCTTTTTCTTGGCGTTTTTATTTTCTACAGGAGTTTTGTGTTTGTTGTTGGGGGGGGAGTACTTATTATTATTTCTCATAACCAGAGCACACGACACATAATTTGTACACTATCTAAATAGATTTATAGACTTTTCCTTTGAAACGCAGTCAGAAAGAAACACCTGTATCTAGTGCATGCTCTAAAGGGAGGTCTTTTAAAGCTTAATTTTCCAGTAAAAATATTTGGTGCTCAGAATATGGCAGATATAAATTGAGGTATTGGGTATACACATATAAGTTAATCACACTGGTACCTTTAAAACTTGCTGACTGGCATGTACTACGGACAAAAAGAAAAAAAAAATTAAGTGGTGATAAGTGCAGACATAGGAACAGGCACAAAGTACTACTCACATGGTGACCGCATGGGATGAGCAGAGCTTGAGGAAGATTTCTGGAATCAATGGAATCCTTTTTGGCCACACAGTAAGCCCTACTATTGCAGGCAAATTTCAAGGGCTTAACTTCATTGTGTGGCAGACATTGTCACTGACCCCTAAGCATTTTATTCCTTGATTCTCTGTGGTAATGGTCAGAAAGCTTCCTAAATGACTCCACCGCACTCTGTGCTACGAAAAAAGGTTATGCAACTGATCTTCTTTAATAAGGTCGAAAAACAGTACCGATATATTATTACAGTGTTTCATTTTTTAAGCACATAAATTAGTGCTAGAAGGAGACGTGGAAAACTATTTTGAATGTGTAATATCCAACTCTAAAGCAATTTTATTGGCTGTCAATTCATCATGCTTTTTCCCACATTGCTCTATGGGTATTGCATATGACCGGCCATGGATATACACATTGTTTCTAGCAAATGAACTGGTTAGTTTGAGCTACTGTTTTCTTCTGATTTGTTTTCTGTTTCAAATAAAGTAGCTAGAAATTTTAGCCATTTCAGCAATCATCAAATTTTCTACCTTAGTAATATTATTTTCTTCAACACTAAGAAAGTGAAAATTTAACACCCTTTGTATTAAACTAATATAAAGGCCCATTACTTAATAAAGTTATCTATTTCACTATTATCCTTCAAAAAGTGTGCTTTATAAAATTTTTCATCATACTTCAGTAAAATACATTTTAGATGGATACAGATTCTGGTGTCCAAACTCTAATGCTTAGAGAATATATCTTAAATATGAAAACTTTTCTTTCACAGTTACTAGCATAAACTTGCTGATAGAAGAATCTTCCTACAGCTATAGTTATTGATATCTAATGTAGGATGGTATCATGCTGCATAGATATAGTTTATAAAGTAAGGAAGTACATAAGGGTAAAGGGTGTCAAATATATGGTGACAGAAAGAGATTTGACTTTGGGTAGTGAATGCACAATGCAATATACAGATGATATATTATTGAATTGTACACTTGGAACCTATGTTATTTTATTAACTAATGTCACCCAATAAATTTAATAATTAAAAAAAGTGAGTCACAAAATGGTGACACCAGGGCAGCATTTAGACAAGATATTTAAGTGGATATGGGTGTTCAGTTTTAAACTGAAGTAAATAAATGAAATTTTACATGTTGTTAAAGAGGACAACTCATATTAACAAACATATACTAGTTAGAGATCTGGCACCCATCTAGGACAATGAGATGACCTTGGGGATGAAAACTTCCTATGAAGAATAAGATAAAAGGAGCCTGACACTAGGAAGAATCATACAGTTTTAGACTAAATTTCTCCAGTTAGGAAAACATTTTGATCTTAATAGAATAGGTTTTTTGTTGTTGTTGTTGCTGTTGCTGTTGTTACTCTCAGCCAAACCTAATTCCAATAATTCGATTTGCCATCAGAAAATTCTGACAATGAATGGTATAGAAGAAAAACAAAAGATATAGATAATACGATACTAGTTTGTGGGAAGTATATACAAAGAAGAAGAAAGGAGAAGGAGGAAGAAGTAGGGGGACTAGAAGAAGAAAAAATAAATGTGTTCATGTTAGTGTTTGTCTTGAATAGAGAGTATAATAACTGAATTATTTTCTTTGTATAGTCTACATAGTTCCTATAAAATACAATCAGTTTTAATAACTTTAGAGTCAGAAAATTACAATTGCTAAAGGTTTCAAAATTTGATTATGCCCAGAAAAAAATAAGGAAATTTAGTGTGTACTTTACTGCCTGGCTCCTATAAGAGTCTCATCCACTGATTTCCTTGTTCTCTATCGAAATCCACTGATGATAAAACATACTTACTTTCCAGTAATTATAAAAAGTGCAGTGAATAAAGGGTGATTATAAACATTGATTGAATAGTAAAGGAAGCATTTACCTACATCACACAGTTACCACTATTTATATTAAATTTCCTTAATGGAAGTGCATAATAGATTTAGTTATATAAAGAATTATGCACTTTGCAAAGAAAATTAAAACAAAAAAGCAAAATAAACTATCAAGTAAAAACATATACCTCAGTAAAAGAGAAATCTGTAATGTACTATGAATTATACAGATCACAAAAGCACTCAAGAGGCTTGCAGGGCTTCGTTTCCTCAAAGATATAAACCTGGGCACTTGAGTGAAAAGAACATTTTGGTAAAGAAGGTTCTGGATGACCATGTTCCTCTGTTGTGGGTTGAATTGCTACCACCCCCACCCCCACCCAATTATGTGCTGAAATCCTAACAGTCACATTGGGGATTAGGGCTTTGGTGTATGAATTTGGCAAGGAGATGGTTCAACCAGAACAACATCCTTCAGTGATACTTTTTCTATTTTTTAGACTGAAGTTCAGACTCCTTATTTAGCCTACCAGTCATCTCACGACCTGGCCCCATCCCACCTCTGCAGGTGACTTCCTTGCACTCTTATTTTGTAACTTTTCTGGTCTCATTTGAATGACTTGCAGTTTCCAAGAACAGGTCATGCCTTCTCTCTCTTTATATCTTTACATCTCCTATTTGTGCTTTTGGAAGTATTTTTTTCTTTCTTCTGCTTTATTCTATTCATTCTTTAGATGTCAATTCAAATGATTTTTTTCTCTTGGGGCAGACTTCCTTCCCTAACAAGACTGCCTTAGCATCTCCTTAAGTACCCTTTGCTAATTTATATCAGAGCACTATTCTTTTACATTGTATTGAATTGTCTATTTACTTGTCTATATCCCCCCTATTATATACTTTTTAAAATATAAACTGTCCTTTTTATTATGTGATCCCATATACTGAGTCGTATAGCTAACCTATAATAGTGCAGTATTCCCCCCTTATCCACAGTTTTGCTTTCCACGGTTTCAATTATACATGGTCAACCATGAACCAAAAACATTAAATGGAAAATTTCAGAAATAAAACAATTTATATGTTTTAATTTGCATGCCATTCTGAGTAGTGCGATAAAATCTTGCACTGTTCTCCCCCATCTCACCTGAGACGTGAATCACCCCTTTGTCCAGCATATCCACACTGCGTACAGAATAAAATAACTATATATATATATATATACGGTTCAGTACTACCCACCATTTCAGGCATCCACAGAGGTTTGGAAAGTATCCTCTATAGATAAGGGGAACTGCTCTACTTGAAATGTTATATACGAATGTATGAGTGAAATAGAGTGAGGCCAAACCTCTCATGGAAATTAGATGTTGTTTGTTGGGTCAAGCTAGCCTAACTATAAGGAAATTGTTATTAATGGTGGAGGGACTTTAAAAGGCTGTTGCTATTCTCTAGAAGTACTAAAATTTCTAAGTGAA
>NW_006494614.1:5922903-5923833 GCF_000325575.1 Pteropus alecto
ATGCAAATTTCGGTATGTGGAGGAGTCTTTCTTAAATGATTTGGTCTTAAGATTTGAACATAATTTGCATGATGGTGAACACAAAGTAATATATGCATGTAAAAGTTTTTTGAAAATTGAAAAGCACTATGTAAATCTTAATTCTTTAGGGAAATTTACAGAGGTTCAAAGAATCTGATTCCTGAAATGATAAAGTATAAATCAGGTCATTATCAGTGCCACAATTAAAAACTTTGACATTGCTCCAAATGTACTTTAGGAGAAAAATCACTTGATTAGGATTCTGTAAACCTCTTCTTTAATCTTTATTATCACTATTCATGTGCTTACTCAGCCTTTCTGGATCTCTGCAAAAATGGAGAAATCATGGGTTATACCCATTTTGTAGGTCACTGTGGAAAATCCGTGCAACAATGTAAATAAAAATTATGGAAAATGAAGCCATAAATAACAAAAAGAATCCTTATTGATACTGTGGGACTAAGAAGCATCCCATAGATAGGTCCTCTAGGACAATGTAGTGCCATGGGAGTAGAGAATACAGATGAAAATTTCATTTTAACTAACTGTTTAGAGAAGTGAAAATTTGATGGTTTCCTTTTTAGGGTACAGAAACTTGGAAGCAGTATTAATAATGCTTAAAAACAAGAAGAATGAAAATAACAAAATTCTACACTTTATAAATTAAGTCTACATATTTTTATTTTTTTAATAAATTGTGTTAAAATGTTTTATAAACACAAGAGTAGTATATATATTCTACTTATGCATCGTGTTTTGGCTAATTCCACCAATGAGTGGAGAGTACATTTTAAGTACGTTCCATAAATGAGGAAAATAAAGATTAAAGCCATTGAAGAGTATTTATGAGAATTATGAAGAAAAGACACATGGATGGGTGTAAACATTTGACCTTTTGTTTTTTATATC
>NW_006494614.1:5923846-5926410 GCF_000325575.1 Pteropus alecto
AACTCATTGCTGCTATGAAAAGATGATAATTACTTCATATTGAGATCACATGACACAGTGGACCAGTTGATCAAGAGCACAAAGAGTAGTATAACAAAGTATTAAAAGTCTCATGATTTATACCAGTTCCCGCCCTTTCATCCTTGGAACAAAGACATCTTAAGGTTGATACAGGCAATTATGAAAATGTATATTTTTGGTAAAAATGAGTTGCTTCTGTCTTGATCTCAAAAATTTCCTGAATGTGACTGCCAGCAAAAATAATGAAAAACAACAACAACAAAAAAGAGTAACAACAACAACAAAAAACGAGCTGCTTTCAGTTTGTCAGACATTTAGCACTTTCAACTAGATAAAGAATGGGGAGGAAGGATGGGAAGTACCATATACTTCCAGACCACAAAGCTTAATGCGAGTGATCTTTTACTTCAAAAAAAGTATCTTAAGTTTAATATTCTATATAGTCATCTTAAAAACAAAAACTTTCTATAACACTTAATGTTTTAACTGTTACTATCTTTTAGTTTTGATTGAAGAATTAGTCAGTTACCCCTTCTCTCCAAGCGACTGACTATTGCTTGAGGCCCAGAGGTAGAATCCAGGAATCTGGAGGAAAAATAGCATGTTAGCATTAACCTTAGAAGCTTAGAGTAGTGTTTTCTTATGAATCTGCCAACCACCAGCTGGCTTACCACAGGCCCTTTGAATCTGTGTCACTGTGTTGGGAGTTGAACCACTGCATGTAAGTCTCTTCTAGGTATTCAGGATGCCAACTATTGCTTAAGAACCACTGGCCAAGCACAACAGTCCATCACAAAAAGACCAACTCATTTTGTTGTGTTTTTTTGAAAATAATTTTCAGCATGATTGTTTCGACAAGACTTCAGGGTTTCTTCTAATTTCCCATTGACTATCTGCTAAATGGTTCTCAGTCTAAGATCCTCTTTATATTTACCTCTAGGATCCATCCACACTTCTAATGGGGTAAAATCTTTTCGGTAAATATAAGTCTTTATCTTTACAATGTCATTTGACAACATGTCAAAAAAAAAAATCTTTCCTTGAACGAATGTCATAACTTACAATCTAATAAAGGACTACATCTATAAAAATTATTCTTTCTCCTTTTTAGATGACATATTTTTCTCCTAAAAGAATAAGATTACAAGAAAGATGCATACCCACCCATAATCAAGGGTGTCTGCAAAATGATATACTTTTATTTAGTTAATAATAGATTCATGTATATATACATATATATTTTATTTGTATCGGAAATAATTCTCTCACATTATTATATATTGTAACAGAGACTCTTAAATTAAAACATAAATCTTGACCATGTTGCATTATTATTTTATTTATCCTATTGACGTAAAAATATTGAATTTCCATACAACACTCTTCAAGAGAGAAAGCCCTTTACATTTGTTTGGAATCTCTAAGGCTTTGAAATGTTTGCTCTCGCTTGACCCATCCCATTGCTAAAAGAGCAAACAGATCCATGAGAGTTATATATTACAGCCTGCAGTGCTATCTATGAATATCAACCACTGTCTTTACTCTCAGAACCAAGTAGTTAAAGAGAATTTGAAAAAGCCTCCTTTCAATCATATCTGGTGTCATTTCTGGACTGTTCCCAGAGAAAACTTTCTGCTCTTGCCAAACCATAACATTTATATTAAAAATATGTATTTATATTTATGTTAGAAAATTTCCTACCCCCCAAAATCTATGAACAATACACTGAAAAGGAAAATGAGAGTAGAGAATTTATAAAATTGTTTCTAGTAGTTCAGCTCAAAATCTTACCTTAGGGTATTCCTTCCAAAATTTTACTTTGTGCTTCAAATTCATAAGATCTGCTGGCATGCCCTTTGTAGTAGTTTTTCTACATTTATCCTCACCTTTCCATTTATTCCCTAGACTCTCACTCTTCCATCCATTCATAATGCAGAGCACCACACCTCTCTCCAAACTTCTGCCTCCTCACTTGAATAATATCACCTGTTCAATATTAAGTAAGTTCTTCAAATTTTATGATTTCATTTGTATATAGTAAACATATTTTTTAAATGCCTCCTTTGAGGACAACTTGTGATAAATGGGCAGTTCGAATTAGTCTTATTTTGCAAAAATCTTTCCTTGCTAAAAATCTGAAGAAGTGACTTCCAACATGTAGACACCAGAGTTACTACAAGATGCTCCAAATTCCATGTGCATACCAAAGTATTTGTAAAATGCATGTGGAATGATTTTTCAAGTATATATTAATAAAATGTGTGATATTAAAAATTAAAACTAGCAGCTATTATGGGTATATTTATTTAAACCAATAAAATATAAATATCACATGAAAGGTATCTGTAAAATTTTCAGTTTTTTGGGGAAGACATATACCTAGACAAGGCACAACTAAAATTCCAGGTGCTTCATTCTCAAATAGAGCTAACATAGTCCTACTCTCCATCAACCCACCCCACCCCAGCTCTATATAGTCCATTTTTAATTAAATTGGGACTCTTTTTCAAAAAGCACCAGAGATCATAACATGAAAGAACTTT
>NW_006494614.1:5926492-5947675 GCF_000325575.1 Pteropus alecto
ATATTTTTTTTTTTTTCAGACTTTATCAAGCAGATCAAGACTGAATATTTTCACATTCCCTCCTCTAGCAACAAAACTTCACAAATCTTCGGCTATTGATTCTTACTTTGACTCAAAATTCATAAAATTACTGGGGACACAGACAATTTATTCTATCGAAAGATCTCAATTATCACTGGGTCAGATGCTGCTTTGTTTGATTGATTGTTTAGGCTCTTAAATACCACAATTGTCACTGACATCTGAGGCTAATTGGTTCAGTGGTTTAGGCAAAAACTATTAAGATTTTCCCTCTCAAGGACTTCACTGTACAGTGGAACACTTATGTAACCTAGTGACAAAAAAGGCTTCCCGTTTTCATGCCTGCTTAACCCTACTTTCTGAAGCTTAAAATATCCTCCTTTGAGAACTGAAGAGGAAAATATGAACTGTTTATAACATGGCATCAGTGATATTCTTGAGTTTAGTAGAGATGTCTAAAAAATGGAGGTCACCCGATGAGAATCCTAAGATAGCCTTAGGAAATTTGTTACTATAGCTCTGGCTCCCAAATTTCCACACCAATATCCACCCAATGCTAATAGAATCAATACCATTTGAAGTCTAGCCATCCTTAAAAAGGAAAATTTATACAGAGAAATAAGATATGGAGGTAGATCTTTTCTGTTGCTTTGAAACTTCTGTTTCTCTCACTCTACATTTTAATAATGAGAACAAAAAAGAATGTTACAATTGTAGTCAGAGAACTTCATCCATTGGTAGACTTGTAGAAGATTTTATTCTAGAAATATTTCTTTAATTCAACACAGCCTTTTTTTTTTCATATAAAACAGAACAATTTCTCATGCTCAGATACCTATAACTAGATCATTTCTTGCTAAACTATTATTTTCTATCATGAATAAAACCACTACATATTATAAATGGAATAGTTAGAAACTCTGGTATCTCATGATATGGAGCAATTATAATACTTCCTAAGATTTGGTTACTTCTATCTCTGAAGTTGTCAAATTTTTATCATAACAAAACTATAATGAACATTGTTAAGTATTTGTAGTTATTACTTTTTCAATCTATTATATTTTAGGGTCTGAATTCATGCAACAGCAAATATAAACTGAACTAACAGCAACTTATCCACTTTCTATAGCCCCATGTGATTGCTGTGATTGAGATCCAACTTTTCACTTGGCAAAAAATAAAGAAAAAAGTTAAGATGATTTTGTCTATGTTAATGAATTGATTAATTTTTCTATAATAATTGATTCAGTAAAAAAGTCAAATAGCTAACTGCATACCCAAATTAATAAATCGCTTGAAGCAATCACTTGTTTAGCCCTAAATATAGCTTCTAATCCCAGGAAGGAAGATCTAAGCTAGGAAACACACAGTCCATTATTAATTAATATTTTTTAGAATTCCAAACTAGTGTTTACAAATCGAGCTCATTTTTCTGAAATATCTTACATATTATTATACATATTTTAAGGGAATAATTCCAAAATATTTTAAAGTGTTTGCCAAATATTTTAAATACTAAATGGAGAAAAAGTATAGATTTTATAACTAGAGATCTAAAATAGTTGTGAGGTTTTTTTGGACAAATTTAATTAATATATCAGTTATACTTTCTTGAAAAGTTTTTAATATATTCGACTTTTCTAATAGCCATATTGCATCCCAACAAATTCATTCATTCATTTTAGTAAACATTTTCCTTTTACTGTGATTTTCAAGTTGTCTATTAAGTAAGTCCCAATAAGAGTTATTATTTGTTTTCAATATTATGTACTTCTCTCACCACATTTTATATTTTATGATGTTTATTTCATTGGGATATATTTCTAAAATATTGACTGGAGAGCATTCTATATCTTTTTTTTTCCAATAAGTATTTCATGAACTTTGCTATTTATTGTTTGATTGGTCTTCAGAGTAACTGAACACCTTTATAACCCACTAACAATTCTTAACATGTGCATGCTTCTACATTGCCTGACAAACCACATTTAATGATTATTAACAGATAATGATTTAACAGATGTAAAGTCAGTCATTAAATTTGTTTTAGCTTGCATTATTGTGCATGACTTTAGTTATTAATGAAGAAGTTTATTTCTCTGAGTATCTCGGTTTCTTAACAATGAACTTAATTTTTGTCCTTTGCCATAATTTCTTCATAATAATTTATCTTTAACAATATCTGTATTTATATTAATTCTCACTAATTTATGTCATATTTTCCCATTAGCATTATATTTGTTTGGTTATATATAATTAAGCCAAAATTTTATAATTTATGTTTTATATGACTATTAATTATGATTAGTCAAGTATATCTATTTCTTTAACATTCCTAATTTTTGTCTTGCATTCTTTGTTGTGTTGCTTCAAATTTGCCATTACCAGAATAACATTGGTCTATAACAAATACTATAATACATTTTGAATGAAGATTTTAGAATTTTTTAAATGCCTTATTTAGTATCTGTTCCATGTAACTTCATCTTTAAAATACTGAGATGATCTTTTTCCTTGTAATTTTCTATAACGAGTATTATGGACTATACTTTTAGGATTCTCTTGATTTATTATTTTAGTATACTTCCATGAATTACAACCTGGTGGTATAATTTCTTGCAAATGACTATTATATGTCATGTTATTTTATTTATTCATTAACTGCTCTCAAGAGTATAAAGTGTTCTTTAAAGTGCAAGTTCTATCTCTGTCACAGTCACCTAAGGTGTTTCAACAAAAATCGCCGAGTAAAAAATCTCTTGAGAACTTGAATATTGGGCTAAGGAAATCTACTTTTTTTTTTTTTTTTCATTTTTAGTAACTTATGCTAGATTTTTTTTCTGCACACCAAAGTCTGAGTATCACTATTCTGTAACACAATCATCATTATTCTCATCCTAAATATGAGGAAATAAAGGTTAAGAGAATTTAAACATTTTGCCTAAGACCACACAACCTGGGAGCATGGAATCAAGATTACAGATTTTATAGCCTTTTTTCAAGGCTAATATTTTGCCCACCCTGTGAAAAGAACTCATAACCACTAAGGAGATGATTTAAAAAGCCTGCATATTTTTATTCCATCTCAGCTAAAATTAAGCAGTGTGTATTGTTCAAATGCTTAATTAAAGAACTAAAACAGATTTTGAGTAGAGTTGGATGGCACTGAGGCTGAAAAGACAATCGAAGCAGAAATAATTATTCATGAAACATACATCTTTACAATTATGAATATATAATCTATGGAACAAGCTTATATTTTATGCAATGATTAGTACAATATTATGCCCATTACTGTATGCTTTGGGGGATATCTGTTAGCAAAATAATATGAAAGCATACACACAGAGAAATATACACACACACACACAGCTTGAGAATTACTAATCCAACCTAATTCTTTTTAAATAAATCTTTTCACATATTTGCTGTGCTTATAATGATATGTGGCTCTGAAAACTCAGAATTACACTATATTTAGAAAAATAATGATTGCAAATTTTACAGACAGAATTATAGGGTCTAACAAAATAGTTCTTTGAAATTGAGAAACTTTGATTCTAATAAATAATCAGTAAGGGGTAGGAATCCTATGATTCATAGCCTATGGCCAACACAAACGAAGAAAATAAATCCATAAACTAATTAGTGAATTCTTTAAAATTTTGAGAGAAAAACAAAACTAAGATATAAAATAAGTTTGAACAAAAATAAGAGTCCTGTAATTTTTAAATAGGCAATAAGCACAAAATTTTGAAAAAAAAAGTATTTTTAAAAATATTTAAGGGTATTTTAGAATTAAAGGATATGGGTATAGAAGACATGAGAAACATGTTAGAGATTGAAGAAACAGAAGGGAAATAATTAAAGTTTGGGGTAAGAAATATGTAGGATATCACAAAACTGTGTTGTGCAAAATTTAATGATCGCAGGAGATAAACCAAGAGTCTTGTCTGTAAGATAGAAGTGGGATAGAAGGTAAAGCCTAGTGGAGTTTACTGGTTGGACCCAATGTGGAGATGAGGACATCTCTAGCATCATGAGGATACCTGTGAGATGTCTCTAGCACTGTACAGGAGCCCACTTAGGTACTGACAGTAGTCAATGAATGGAAAATTGAAGGAAAAAGTCAAGGATGTTCAATTGGTTTTCCTGAAAATGGTTGAGTAGAGCTCTTTTAAAGATCAGTGCCTCACTTCCAACCCAGAGGACTAGAGATATAGTAAGAGGAAAAAGAACCATACACAGAGATAGGAACATGAAAGGGAAAAAAATAGGGAAAAGCATACAAATTCTCAGGTACTAATGAAGAAAGCTGCCTTTGTTATTCAGAGGTGGTGGGCCTCCGAGGATTATCACTTATTATTGCATTAAAATTGGTAGCTGATGCTGTTCACAGCTATTTATTTTTATCCTCAAATTATAAAAGCGTTCCTTTGTCATTGAACCGAGAAGACAACGAACCAGGAGATAAATTATTATGTAGATTGTAGTGATCTTGATTAGATCTTTATTATTTCAAAAATTGTATGGAACCAATCAGATAGTATAAACCTATAAAATCACATTATTCTTAGAGTAGGTATATAGGGATGCATAGTGATTGAATGGAATCAATCACGTGACTAAAGGGTTATCAAATAGAACATCTACAATTTTAAAATAATAAATTTTAAAATACTCACCTCCATCTCTAATGCTTATTTTTCTGTGATTAAAGAGACATAAAGAAGAGCTCAGTTCTGCAAAGAGACACACGAGTGAGTTGGAAATTTCGCTTATTTCTTATTCCCTTGTGCAAGCTCCTTAACCTTTTTAAACTTCTGTGTCCTCATTTTTTAAGTGAGGATATTTATAGTATGAACCTCAAGAGGTTGTAGGAAAGATTTAATAACATATTGCACATATTAAGAATTCACTAAATGTTAGCTATTACTATTAAGAAGGTCAAAAGAGCCTACAAAGCTTAGGCTTGGACTTTACCTGAATATCTTTCTGGAATGAAATCGTTACCATACCATTCCTCTCTGAATATGACACCCTCTATATATCACAAGCCCTACAGAAATCACACTATAAATAGCACATGGAACTGATAAAAGTACCAAAAATCTATTTTTATTAAGGCCGAATTTGGGGGGAAATTGAATAAATCAATGAATTCAAAATATATATAAAAATATAAGTGCCCAAAACAGTCAACTCTCTACAATTGAGAGCTTTTTGACTAGATAATATTTCTGAAAATGTTTTGACAGAAATTAAAGAGTCCATCATTCCCCCATTATACATTACCCCAAATTACACAATTATCTTCTCAAATACTTGATTTACTGAACTGGATGTCAGAAAACGTGTTCTAGACTTCATTAGCAGGCCGCTATTGCATTGCTGTTGACACTGAAGACAATAAGGAATTGATTTTAAATAGATCAGTTCAGTATCTGTTTAACAGCTTTATTCAGGATGATTGATCACAAAACCGCACTTATGTATAATGTATAATTTTATAAGTTTTATATACATATAAATCATAAAACCATTACCACAATCATTATAATAAATATCCCAAAACCCCCTAAAATGTCTTCTTGTAATACCTATCCAACCCCTTCATGCCCACCCCTGTCCCATGTAACCACTGCTTACTTTCTGTCACATTTTGACACTTTTTATGACATATTCTGCCATCATTTGCTTTTTCTACAATTTTATCTAAATGCAACCATATAGTATATACTCTATTTTCCTACTTTGTTTATTCAGTGTAACCCATTTTATTGTCTGTATATTAATATTTTGTTCTCTATTGCTGGATAGTGTATTCCATTTTATGGATATAACACAATTTTAATATATATTGATCTGATGGTGATGAACACTTGAACTGTTTCCAGTTTTGAGCTATGAGAATTAAGGCTACTTTGGCCACTCGTGGACAAGTCTTTATATGGACATTTGCTTTCATTTATCTTAGGTAAATATCTAGGAGTAGAGTGTTTAGGTCAAGTGATGAGTTTTTGTTTAACTTTTTCAGAAATCGACAAACTGTTTTCCAAAATACTTGTATAATTTGACATTTTCACGAAGCACGTACAAGAGTTCCATTGCCTCCATTTCTGTACCAACATCTCCAATGGTCATACTTTTAAATTTTAGACAGTGTAATATGTATATAGTAGTATCTCGTTGTGTGTATGTGTGTTTTTTTAATAGACTTTATATTTCGAGCAATTTTAAGTTCACAGCAAAACTAAGCAGGAAGTGCGGACAGATCCCATATTTTCTCTCTGCCCTCACACACAGCCTTCCTCATTATAAACATCCCCCAACAAAGTAGTACATTTGTTACAATTGATACATTGACAGATCATTATCAACCGAAGCCCATAATTTACATTATGATTCATTCTTGGTGTTATACATTCTATGGATTTGGACAATCATATGACATGTAAACATCATTATGGTATCTCACAAAATATTTTCATTGCCTTAAATTCCTCTGTGCTCCACCCATTCATCTTTCTCCCCCACCCCCCAAGCTCTAGCAATCACTGATCTATTTACTGTCTCCATAGCTTTGGAGATACAGAGATACATCCTTTACCAGATGTCATATTGTTGGAATTATACAGTATGTAATCTTTTCAGATTGGCTTCTTTCACTTAGTAATATGCGTCTAAGGTTACCCCATGTCTCTTCATGAATTGATAGTTTATTTCTTTTTAGCCCTGAATAATATACAAATGTCTGGATGTACCATGGTTTATTTATTCATTCACTTACTGAAAGACAGTTTCGTTGCTTCCAAGTTTTAGCAATTAAGTAAAGCTGCTCACTCGTTTTGATTTGCTTTACTTAAATGATTATCCTGAATACTAATTATGCATTTGCCATATGTACATTTTTTTGGTGAAATGTTTAAATGTTGCCTTTTGATGACAGATTCATCAAAGTATAATGAACTGACATAAAAAATTCACCTATTTTGACTGTTTAATAAAAAACAATCGTGCCATCATTGTCAGAAGAGATTTCCAGTACATTTTTATCACTCCTAGAAGTTCCTTTATACTCAGTGATAGTCAATTGCTGCTCCTATCTCTAATTACATTGATATTTTGATTGTGCTTTTGTCTAGAAATTTCATATAACATTTTACAAAATGTCTATTCAAAATTTATAAATTTACTTGATGATGGTATATAATAGGTTTCCTCTGTTTCTGGATTCAGTTTGCTAATATTTCATAAGAGATTTTTGTGTCTTTGTTGATTAGGGGTATCAGATTCTAGTTTTATTTGTGTGACTTTGCCATCAGTGTAATACTAACTTTTTAAAATGATTTTGGAAGTGTTTCTCTCTATGTTTTGCTAAAAGAATTTTGTAGAATTGGTATTCTTTAAATATTTGATAAAAATCACTAGTGAAACATCAGGGCCTGGGCTTTTCTTAGTGGGAATATTTAATTTACTAATCCAGTATTTTTTACTTGTTATAAATCTATTCATACTTTTTTACTTCTTGAATCAATTATAGTAATTTTGGCATTCGAGGTATTTGTCCACTTCACTTAAGTATTCTAATTTGTTGGCACAAAGTTGTTTGTAATAGTTCCTAGTATCCTTTTTAATTTCTGCAGTGTCTGTAGTGATGTCCTATATATTTTCATTCTGTACTAATTTGTATCTCCACTTTTTTTTTTGGAGAGTTTATCTAAATGTTTATGAATTTTTTTGTATTTTAAAAGAACCAAAATTTTATTTTATTGATATTCTCTAGATTTTTTGTTGATTTTTTTTAATCACTTAAATGTATTCAGACTTGTTTTATATTTTGGCATATGGGCTATCCTAGAGAGTAGTCTATATGCTTTTTAAAATAAAGTATATTCTTCTGTTACTGAGTGAAATATTCTGAAACTTCACTTAAGATAAGCTAATTTATAATATTGTTCAAGGGTTCTATATTCTTACTGCTTTTTTTCTAATTGTTCTCTAAAGCATTGAACAAAATCTCCAAAAATTATTGAATTTTCTATTTCCCTCTTCCAAATTGTCAAAATATGCTTACTGTAGTTTGGGGTCTATTGATTGCTGCACATTTTTTATACTTCCTATGTGTACCTGATCCAAAGACTTTTTAGTCATTTTGAAATTTCCCTGTTTTTCTATTAATATGTCTTTTCTAAAAATCTGTAATTTCTGGTATGTCTTTTTGTACCCTTTTATTTTCCCTTTTTGAATCTCCTATTGATAGCAGATAGTCATGTCTTTCTTTTTAATCCATGTTTCCAATATATACCTTTTGATTAGAGTGTTTAGTTTATTCACATTTAATGTAATTTATGTAGTTTGATTTACATCTATCATTTTGATATTTGTTTTCTATACCCATACATCTATTTCTCATTCCCATCTTCACTTTTTTATTTGTATAAAATAAATTTTAAGAATTACTAATATAATTTCTCTGTTAATTTTCCACTTATAAAAAAAATGCAGGTCGCTGCCAGCGTTCATTTAACATCACATGTAAGAATGCTACGTTTTCTAGGATTTGACATTTTTAGCAAACAAACTACTAAAAACAGAATGCTGTAATTAGAATGATGTCATTTTTTTCCCAAAGACTATTGATATACTAGAACAATATGAAAATAATTATAAAGGAGAGATATTTCATGGTACGCTTTGGGAGTAAGATTAGGACTGTAATCTGCAAAATCTTGGAGTAAACACTGCAGCTGGCAAACATTCTCAGGCAAATGAGAAAAGGGTTAACTTTTAACAGATTTATTAAGATATATTTACTTTCAATAATTTGAATTTTTTTTCATATATTTCTACTTTTGAAAAGTTATTTCAGGTAGCCTCCCCTCTGGTAGTTCACCTTGGCTGAAAAAAGAAGTCTCTTCATAAGACATTATTTGTATATTTAATATTAAGCAATTACAAAAATTTCATGTTGAAAAGGAATTTCCTATAACATTATCTTTATGTCATTTAAGAATATAGAAACTTTACCAACATATAGATTTCCTTATTCTCCCTCTTTGTACTGTATCAGTTATATGTATGATATCTAAATATATTTTAAACCCTATAATTTTATAATTTTTCTTTTAACTGCTGTACAAATTTAATACATACATAATATTTACCCCTTCTGATGTTTCCTTTACTTTTTTTTTTCCTTTCTTTCTCCCTTTCTTCCCCCATTTCTTCCTTCTTTTTTCTTTCCAAATGTTTCAAGTTTCTGTCTGGTATCATTCCCTTCCACCAGAGCTTCTTTTAGGAGTTCTTTCAGAACTTATCTACCAGTGACAGATTCTCTAAGTTTTATATTACCTGTCCTGTCCTTTAATTGGTATTTTTAGACTATTTACATTTAAAGTTATTATTTATATATCTATATTTTTATTGTATCTTTTTTTGTTATTTCTGTGTATTTTTCATTTATCTTTCTCCTTTCCTGTCATTTTTTGGTTTATTTGAATAGTTTTTAGTATTCCATTTCCACTTATTTATCAAGTTTTTTAACAATATCTGTTTTTTTTCTAGTATTTGTTTCCTTGTACATAGAATTCTGAGTTGCTTTTTTTCTTTCAGCATTTATAAAATATTGATTTATTTTCTTTTTGCCTTCATAGTTTCTGATGAAAAAATTCATAGTCATTTGAGTAATTTCTTTATATATATATGTAATGGATTTTTTTTCTCCTATTACTTTTTAAGAATCTTTTTCCTTTTATTTTTCAGCAGTTTTAGTATAATCTGTTTGGGAAAGAAATTTTTTGAATTTATTGTATTTCTCTGAACTTCATGAATCTCTAATTTAGTCTTTCACTAGAATAGAGAAGTTTATAGTCACTACATTTTTAAATAATTTTTTCATCATCACACTTTTCTCACCTTTTGGAACCCCAATCACACTCAAGTTTGACCTATTTTGCATTGTGCCTCATGTCCCTGATTTCTTATTCAGGCTCACAGAGTTTTTGGTCTGTCATCTCCATTTAGATATTGAATGGAATTGATGAATTTCTTATTTTTATAAATGTATCTCTTAGGTCTAAAATTTCTATTTAATCTTTATATTATGCATTTTTTTGATGAGATATTTTCTTTTCTTTTCTTTTCTTTTTTTTTTTTTTATAAAGATTCACCTTTACTTCCTGCAGCATGATTATAATAGCAGCTCTCAAGTCCTTTAGTTGATAGTTTCAACAATGGTGCTACCTTTGATTGTCTTTTTTCTTATTAGTTGAAGTTATCCAGGTTCTTTGTATGCCCAAAATCTTAAATCGTATACAAATTTTGGGTATAATGTTATGAGACTCTAGGTCCACGTATAAATTATAAAATTAAAGCTTTTTTGTCTGTTTTTATTATAACAGGAAATTTATTAGATTCAGTTCAGCATAAAAGTTCTAACATTTTTCTGTAGTGTGTGGTTCTTAATGTCAGTTCAGTTTTCAAGATTTTTGTAGGGCTATTTAGATACACCCAGTTTGCCAACTATGATTAATCTCAGTCTTACATTGTGATCTAGCTTGTAGCTCAATTCTCAAAAGACTATTGTTTACTGGTTAGTGTCAGATATGCAAAATATACATGTATGCAAAGCTCTGAGATAAACCCAAGAGATTTTATACAACTTTATGAGACTGTCTTCTTGAAATTGCCCCACTCTGCAGTATTTTTGATGTCTTCTGGCCCCCTGAAACCTCCTTTCCCAGTCTTTTGGCCAGAAAGTTGGGTCTTGAATTCTCCACTCTTTTGCTCATTTCTTACCTACATGGGTTCAAATGGAACTAAGTTATAGAAAGACAGAGAAAGAAAAAGATCAATAGGAATTCAGTCCAAGATCTTAAGGCTATAACTCTACTGAGCAGAAAGAAGGATTCTTCTTCAGCATTTTGGTGCTTGTCAGCTGATGCTGACTTCACCTCCCACCCACAGTATGATTGCTTGGGGACTGGGTTAGGAGAAATGAAAGCTAGGAAAAGCCCCCATAGAATCTCCTTCACTCTATTTGACTCTTAGAATACCCTTTTCCACTCATCAGAACAGAGATGGATACTTTGGTATTCTTTCTGTTCTTATTCATTGTCCACTTCTGGGTTTCACACTGTCTTTGAATCTAAGCTGGATGATAGCAGAGATATTAAAAAAAAAAAAAAAGTGCCACTGATTTGTTACTATAATCATGCAGCATTTAATGATGGGAATAGTTTCTGAGAAATGCATCATTAGGTGATTTCATTGTTATGCGAACATCGCAGAGTGCACTTAAAGAAACCTAGTTTTTATAGACTACTACACATCTAGGTGATATGGTATAACCTATTATTCTTATGTTACAGTCCGTTATAGCATGTTACTGTAGTGAATACTGTAGACAGTTGCAACACAAGGGTATATGTATATCTAAATACATCTAAACATAGAAAAAGTACAGTGAAAATATGGTATGAAAGATTTTTTTTAATGTTACACCTATGTAGGGCACTTACTATGAATGGAGCTTGTAGGACTTGAAGTTTCTCTGAGTGAGTCAGTGAGTGAGTGATGAGCGAATGTGAAGGCCTAGGACATTACTGTACACTACTGTAGACATTATAAACACGGTACACTTAGGCTACACTAAATTTATAAAAAGCTTCTTTCTTCAATAATACATTAATCTTAGCTTACTATAATTTTTTTACTTTATGAACTAATTTTTTTAGTTTTTGACTTATAATAAACTTAAGTTGAAACACAAGCACATTGTACAGCTATACAAAAATATTTTCTTTATATCCTTATATAAGTTTTTTTTTCCTGTTTTTCAATTTTTATTTTATTTTAATTTTACTTTTCAAACTTTTTTTTTGTAAAAAACTAAGACACAAACACACATACCTAATTTGCCTAGGCCTACATGGAGCCATGATATACAATATCACTGTCTTCTACCTCTACATCATGTCTCACTAGAAGGTTTTCAGGGACAATAACACACATGAAGCCATCATCTCCTATGATAACAATGCCTTCTTCTGGAATATTTCCTAAAGGACCTGCCTAAGGTTCTTCTTGCAGAGGTGTCACTCTTTTCAGAATTATGTCCATGGTGGTTTGCTTCATTTTCTTCTCCAGAGATTTGCTTGTAAGTAGATGATGCACCATGAACATTCCTCTCCATTAAAGAAAACCTTTCAGTGTTGGGATCCCTGTTTTCAGACTTTTTAAGGCGCTTGTTAAGGTCTATGAAAGCTTCTGCTAACCGCTTTACTGTGAATTTTCTTGGAGGTTCTTTGTTTTCTTCTTCTGCAGTTTCTTTTCCTCTTGCCTCTTCCTCTGCTCTGCATTTCTGTTCCAATTCTAATAACTTCTTCATCAGACAATCCCTCAGGAATCACCTCTAGGATCTCTTCAATGTCATCCTCATCTATGTCAAGGTTAAAATTGTTGGCCATTTCAACCACAGCCTCACTGATTTTTGCAACCCCTTCGTCCTTGGCAAATTCATTTTAGGATATGTGAACTGATTGTCATCTTTCAGATGCCATACATATACCCCAAGCCCAAGTAAGGTTTTCGATGCAGTCATAGATGTTCTAATCAGTCTAGAATTGCATCAGTGTCTTATCAGTTTCTTCCTTGGTTTCAGCAATAGCTTGGAAGGTCCTCCTCAGATAGTAGATCTTAAAAGCTGCTATAATTCCTTGACCCATTAATTGGCTCAAAGAGTTCGTATTTGGAGATGAAGATCACCAATAAAAGTTAGATATCAGAGAACATTATAAACGATAAGCAAAATCTTGAAAAGTATGTTATTCTCCAAATAGTACTCCATTTTGCTGGTATGACAATTCAGGAGGACATCTTAGAAGATAAGCTAAATCATCCATGACTTATTGGTCTTATTGGAAGTGTGTGCCTATTGATATGCTTTAAGGCTCTGGGGCTCTCACTGTCCCAAATCATAAAAGGTTTCAATTTTTATCCTGCAGCATTGCCCCCCAACAAATACTATTATCCTGTCCTTAAAAGCCTTGAAAACTGGCATTGACTTGGCCTCCTATGGATGAAAGATATTTTAGGCATTCTTTTACAGAATAAAGAGATTTCATCCATATTGAATATCTGCTCTGGCAAGTAATTTTCCTCCACAATCAGCTTATCTAGATTTAAAAAAAATCTTCAGCTGCCTTCATATCAGCACTCACAGACTCACTGCTCACTTTCACAATATGTAATGAATAATGATTCTTGAATCATTTAAAGCCAACAGAGTGAGCAGTAAATTCAACATTGTAGTCAGGTCCAGCTTTTCCTTTCAACATTGAAAATAAATTTTGGCTTTGGCTGGAATCGTCATGATGCTGGGAGGGATATGTTTCTGTGTCTTAGTCTTCAATCCAGATCATTAGAAGTTTCTCCATGTCTGATATAGGCCGTTTTTGAATTTGTGTTTGTCTCATTGCTTTTAGTGATGCCTATATCCTTTAACACTTTCCATCACTTTGTTCTTGTTCTCTAAGTTCATAGCTATGGTGGAATGGGATATGCCTGATTGGCAAGCAATAACTATCACTGATTTTCCACCTTTGTAAACCAAATCAAGCACAATAAAAAATGATGAAATCAAGAGACATGGTAAACACAAGATGTATGAGGCTGCTGCTGGTGTAATACAGCATACTATTCTACAACCAACTTTTGTTTATAAGTAGAAAGAGTACACTCTAAAATAATGATAAAAAGTATAATATAGTATGTACATAAATTCAGTAACAGTTGTTTATTATTATCAAGTATTATGTGCTGTATATAATGGTATGTGCTGTACTTTTATATGACTGGCAGTGCAATAGGTTTGTTTACACCAGCATTACCAGAAACGTGTGAATAATGCATGTGCTATGACATTTCAACAACTATGTTGTCACTAGATTATAGGAATCTTTCAGTTCCATTATAATCTTATAAGACCTCTGTCATATACATGGACCATTACTGACTGACATATCATTATGCAGTGCTTGACTATACTGTAAATTCTGGTTCCTTTATCTAATCTTCCTGCTAACACATTTATCTCAGGGTCCTCAGATAGCTGCTTCATGAATATGTCCAGGGTTTAATTTTATTCAATGGTTGGACATTTATATTATATTATTATATTATATTTATATTATATTATTTATATTAAGGTTTATATTCTAAGATTTATTGGAAAGAATTTCATTATGTGATTGTGAGAGCTGGCTAAGTAAATCCAAAAGCAATAGAGTGGGTTGTCTCAGGAGGGAAGATCATAAACTGTACAGCAGCACAGACCAAAAGTATTATCATGTGGAATTATTATTTTTTCTTAGGAAAACCACAGTCTTGCTTTCAAGGCCTTCCAACTGATTAAGATAGTTCCACTGAGAATATCTTGAATAATTTCTCTTTAATTGAATCAAAAATTTCTTTCCAACAATACCCAAATAATGTGTGGGTAACACGCATTATAACGAGGAACTACTGTCTAGCCAAAGTGACACATCCAAAAAGCCATTGTGGCCATTAACTTAATTGACAGTTCAACCTCTCCATCTCTTATATTTTTTTAACTTTACTTATTATAGCAAAAAGGAGGAGGGAGGATTAGATACCCTGAATATTTAAAACATTAAGAGATTTCCCCAAAGTCATTGATTTTTTTCTCATTTTAAAATTGTATATACATATATTATTCTTTTCATACCATTCAGCATTTGAATTAGGGTCAGTGGATAAAGAAAGGCATATCGTTAGTTTTGAGCACAAAGACCACGTTTACTACAGAGCAAACAGATAAAGTATCAACATATGGAAAAGGAAAGTTATAGTAATGCACAGACATTATCAATCCAGTCAAGAGCAGAAAAATAATTAGTTGTTGAGGTCTAAATTTTAAATAATATTTAAAACTTGAAAATGGGGTTTGAAAGATATTTCTATATGAAAGTAAATTTCAGTGTATTACACTTTATTCACAACTTACTTACTGTGAGAACACTACAAATGTCTAAGAATCATAGGATCAGAAAGCAAAATTTAGGAATGACGAATTAAACATATATCTTTGATTTCCCTCTAGGTCTAATTCTAAGCATGATTTAGAATTTTTTAAATCAGTTTTTTTTAAATTAAAACAAATTTACATGACTTCTAAAGTGTGATTGAGAGAACACTTTGACAAATCATTTCTTAAAGACAGTAGGAAAAATTTTATACTTGCTTGAAAACAGTCTGGAATAAATCATGTACAGACATAGCGGCATATACATTGGTAATTTTCCCGTTAGTACATTGAAGGCTACTTTCCAGGGCAACTTCTGACCAGAGAACTCTAGTTCTTTTCATTCTTCACTAAGAACCTTAGCTGACGTTCCTCTAGTTCTCTAGCTAAAGTAATATTTGCTCCAACTTTTTGACCAAAGGTTAATCAATATAGGGGAAAGGCTCAATTAGAGACTGCATTTCCATCATTTCTTGAAGTTTCCTCTTATTACCACCTACCCCTGAATTATCTGCATCATGAATACCTGAAGTGCTTGTTAAAAATTCAATTTCCCAGGCTCTAGCCCAGAAAGTACAGAATCAGAATCGCCGTGGTGGGACCCAGGAAATTTAGCAAGATAGAATAAGTACTTGTGAATATTCTCCTGTGCACTTAATTTTGAGAATCGCCTTTAAGTAAATTATTCTATACCATAAGACTTCAAATGTTTAAACCTTTACAAAATACTTCTTTCTCCAGATTGCATTTTGAGTATTCTTCAGGAAAATAATGAGACAAAAACCATTTAAAATTGCACATCAACTAGTTTAGGTCATTCAAATTAATCACCCTGGGAAGGCTTCCTACCTCTTCCGTCAATTGAACAACTTATTTAAGGAGCTCCATGGGACACAATCCGCTTTATTTCAATTTGTCCCCTGCTGATACCCTCTTACAGGGGATTGCCAACACGCTGAGTGCCTGAGGGATCTAAACTCAGATTACAAAAGCAAAACCTGAAAGCGTGCTCTCTGGAAGGTAGACTCCTAAGGGCTACAATACCAACTGTTTTGGAGTGAGTCAAATAAGAGTTACACCACTAGCAACTATTTCCCTTTATGAAATATTCTTAATACTGAGCCTCAGGAAAAGATTCCCATGGACAGATTACAAGTGTTCAAAAACTCCCTGGAGATCATAGCAAAAAACCATGCCGTGCACGCATTCTGCAGCCAAAATTCCAAGTCCAGTCATGACCTAGACATGAGAGGATAATTCAAATAGTGTCTTCTCCCACCTGACCTCCATCAAATAATTGTTTCACTTTACTCTTGCTAAGGATCTTTTGAGCAGCATTTAGATGCGACTTCTATAACCTCAGGGCAAGGTAAATATTTCACATGGAGTTAAATGCCTCGGCTATTTTTTGCTATTATGTCTGGAGTTTAAGACTTGAACTACAAACTTACATTTGTTTTCCTTCTGTTTGAAGACTGACATCAACTACTATGCTGACAAGATAATACAGCAGGCTGAGGAGTATATTCTGAAACATATCAAAAAATGATATGTAATTGAATTTTAAAATTCACAGTCACTCATTGCCTGCTTGTAAAGCAACCATAGTGAGCTCCATTGGAAATTACGTCAATAGCTGAACATGTCTTTTTATCCCACTATTGAGTTCAAATCTTAGTTAGAATCTTAACCTCGAAAGATGACACGGTCCCATCAAAGGCACTCCACCAGTAGTTTGGACATTTTATTTCTAATTATGAAAGATGTGTAGAAACCAAAGCAAAACAAACAAGGAGATCTTGCTTCCTGCCAGCTTAAAAGTGAGATTCGTCTCACCAGCAGCTCATATGCAAGGTAGCCTTCGGAGAGCTCACATACTCCCTCAACATTAACTACTACTGTTAAGTAGATTCAATATTCGACAAAATTCAATACTCTTCAAGACTTTGTGAAAAGCACAGCAGGTATAAAAATAAGATCTCAAGAAACTTATTCTTAAAATCGTATGAAGGAAGACAAAGTAATTATGAAGCTATCATAATGTCATATATTAAATGTCTCAAAAGAAAAGAAAAAAGTAACGTTGTGGTTCAAAATCAGACTACTAGTCTCAAGTCTTCAGAAGTGATCCTGGCTTCCTCAAAATGACAGGAAAACAACTGACTTGGAAAACAGTAATTACATGATGCTTAAATTTAAAGAGGAAGATTTTAACATATTGATTTCAGCAGATTGATACCAAGCCATAGCGCAACAATTCTGAGACTATTCCATCTGTTTATAGTTGGTGAAACATATTCGCCTCTCAAATTATGGAGGTAGAACAGTCCAGAGTTCAGGGGGATGTGAAATGGCATAAACCACAATACTCTACAAGTTACCTTAAGTAATATCTGTACGACCTTGAGCTAATTACTTTTCTTTATATCCTCAGGTTCCATATCATTAAAAGGGCAAAACAATAGTACCTAATTTTTAGGATTGAATGAGATGATTCAGTAAAGACATAGGAATTTCTGAGGCTCGTTTCAAATGCTTAACACACAAATACATGTGTTCACACGTATTGTCTTTATAAAGCTTGGAGTTTGCCTTTCTAAATATTTGGCTAGCATAGCCACTCTGAATGGCCATCAGGGAAAACCCTTAATTTTAGAGCAAATAAATATTGGTGAGACATTTCCCCATAGACAAAATGCAAATAAATGGACTCACTGTATCCCAATAAAATTTTATTTATAAAAGTAGGCTTTGGGATCCATTCTGGACTGGGCCCATAGACCATACCTTGCCAGTCTCTGATGTAGAGGATAGTTAATAAATAATTACCAATTCTTGAATATTGATCTAATTCTAAATAGGTACCATCCCTAATAGCTGCAGGGATCTTCATATAACAACAAAAATAACAAAGCTAGGCAATATACACAAATAGTGAAGAAAATGATTAAATCAGTTCTAATTATAGTATGATGAGTTGCTAGACTAGTGTAGAGAAGCTAAAATTATATAAGAAGTTGTCAAAAATTAAATTTTTTTTCATTTTCTTGATAATTTATTTACTGTTTCGAAAAAGAAAGTTTAGCCTATCATTTTTATTCTGATTTAAATTAGCCAAAAAAAGAGATAAAAGTCACAGATCTATTATCTTACACTATAATGAGTGCTCATTAAAATCATGTCATTTCTCTTGATCCTTACCCTAGTTATTAATTTGATCAATTTTTAATAAGATTTCAATGAGACTGTGATTCACACCATCAATTTCTGAATTTTATGAGACATTAATTGTTATACAACTTGTACTATTTTTACCTTTACTAGATAACAAATGCCACTACAGCATTAACCTGTCTATATAGTATTCCACTGAACAGATGTAATAGCTGCTGAGAAACACTGATTAAGTTCTTGCTATTCAAACTGTGAGTCATAGACCAACCAACTACATTTATGTCATCCAGGATCTTGTTAAAAAAGCAGAATACTGAATCGCAATCATATATATTCAAATTCAAAAACCGTTACCTAGGACGTACACATAAAATATGCTCTGAGCTATTCAATGGAAATCTGAGATGACTTTATAATCTTATAATGTTTATGTTAATTAGGAATTTATCCTAAGGGTGCCTTAACAAGTAGGGACTTAAACCTTGGCTAAGACTGCAAAATAAACCAGCCAGGTAGAGAAAATATTCTTTAGCTAATGAAATCAGAATATACACTAGAAAAATTTTTACTTTTCAACTGACATCTCTTATATCGTATTGAGGGAACCATTATACTCATGTAGTTCTTTTTATTATGTGGAATGCTGGCCCAAGTGTTATTGTTATTACTTTTTATGATAACAACTAAAATGTTACTGTTCCACAGATGTAACCTGCCAAAGAGGAGTGTTTACCATAGAATGAGAGGACCGAAATGGAGGGTGGAAGCTACATTTACAATACATTTAAGAATTCACTGTATTCACCTTAAGAGTCAATTCGACATCACTTCCTTCTTAGAAGAGGGATAGTTAACTCTCCTCTACAGAGCCTTGATATCACTTTAGCAATGGTCCCCAACCCTTTTGGCATCAGGGTCTGTGCTCCTATGAGAATCTAATGTGTGATGATCTGAAGTTGGGCTGAGGTAGTGATGCTAGCACTGGGGAGCGGCTGCAAATACACATTAAGCTTCACTTGCTACCCCGCTGCTCACCTCTTGCTATGCAGCCCGATTCCCAACAGGCCACAGACCAGTACCAGTCCACAGCCCAGGAGTTGAG
Source organism: Pteropus alecto (assembly GCF_000325575.1). Taxonomy (NCBI): domain Eukaryota; kingdom Metazoa; phylum Chordata; class Mammalia; order Chiroptera; family Pteropodidae; genus Pteropus; species Pteropus alecto. Next base: position 5,945,839 of record NW_006494614.1, read on the forward strand.
AACCTCTGACTTTATGATATTATTCCCTAGAGTGGAAAGGAATACTTTGGTACTGATCCATTTTCCCTTTGAGTTATACCTAAACATTAGGAGATTTGCATGCCTTTACTCTAGACCAGGGGTCCCCAGAATAGGTCACTGTGCACTTCTCCATAGGTGTGCAGAGTGATCTGGAAAGAGTAGCATGACAATGTTAAAATTTTCTTTCTAATTCTATTTCTTCATACTTACATCCCTTCTTACTGTACTACTTATTAATACTCTAGCATGCATTAATAACTGAACTAATATTAAGTAAATATTCATGTATTAGAGATACAGACCGATTTTTTTTTTTAACTCAGAGTTGTGTATATTTAAAATATAGAAACCTTTGTTACTGGAACAAAAGGGGCCTGTCTGCCTGCGCACATCAAAGAAGAGATGCAGGGAGGTTTGCAGAAAAGAAAGTAAAGATTTATTTTAGCGAGTTGCAAGTCCCAGAGATCTGGGCAACTAATTCTCTCAACAACCTGGCCACCTGCTCCCCACCACCCCGGGTGTCTCAAGAGTAGAGATAATATAGGGAAAAATCAGTTGTTATGGAAACTAAGGGAGTTAGGGTAATCGATAATTGAGTTTAGTTCTGAAAGCAGCCTGGTGCCATCCTGTCTCGTAGGGTTGTTCTGCCTTGATGGGCCTGGAGCTGAAACACATCTAAGGCTAAAATGTAATACTTGGTGTAACCAAAACTTATTGTCCCCATGATTACAGACCCGAGGCTCAATAAATCTTAGGTTCTAAAGCTTAATGATTAAAGGAGCAGGCATACAAAGGTAGAGGGTGGAAATAGCAAGTAAGTCACAATGCCATTATCTGGGTAAAACCAGCTTGAATCAGAAAAATATATGTTAAGAAGTTTGCGCACAGTTACACATTTAGAGTAGAAAACCAAGAAAGCTCCAAAGTACTTATCTATCAGAATTCTTTTGAATATTTAAGAATCTGTATGTGAGAATAAATTTATGTGAGAATACATTTAACATATATGTGAGAATAAATTTATAGAAGCATTTTTCAATGAACTCGATGAATAGTTTTGTATTTTGTTTCATTTAGAAATCTGTATTTCAGGGCAACATTATTTTCTTATATAACATATAAAGAGCCATAGTACAGGAAACTGGATTCATAATTTTTATAATAAAATATCAAAAAGGCTATTATTTCTGTAAGCAAGTGATATCAGTTGCAGCCCAGACAACAAATAGATCTTAAATGAGTAAATTGTAGTCATTTTCACACACAAAGAAGACATATTTCAACTCACTTTGGCTTCTATTATCTTCACTAGATATTTATATTTTTTACTATATAATAACTCAACATGGTAGTCTTCAATTTATTTTTCCTATGTTTCTATCCTGTTAATTTCATATATAAATTGAGTAGCTTTAAAAAGTTTAATTTTCAACTCTCCTAACTTCTATGAATGTTAAACTACTTGCTAAACTGAAGTCAGCCATTGCCTTAAATCTGTACCTTCTGAATATTTAGCAGGACTTATATCTTTAACATTTGAATTTAATGGAAATAACACAGATACTTACAGGTGAAACAAAAGAAAAAGGTGTTACCCTGTGTTTTGAAGAATGACAATCATGAAACATAACTCCAATCAGTTTCAACTAACTGTATTCTTGTTGGTCTGTGTTTATAAACATTAAAGATAACTTTTTTACACATTTATAATGTTGCAATTGCTATAAAAGAAAAAGATTGATCATCAATCTTGTTTGATACTTCTACATCATTCCCAAGGACACATGCAGATCACCTTTACTTTCAAAACAGCAGG
>NW_006494614.1:5947688-5954904 GCF_000325575.1 Pteropus alecto
ATATCATTTGCAAAGACATCTGTAGCTTCAAAGTACATTAATAAGTTTTTAGAAATTAAAAATAATCTGTTATGAGATAATTTAACTAAGAGTAAATCAAATGTAAATGACCTTTGACTAACTAATGCCACTTAAAATTTAGTCAAAGATTCCACTGAAACCCTAAAGAAAGAATTATACTAGTTGTTAGAATAATTTTGAAACTTTTTATTATACTGCAGCAAAGTCATGCTAAATATATTGGTCTGAATTTTTTTAGTTTCCATTTTTACATTTTTCTTTATATCCCTTGCTGCATTTTAGATAGTAATGTGTTACCTATTTCTCCATTAATATGAAATATATAAAAGAGGTTAATACTGTATTTTGATACCTACATATGTATGTTCATAGATATAGTTTTATACAAAGAAGACGTATAGATTTTATGGATTTTGTAAAATAATCCTTAATTATTTTCTACATAAAGTAACAACTTTAGAGTTGGAAAAACTGAGTTTGATTTTCCCACTAATTAATGACATAACTTTGAGTGTGAATGTCAGTTAACTTTCTGGACTTAACTTCCCTCATGCATAAAAGGGAACCAAAACCAACTTTATAAATTTATAATAATTTCTGAATTACAAAATAGATTATTTGAAATCTAGAAAACTCTAATAAAATGTGCCTGTTACTGATAATTTCACAAAACAGTGTTTGACAATTAAGTCACTAAGTGTTCCCACTGGTCTGAGTGCCAATTTGATTTTAGTGTATGTGTATAGTATATGTGTTTATATATGTGCCATTAAAATTTCTTTTTAAATTTTGGACAAGATTTTATCAGTATTTATTTATTTATCAGTATTTATTTATTTATCAGTATTTCTGATATTTTTCTCCTTAGGCTATAAAGTCTAACAAGGTTTGGTAATGTCTTACTCTCCCAAAGTGACACTATTTCATTATATATATTCTGTGAGGTAACAAAATTGTTTAATATGTAAATATTCAGAGACTTCAAAAAATATACTAAAAGAAATAGTTTTCTTCATTCTTTATGCTTTCCATTAATCAGTGCTTGACATGAACAAATGCTGCTCGAAAAAATACTAGCAAGTAAAAATTCAGAAGTTCCACAGGAAAGAATCTCTTAAATACTTTTGGTAAAGATGTTCCAAATTTGCCACATCTCTATTTGCTTCTCTTCATAGAAAAATTTAAAATTTTGTATAGGCAGTGAATAAGATGAGAAAATAAAAAGTAACAAGATTTAGATTACGTATTTATTTGATAAATAAAGTAAAAAATGAACATGGAGTTTTCTAACTAAGCTAAACTTGACTAGGTCTGTAACTTGTCACACGTCATTTGCCATTGACCATATAGCAGTAGTAGCTCTTTTTCAAAATGCTGTGTGATACATAAGAAGCTTTAGTAGTGGTAATTGTGAAAGTATAGAAAAAGTTTTATTAGTGATTAACCCAACAGACTCTCCAAATAGCAGATTCACTTTTGTAGTGGCTGGTTTAAACATTAAGATACGGAAATAAAACTTTTGTTTTGCTTTATATAGTTTAAAAGTGGCCCACCTATGCTCAATAGCTAATGATTGCTAGGAAATAACCAGGTACGTTTACTGCAGTTTGAAAAGTTATAATTGTTTTCGAGAAGAAAAGTATGTAGTTTAAAAATAACTATAAAAATGTAGTCAAAAATGTAAAGAGAAAGTGTTTCAGATAAAACTATAAACCTACATGAACAATTTCTCGTTTTTAACTATTATTAAAATAATCATTTGAATCCATTCATTCAAATAATTTGCTGCTTTTCACCAAATAAAAAGACTTGCTTGATGGTTTGTTGGCTATTTATCTCAAGTGACTAGAAACACCTATTAAATGTTTCATACTAAACATGTTGTCACAGGCTTTTTACACATGTAGAGATAGAAAATTTAATTCAAAGCAAACAAAGCTGCACTTTGTATGAAGTCTATGATAAATCGTTAACATAGATTTGTTATATAGATTATTCGTAATACATTTTAAATACTATTATTGCATACTGTTGCTCTTATAATCTGTGTGTGTGTGTTTGTGTGTGTGTAAACAAGCTTTGAACATTCAGAACTTTTAGGTTCTGGTAGAAATGATGGAAAAACATCACCATTTAGGTTTTGAAATTTGGCATTTTTCAGAAAGTACTACTCTTTGGCTTTGCAGAGATACTGGTAAGACATTAAATGGAATTTATTATGAGAAATCCTGGAGAATTCTTCAAGTTGAGTACTTCTTGTACCTATACTAAACAAAGATCATTAAAATTGTTGATTCTCAATACAATTCATTTCTATTTCGAATTATTTTTATGTTTTTAAAGCTTACTAGCTCTTCACGGAAATCTGCTTAAAGATTCACATAGCTAAATTAGAGTTAAAAATCTAAGATAAGTTCTAATTAAGTAAAGCTTTAAACTGCATTATTAGTAGCTCTTAGAGTTTCTCTTCCCAATATGTCCCTTATTGCAGTGGATTAGGTAGTAGTTATATGAACACAATTACCGGACCATGGCATGGTTTGTTTGGTGAGCTCAGCCATCATATCTGATTTGAATTACTGCACAGTCACTCTAATCAATTCAGCTGTGATCAGTGGTTAAATATGGCTGAAAAAAATCAACCATGAAGCAGTCAATTTAGAGACTGCCTAAAAATACAGACATACTGTGGGGAAAATAGATTCTAATGATAACAAAAAATTGAATAAAACAGCTGAAAATAAGTTCAGATGAAGTAGAATTTATTTTAACACTTGAAATTCTCTAAATATTTTTGGGGGGTAAGGAGTAATTTTTCAGGATAATGTGGACCTTTCTCTAATTCAACTGATACCTTTTCTTATAAATTTTTGATAAAAACAAGAAAGTTAAATTGTAATTTATACAGAAATTTTCTCTAGAAATATCCTCTATTTATACTATCTATTCACTCCATTCTTCATTCAGAGAGTAATGAAAAGCATAATCCTCTGCTAAATTTGCTGTGGAAAATCTCATTGCATCTCAAAGAAGTAATCTTTCTAGTCAAAAGATAACATTTTTAAAGGTTGAATTGGACCCCTGCGTTTTCCTTAACTAGACACCTGAGAATGAAAAACACAACTGTGAAGATATCTTCTGGCTGGCATTATAGGAAACTTAATCCATTTTACTCACTAGTGTGATGTTCTGCTATCAGGAAGCCAGAATATATTAATAAAATGTTTCAATTCTTTTTAATTCTTTATTACAATGCCTGTATTTCTTCCCTGCCAAAAAAGAAAATAAAAGAAAGAAAGAAAGAAAGAAAGAAAGAAAGAAAAAAAATGATAGCCAGAACAGTTTCATAGTTTTTTAAAAGAAAGAAAGAAAGAAAGAAAGAAAGAAAAAAAATGATAGCCAGAACAGTTTCATAGTTTTTTAAGAGAGTGACAAAGTGAGTTATTTTCTTAGAAAATGGGTAAGAAACACTACAAGTTAGATAATCATAGCTACAAACAAAAAAGTAAACAACAAACATCCTAAAGCACAGTAAGCATGTATAAATTATTTTTTAAGATAAATTATTTCAAGTAGATCCTGTGTAATTAACCAAATTTGTTTAGAATCTTAAAGATATGCCTAAAACCAAATGACAGATGAGTGACCACATTTCAAAGAACTAGCTTCAGAAGTAAAAAAAAGTTTATGAGACATCAAACTGAGATTGGTATTGTCATTACAGAAAATTTCTCCACTTTAGAAGCAAATTATACATGTAAAGACTAAAAGATAGTCATTCTTTGTGTAGAGGATACAACTTGTTCCTATAGAAAGTAGATGAGACTCTGAAGACTTAGCCAGACTTTCAAAATTAGTGTTCCTTTTTTCCTTTCCATCAAATCTAGCATCAATGACTTTAGAATGAAAATCTATTTTTTTGTGTATATAGGCCTATGAATACACTTGTTTGAATATACTTATATTAATATACATATTAATATATGTTTTGCGTGTGTACCTATGTGATAAGAATCTTTTGTACTAATGTAGTGAATCACTGTCATCAGTTTTCTCAAGTTCTATTTGGAAATTTACTTTGGTTTCTCAAAAATCAATAAAGAAATGAGAAATGTTTCTTAAATAGCAAGGTCTGACATTACAGTGTTCTTTATTGAGCATCACCTGACAAGTAGATAAAAAAACAGTGAACTGATCTTGTGGTAAGAGCTATATCAACTGAAAAATATTTACTATTCCTATTAAAAATGAATTAACCCAAACAGACAGCCTTTTAATTGAAATCCTTATCATAGTTCCTTCCTATTTAAATGCAAATGTAAAATCCTTTTACAAACTAGTAAAAATCAGAAACTAAAAAGTAAACTACAACTTATGTGATTCAGTAACCTAAAATAAATTCAGGTCCAACATAATAAATGAAATACTTAAAGTTTTAGGGTGACTTTTATAGAATTAGGTGTAATCTGGCTAGTATTTTAAGAATACCTAAAATAATTTCTTATTTCAAGCATTGAGTTTTATTTTTATGCCAATCGATATTTCAAATTTTTTTATTACTAATATTCTTAGAATAGCAGAAAAATCATATTTTTCTTTATAAATTACCATTTATATCACTCTAATGTACTTCATTATACGATCTTTTTTTCTACATGAAGTATTAATAAATGCTTATATTGTGAACACAACATTATATATTTAGACTTAAGCAGAATATATACATTATTTATATACCGTGACTATTAGATATGACTTAAGCCACAGTGTAAAAAATAAAGAAAATTTGAAAATTCCTTCTTGGCACCTATTGCAAAGAAAGAACTCAGGTTTCAGTTGCATGAAATTGATAAATTGGGGGTTACATTCTGAAGTAACTCTAGTACCTGGCAATGCAAAATGTTCATCTAATTTTTTTAACCTTTATTGACTTGTATTTCTTAGTTATTCTAACAGTTTTTTTTTTTAATCTAATATTTTAGGACTTATGAGAACCAAAATTCTCATAAGTATATGTTTCTTATGACTCTCATGAAAATGTATGTTTCTTACCTAAGTGAACTGGTTCTGTAGGGGAAAATCTGGAACCAAAGGTTGGGCCTCTTAACTTCAGGTCAGCCTGTATAGTTTGATGATAGTTGATTTAGTGTTTAACTGTATAGACATGCTGTATTATACATCCCTTCTGATCTTTTGTTCACTGTTTAACCTCCAAAGATCTGAAGTAAATGCTCTTACCAGTGAGAGAAGCAATATTCATGGTGCTAGGTGAGCATGCATATGTTATTAACTAGAAAAATATCATCTTAATTATTTTACTCCCTCTATTCCTGACACGCACTTAACAGTACTTAATATAAAATATACATATGGCCCTCAGATTATACCTTTTTTCAAAATCATCCTTCCTTTATTGAGAAAGTTGGCACTAATAGATGTAAGTCATTACTGATTCACAAGATCTTGAATTTTAAAATAAAAAAATAGATATATGCTTATCCACATTAGTTGCAAAATCCATATAGGATACATCTGTATATTTCTGGTTGCCCCATATTGGAAAACTTTCCTTGAATCTGTGGCATGCCTTTCTTATCAATCTTAGTGGAAGGATTTATCAAACTTCTTTGCAGCCAGGGTATAGGTATGTAACATGCTTAACCCATCAGTCACTCTCATTTTGAATTAGACCGAATGACACAAGAAGCAGGGCCTGAAAGGAATATTTTGACTACAGGGGCTGTATTATGATACCCAAGATCTTCAGACAGCAGGGTTAGTAAAGACAACTAAGATCAGAGCCAGACATGCTAGTGGAGCACCTGAAGATGCTGCCGTTCTATGGACATGGAACAGTGTTCTTTCTGGGCAAGGTCTAAGGTATGATTTGGACAGTAGTTTTAGATGCATAGCCTTATGTGCCTAACCATTTTCTGGTACTGAGTCTCATACTTTAGGTTTGTCATAATTCAATGACGACTCCACTATTTCTTTCAATAAATTTACTTTCTATATAAATGACAGATGATGTCTATTTCTTACAAATTATAACTTTGACAAATATAATGTCTAATAAAGAATTTAAAGCAATGTTAAAAGTTCTTAAGTAAAGAGTACTTTAAAATACAAAGATGAAGAATATGGTTTTAAATTTAACGTACCACAATTTAGTTAGAAATTAGAAAAAGAATTATTTGATGAAAATCACCATAAGTTGTTGGGAGACTTTGCATTCATGTACTAACATGGCTTAATCTAACACTGATTGTTTGTTCCTTAATAATGCAAGAGGGTTGGAAATATACAGCTAAAAAAACCTGATTGCCTCACTCAAGAGGCTCAGCATGGGATAATATAAAATCTCCTTTCCTTAACATTTTGAAGGACAATCATAATTCTGTGCTTCTTGGTCATAAGAAAGAGTGCAGTCTGTGTCTGAAAGGATACTTCCTGGAGTCCATGGGAGATCTGTGACTTCCTAAGAATCTCCTTTTCAGAGAATGCTAATTAGTTGCTGAGTCTATCCCAAAATTCTTCCTTAAATCAATTAGTAGGAGCCAAAAGATTAAAGTAAAATCTGGGATCACATAATTGTCAGGTGAATGGAAAAATAGGTGTGTGTGTATGTTATGGGTGTTTTCTATTGGTCTGAACAGACAGAACAGTCTAACAACACAAAGTGATGTAATCATCCTAAGGGATTCTCTTTATGTTCTTGCTGTTGTTTTTCCTGTGCTCTTTACCCCATGTATTTTGTTTTTAGCTTTATTCTCTCATCTTGGAACACAGTTCCTACAGTAACTTTCAGGGAAAGTTTATATGTGAGGTAAAATTTTTGAGATCTTGTATCTCAAAAAATTTTTGAGATCTTGTATTTCAAAAATGTATTTTATCTTTTTATCACTTGATTATTTAGCTGAGTATTACTGCACATCTTAAGCAATATTTATTATAGACATTTAGCATACACAAAAAGAGAGATGATAATGCCATGATCTCCCTGTGCCCATCACCTAACTTCAGTATCCATCAACTTTCTGCTACATTTGTTTTATTTATTCACACTTCATCCTTTTTTTTTTTGGTAGGGGAGAAGTGAAAGGACAGGAAAATTTTAAAGCAAATTCCAAAAATCATGATGTCTATTGTAAATATTGTATCTACACCAGAGAAGAGCTATTTTTTATTTTTTAAA
>NW_006494614.1:5954984-5958349 GCF_000325575.1 Pteropus alecto
ATATATATATATATTTACATTGTGTGTTCACCTCCCATAGTTAGATTTCTTTCTGTCACCACATACCTGACCCCTTTTACCCTTTCTACCTCCCCACTACCCTTTGGTAACCACTAGGCTATTGTCCATGTCTGTGAGTCTGTTTGTTTGTCTTGTTCATTTGTTGTTTTTAGGTTTATATCCCACATATATAAGTGATATCATATGATTTTTAAATTTTTCTTTCTGGCTTATTTCACTTAGTATGATTATCTCAAGGTCCAACCATGTTGTTGTAAATGGCAGTATTTCATCTCTTCTTATGGCTGAGTAATATTCCATCATATCCATGTACCACAGCTTCCAAAATTCATTATCTATTATAAATATTTTACTATGTATCTACACCAGATAAGAGCTATTTTTTTTTAATCCAGAACCACAATAACAGTGACACAATAAGTTAAACATTGCTTTAATATATTTAATAATTACATCATGTTTAATTTTCCTCAACTATCTCTATTGTTTTTTAAGTTGGCTGGTGAGAATAAAGATCCAAACAAACAAGATCGACATGATCCATGTATTATATTTTGCTGATGTGTTATTTAAGTTCCTTTTGAGATGTAACCATTCTCTTGCTATCCCCACCATCCTATCATTGACTTGTTGAAGAAATTGGTCTTTGTCTAGTAGAATTTTACCGATTGTATCTTACTGCCATTACCATTTCTATGGAACCACCATCTTCTAGCTTCCAAGGCTGCTCCGAGAAACTTAAAAAACTCTTTATATACTCTACATCATCCCATTCCAAGGACATGTAGAATTTTTATTTTGCTCCTTTATAATAACATAGCCAGGGGTGGGTCTATTTTCATATATTTTGCTAGGTAATCTGTTGGCTCATTTAACATGGAAACTGAAAGGGGTTTTTTACTATTTTATTGATGATTTCCTCTTCTCTGTTTTCTCAGTTCTATTTTGGGGGGATTTCATACATTTTTATGTTGGAACTTCTAGAGTAATTCTCCATATTCCTTATAATCTCTCTTATTTTCCATATCTTTACCTTTTTGATGTAAAGAGAGGTGGCTTCAACTCTTCTTTCCTTCTAATGAGTTTTACTTTCAGGTTAACATCTTTTTAATTTCTGAATCTCTTCCTTTATTTTCTTTCTTATAGCATCCTGTTCTTGTTTCTGAGAATGTTTATAATTATTATTTCCCTAATCCCTTAATTTCTATTTTAAATATGCCCTGGTATTTATCTTTCACATTATAGGGTTTATATGTACATTTATTTATCTCTGATTTTATTCTAAAGATTCAGGAGAGCTTATTGTTAATTCTTTGCTATTATAAAGCTCACCTTTGGGCTTCACTGTAAGGTAATCTGATTGGACCATTTTATCTAAATATAGATGTACTTATGAGTTTCATCTTAGGCTAATATGAGTTTCATATTAGGCTAAATATAGATGTACTTATGAGTTTCATCTTAGGCGATTCTTCAGAGATGGCTTTACCTGAGTACCCTAAATCAATCTTTGGAGGCAAAAGTCTTGTATCTCTGCCTTGGTGTATAAGTATCCATTTATTTGACTTTTGTTAAGTATAGGATTTCTGCCCTCAACTCTCCCTTGCGTTCCCCTTTCTTGGGAAGACTCCATTTTCCAGACTGCTAAGAATAAGTCATTAATCTTCTTTGGAGATTAGGAAGGCTCATTGTTGCTGGTCAGGTTTCTGAAAAGGAGGCTCTGAGATCAGATTATTGTGCAAGATGTTTGGGTTCAATACCAATAAACAAGAGGGAAATAAATTATATTTGAGAAAAGTCGAGCTGTGATGTAGTTCCAAAGACAGACTTGGCTGACTCCACAGAGAGCTCTAGAACTAGAACAACCTTTCAGAGTTGTTCCTATTTGGGCTTACGTCATTAGACCTTTATCATCCTGCATCAATTAGCCATTAGAATGGGCCACCAGAGTAGGGGTTGAAACTTTGGATGAGATGACCTTCTGTAAACTGAGATAATCCCTGGGGAGACTGACACCTCATGTCTGTCTGAGGCAGCACTCAGAAGAGCAGGATTACAAGTCATTCACCAAAGGGGACTCAGGGCCATGCATTAATGTCCAGAAACACAAGAATTCACAGACACATGCATGGAGGGAGATGGGGGATTCTAACCGCTTCTTCAGAAATCTTTTATACAATTTTCCTGGTTGCTCTCTGCCTATTTCCCCACTTTAAGAAGCATCCATTTCAATTTTTTGAGGAACATCCATATTGTTTTCCATAGTGGCTACACCAATTTGTAATCCCGCCAACAATGCACAAGGGTTCCCTTTTCCCCACATCTTCACCAGCATTTGTTGTTTTTTGATTTATTGATGATGGCCATTCTGGCAGGTGTGAGGTGATTTTTTATTGTGGTTTTGATTTAGATTTCTTTGATGATTAGTGATGTTGAGTGTGTTTTCATATGTCTATTGGCCATCCGTGTGCCCTCTGGGAAAATTTCTGTTCAGGTCCTCTGTCTGTTTTTAAATTGAGTCATTTGTTTTTTTGGTGATAAGTTATATGAGTTCTTTATATATTTTTGGGTATTGACTTCTTATCAGATGTATCTTTGGTGAATATCTTCTCCCATTTGGTAGATTGTCTTTTTGTTTTGTTGATGATTTCCATTGCCGTGCAGAAACTTTTTAATTTTCTGAATCAACCTAAGTGTCCATCGATAGATGATTGGATAAAGAAGATGTGGTACATATATAAATGGAATATTACTCAACTAGAAGAAAGAATTAAATCTTACCATCTGTGACAACATGGATGATATTATGTTAAATTAAATAAGATGAAAAACAAATACCATAAGATTTCCTTATATGTGGAATCTAGAAAGCAAAATAAATGAACAAACTAAACAAAAACAGACTTATAGATAACAAAGAACAAACTGATGGTTAACAAATGGGATCAGGGATGGGGGCCTAGGCAAAAAAGTGAAGGGATTAAGAAGTACAGATCGGCAGTTACAGAATAGTTACAGAGATGTAAAGTACAGCATAGGGAATATAATCAGTTATATTGTAATACCAAGTGGGTACTAGACTGATGGGGGATCACTTCTTAAGTTACATAAATGTCTAACTACTATGCTATACACTTGAAACTAATATATTAAGGAGTGTTAAATGTAATTGAAAAAAAAAGTAAAAAAGTAAGCATCCAGTTCTGTCAAACTCTACATTTTTTCATGGTTCTTTGGTATAATTTGTATCACTCAACTTTCTCTACCAGTTTAGGATTCAATTCTCTTGGATATACTATGTCAGTCACATGCATCTATCATCATTCCAGATTCAAAAGAGTTAG
>NW_006494614.1:5958388-5965984 GCF_000325575.1 Pteropus alecto
ATAACACTTTAAAAATCATTTTCTCTCTTTTTAGTAGAAAGCAAAATTTAATGCTTTATTTGACCCATCATTTTTATCTATATGTCCCTGTCCTTGCTTTCAATATATGAAGTTTTATGCTTCCTTCTACCTCCCCTTTTGTTTATTTTTTTCAAAAGTTTATTATTGCATTTTAGTTACTTTACACAATTCTCTTTACCTATACATAGAGAAATTAAGAGGGATTAATTTATTTTAAATGTCATTTCGAATTTTTATTTTATTTTGAAGTATTTAATAGTCTCTTATTATATCTTCAATAAGTATTATAAGGATAAAAGCTTTTACCATCTCTATACAGCACATTCTGTTTTTAGGTGTTTCAAGGTAGTCATTATAGCTGAGATACTCTTCCCCCACCTCCAAGTTTGGGCTTCTCTATATTATTATTTTCCTGTTATAAAAGGATGTGAAGAGAAACCAGTCCAGGCAGATAAATAGTACTTCTCTCTCATGAAAAATTCTGTGTATAGCGTAGAACATGTAGTTTTACAAGTACATTTTAAAGGAAGTAGTATTGACTTCCATTAGCCCATATCTCTATATAAAATCATAATATATATTTAAAAGATTTTAGTGAAAAATAAATAACATTTGAATTTTTGCTCAGAATTTTACCTTCTTGCATACTTGAGGCTTGAGATAAATACCTTTGGACTTCCCTTGATTTTGAAATTTATTTTCAAAACACATCCAAAGCCATTAATAAATAAGAATCTATAATATATATTCATGTAGCAGATGAATACATGCCCTACACTAAATTTTGCCTTTTAAACCATTTGCCAGTTGGGTTTTCCATTTCCTTCCTACATCTCAGTTTTGAAAAAGATACACACACACACACACACACACACACACACACACATACATACATACATATAGATACACACACACACGCATATGGAAAGAACAACCATTTTGAAAAGCAATAGAGATTAGTAATGCAGTTATAACACTAATACTGCTGCTAAGTGCTATGAAAGAGACCATTTATCATGTATCACGAAATCACCATGTTAGCATCTATCTGAGTAATCCAGAAGCAACCTAGCGAGGTTCTTGAGTTCCGTAGTTTAGGTGAATCTTGTGAATATTTGCATGCGGTGCAAGTGCCTATGTGAAAGGAGTAAACTGTGCCCAACGATGGGAAGGAGCTTTGCTTCATTATAATACTAAACACACAGAGTGAATCATACATTACACAAGGTGATATAAGCTGGCATATATAAGTATATACTTATATATAAGTAAGCTAAAGCTGACAATTTTTTTTCCTTCCTGGAAATCTAGAAAATGCTGAATAAGCCTTTTATTTGATCTTCCTTTAATGCAAGCATCAGCTGTTCAGTGTAGAGGGAGCTGACAGAAGGAAAATATCAAACTCCATCCCCCCAACACTTATCTGCAAAAGGTTCCTTTCTAGTAAATGGCAGTCTATTAAGGTTCTTCCTAGACTTAATCAAAGTGCTGTACAGAAAGATCTTCCTCTATGTGAACAGCTCTCTACTCTCTCGGTGAGAGACCAGGTCTCTAATTTTGTAGTTCTGCAAAGCCCACACTCTGCACAGTGTGTGGCTTCTCATTCCCTGTGGTTCTTAGTGGCAACAGGAAGTTGAGGGAGAGGCTGCAGTGCCAGACCTGCAGGAAGGGATGCTGTCAGGATTGCCTTACCCTCTTCTCTGCAAATAAGGGGCTAAATCCAATTGACACACACTGAGGTAAACAGGCAGTGACATATTTGTAGACAAATTGTCATACTGTAGATTATTCACAAACAGTTTTTGATTTGCACTCATAGATTGGGGGGCAGAGGAGTCTGCCAGCACTAACAGCTGCTCTCTTTTCAAGGGAAACAAGCATTTAATAAAAAAGTTAATTTAAAAATAATGTTCTACTGTTGCTAAAATTCCTGAGGGGCAATGTTTTAACACTGCTCAAAACTAAAGGAAACGATATTTGTTTCAAGTTCATGAAGAAATATCCTCATTTCCCTAGAGAATGTAATAAGTCTGTAGTTAAGTTCTTGGAATCATTTGAACTTTCTTAGTGTTAAGAGAATATTTTTTTAACTAATAATAAAATAATATAATAAATGTCCAAAAATGTTTTTTATGGCTCTTTTCTTATTCATGATTCATGTAATAGTCTCTTGAGAATAAGTACCGAGCTTAAAAAACTTATATCATCTTCACGGGGAGTGTTACTAAAGCTGCAAATATATATATATATTACTTGAAGGGCCTTTTGAATTGCCTAGAAGGCACTACTGAAACTGTGCACAGGGAGAATTTACACAGATTCCACCATCGTCTTTAAGACCAGGTCAGCCTTCACCAAGACTGTGACCCATTGTACTTACTTCAGGTAGTAACATCACATTTTATGGCCTTCTCCTGTCTTTAGGAAATCATCTTTATTGATATCGATTACAAACAACCTTCAGGGCCATGTTACCTAATCCTAAATCCTACTTTCTAATTCTACTGTTATTCAGTTTCTTTAGTCTACATTTTCTTCCCTGGATTTCTTTTAAGAGAAATTCCATTTCCTGTATTTTATTTCTTTTGGTTTGGCATCAAGGGGTAAACTAGCTAATCTGAGGAATCAATTTGAACTTGTTACCTATTCATCGATGAGAGATAGAAGATAATTTGTAAACAGTATATGTATAGGTCGATGATTTTACATTCTAAACTTTTTTTTTTCATAGAAAACAAATATTTTTGGCTAATCTGACCTGTCAGTACTTCTTTAGTCATACACTATAGATTGCCACCTAGTCTAACCTAATCTACCACCTCGTAGGACTAATTTTGCCTCATGTTGCCTCTCTCCTTTCATCTCTTATTATATTATTATAAAAAAAACCTCTTCTGTTCTGTGGACATTCTCTGAGTCTAATCAGATAAACCAAATATGGCAAATATAGTTAATATTTTGTAATTTATATCTCATCTTTTCGCATTGCTATTTAAAAACCCATCTTTTCTCAATTTCTCTTAATCCTATTTCTGTCTTTAGTGGCATTGTGACTGAATGCTTTAATTTATCTGCAATCATTGTTTTGTATAATTTATACTGTGTAGTATTTCTTGCTTTGAATTATTTAATACTTTAAAACATTGAGGGTATATATCTCATATAATGATTTTTCCCCTAAAGAAGGAAACTTGTAAGCTATTTAAAAGTATTTCAAATATTAGTTTCCTTCTACATTTCCTTTTATTATCTTCAGTATTTGCTCCCAAATGCAATGCCTAATGTTTAATTCTCTGGCAGATAATTAAGAACATAATGTTTGTCAAAATATGTCAGAACTAGAGGGAACACTGTAAAAAAATTTAAGTTGTTATTCTTTATTGTTGACAGTGATTGCATTATTTCAAAATGAAGGCAAAATTAGTCTCACTGTACTTCTGGTCTCTCCTATATGCACTCTCATTTATTTTTCCACTACCAGATAGTAATCCTTCCCCTCAAAATATTCAAGTATTTTCATGCCATTTTTATCTTCTCTTTTATTAGTGAGTTCTTTCCAAAGAAGAACTAATATAGCTATTTGCTACACATATATTGACTTAAAAAATTCATTAATGAAAAAGAAGGCCAGCAATAGGAACATCTTTCCTTTCACTATACTCTATCCACAGTCTCATCCCAACCTGCCCCAGAAGCTGCTTCTAACAGGTCATTTCCCCCTCCACCCCCCACCCCCTCCCCACCACACACACAACAGGGAGGTCTTAATTGCCATTTCTGGGATAAATGGCAAATGGAAAGGAATCCCACAATTTCTCAGCAAACAGAACATCTCTAGATTTTGCTTCTCCAAGAGTGATTTAGTGGCCACATAATGACTGACACTGTGCTTAAAGAGAATATTGAAATGAATAAAACAAAGATTTTGAGGTGTGTGTGGTGTAAGGAAAGAATCAGACTTGAAAGCACAAATAAAAAGGAGGTGAACATGATAATAAAGTTTTATACAAAGTGTAACAGCTTCAAAGAAGTAAAATTAAATAATCTTTTGGAGGTGAAAGTATGGGAAATTTTTCACCAAGGAGATGACATTTAAAATAAGTGGTGTTGGATATGAAGACCTCCCTGTTGCTTGAACAAAGACATGGATATGAAAAAGAGCATGGTCAGTTCAAGAAGAGGGATTGGTGGAATTCGGTGTAAATATAGCATTAATATGCCTCAGAGAGTCAGGGAGAGTAGAGCTAAGCTAAGCTTATTGTACAAATGATGCATAGACGTTCTCGAATTAAATTTTTCAAAGTTTGAATTTTATCATGACGTAAATGATGGAGATGTGATCTTGCATTATCCAATTGGAATTAGGAAGAATTTGGAGAAGCAGTTTAGGATAATGTTAAACACTTGAGCTTTGAAATCAAACAGCTGAATTTGAGGAATGCCTCTATTCATTTACTAGTTATTTAGGGTAATTGGTTCAACTCTTTAAGCCCAAATTTCTTATCCGAAAAATAAGAATAATATTTTAAATTACCTCAGGGGGTCTTGTAGGAGCGAGTGAGATAATATGTTAGAATCTGGTAATATTCTGTTTGAACATGATAAGTGTTCAGTACATGGTAACTATTATTCTTTATCTCTATAGAAAAAAATGCAGAACAAGATTATTGTATTAGTTCTATTTTTTTTTAGTCCACTAATTTTTTACTTAAGTCTATTTTGTCTGCTGGTATCAAAAGAGCAACAGGTTAGCCAGGGGTGCAGGCCATACCAGAAGGTGCTTACACCTACCTAGCTACCTAGCCACTAATTGAATCTGCCTTTGAGAGACAGGTGTTGACAAGCAGGCTTAGTGGCAAGAAGTCAAGAAGTAGGGTGAAAGCTTTATATCTGAAGCTCACAACTTTCTCTCTCTCTCTCTCTCTCTCTCTCTCTCTCTCTCATCGCTCTGTCTCTTTCTGTCTCTCTGTCTTGTCTCTCTGTCTCTTTTGTCTCTTTGTCTCTCTTCGTCTTTTTCTTTCTCTCTGTTTCTCCAGTGCTCTCTCACTCTTGCTATCACCTCTAATTAAATAGTTTCTATATTGAACTCATTTTTTAACTTCTACCCCACTTCCACGGAAACGCCCAAACAACTCTGCTCAAATTAACCCATTTCCCATTTATAAAAAAGAAAAAGTGCAGCTTGCTTCCAGCATTAATTTATTTTACATAAACATGCTCTTTGAGGCTAAAGCAAATCTGACTGGTTTTCAATGTGAAAATAAGATATAAAAACTGTTCTTGGAGTTATTTCTAGACAGAACTTGTCTCTAATCCTAATGTAACAGAAATATATATGATGGTCAGTATTTAATAATTTTTTTCATGTGTAAATTTCAAAGCACAGAACAACACAAAGCAGAACATTATATTCTGCACAAAAATATCACATTTCTCTATGAAGCTTCTTGCCATTTTTATCATTGTGCGAGAAGCAACATTTGCAGCGACCGGTTGGATTCTGTTTCCCTGATGTTGGTGGTATGCTTTTGGGGAAATGTCTTCCAGACAGGCGAAGAGATGTGACATCATCAGAACACAGATGACCTAGAAAATGTTGCTGCCCTGGCTTGCGATGCTTTTCCAGCATTCTTTCAATCAATGTCAATCTGAAGTTTACATGGCTGATTGTATGCTCAGGATTGTCCTTTTTGAACAGGATGTAGGAGTTCAGCACTGTAATGTTTAGAAGGTGGTAAAAGATACACCAACATATGTGCTTTTTGTGCTCAGTCAGATAAGAAGTGAGCATCTGATCAACTGAGTCCACTGCACCATATTCTCGTTATAATACACAATGACACATGGCTTCTTCGTTTTCTTTCCATTTCTGTTATCTAGTTCAATCACAGTACCATTATGGAAAGTTGACAACATTGGCATCTCCTTGTCGCACGATTTCAGAACCATAAGTTCACCACAGAATCTGGCTACAGTCATCTTCTTTGCAATTCTTTTTTTTCCCAGATCATTTGGCATCTATTTTCTGTTCACATGAGCTGTCCCAACTGCATCATTCCTGTTTTGATGTAATTCTATGAAAAGCATGAAAGATGTATAACAAAGTTTGGGGGTAAGGTTGCGACGGTAATCCATAAATTATCTCGGGTTAAATGCTGCCACCGGTGAATATTCTCGAGGCAAATGGGAAATGGGGTAAGGAATTAAAATCAATGATATATATTTATTATTAAGTGCTCTAGATTTTAATTTCAGATACATACTTCTCTTCCTTTTCAACTCTACTCCAGTTGTTGAGCCACCAAATAATTGGATTATTTCAATATATTGCTAGCTGTCTGTATCTTCTCTAATCTTTCTTTACAGAACTGGTAGGGTTTTATTGTTGTTGTTGTTGTTGTTGTTATTTAGAGCAAACATAATCATGTCATTTTTAGTCCATAATCTGACTTCTGTCTAATTCTTTAGCCACATCAACATCTCTCCCCATCTTGGCATGCTTCAGCCTAGGCCACAAGATATTATCTGGTTTAGAGCAGTGTGTATTGACCTAGGAGGTAAACATTTGTGGATTTGAATAACAGATCAATCATCACTATATATTATGTAAAAAAGATTATTACTGCTCTTTGAATAACAGTTATATGTAAAATAGTGCTAATAATATCTGCATTAAAATAGTTTGTGATTATTATAAATAGTATGAAGTACCTAGAAAAGTACCTGGCATCTTGTAGATTTCTAAAAATATCTGTTGTACTAATGAACAAACAAAAAATGAATGATCTCTAAAACTAATAATTCAAATAGTTAGTACCTTTGTACCTGTCTTTGCCTGGGATGCCTTTTACAACATTGGACAACTAATATATTTATATGAGTCACCTGATTTTGAATCTTAACATTTTACTGAACATTTTAGTCCAGTATTTTATGCTCTGCTATATGGGGCTATCCCTAAACAAATGAGGAGTTCAAGCAATTTAACTGGTTCTATATTTGCCTAAGTGATCTTACTTAAAAAGGAATAAATTTCATTATCCTATGGGCTACTTCTTACACAACCATGAAATCATGGACAGCTGTATCAGTTTTCCACCCAAGGAAGAAATTTTATTTTTAGTCCTTCACACTCTGGTATCTTTGCTTCCCCAATTTCTCACACTAGGAAGTTCATCAAGAATAAGAGATTTCTTTTACTTATGTATTCACAGCACAGTTCTGAAACCTAATCGAAGAGAAGTGAATTGACTTGCCCCTAATGTATATAATGACACAACACATAGCATAATTATAGACATGTCAGAGAGTTGTAGAAAATATAATGGGTAGATGCTCTAGTGGGGCTAGGGACAGAGAGGGTAACATGGAAATGAAGAGTTTAGAAGAAAGTTATATGATGAACCAGGGAGACTATACAATCAATAGAGTGCCTTCCTATGGAAATTAGAGACATGGGCTGCCTAGGTTAAAATCCCAGCTCTTCTCAATGCTTAGTTTTGTGATCTTGGAAAATATTTAATTACTAAGTGCTTTAGTTTCCTAAACTTCCCCAGCCTCAGGGGGGTATAGTAA
>NW_006494614.1:5966134-5986308 GCF_000325575.1 Pteropus alecto
TCCTAAGCCATATATATATATATATGTGCTCATATATATATATGGCTTAGGACAGTGTTTCTATATAAATGTTAGTCTTATTGTACAGGTTGGTAGTAAGGAATTATTTAGAGAGCTAGTATTAAAAGTTTTAGAGGAACTGCAGTAATTTTATCAAAAACTGTGCCTTATCAAGACTAACAAAGCACAGACTCAATCATGAGAATGAAGTTTCCAAGGTCAGTGGTTTTGGTTAAGTACATGGAAAAAAAAGCCTAGGTGTCTGGACAGATCTGAGATTACTTACACGGGACCTGTGAAGGGAAAATTCTCAAATGGTACTGGGAATGAGGAGAGAAAAGATGAAATGACAGAGCCTTATGGAAGCCTTTAGAGGTGATTTGGAAATATAGTCAGATTTTTTATAATTATTTATTTGGGAAAAGTGCTCAATTTCAAACAACTTGTAAGTGAATGTTTAAAAATAATTTCATTTTTAAGTTGTCTGTTTTATCTCATTTACCACAATAAAATTACTTTGTTTTCATCTTTCAGAAACAAATTAAATTCCAGAAGATCTGAACTATCCAGACAATAATTTAACTTGCTAAAGAGTACCGATAATTTAAATTATACATTCATGATAGTCAGTGTTTCATACCACTCAGAGCATCTACATGAGGTCAAAATGGGCACAGAAGCCTTCAGTTTTCCGTTCCTTTATGACACCAGTCTGGATGATCTTTTGCCCTCTCACCTCTCTCAGATAGAGGCTATCACACCATACCAGAACATTTCCTATTTCTTCCTAATTATGACCATCAAAATAAAATATTATAAATATAAAGTTATGTGCAAGGAACCAGCTAAGTGTTAAAACTATTCATGTTTCCCATAACCCTGTCAGAGAGTTCTCAAAGGCAACGTGACCCCCCCTCTGAAGGGCAGGAAGGATGAAGGGAGCACCTATTTAAGTTTTGTGCTATTGCCGCCCAAATTTCCAATGGTTTGAAGAAGCAAAGCAGGAGAGGGAATATGACAGCATGAGAGTAGCCACACATGGAGTGGCTAGACCCTTTTTCTTGCTGCTTAGAGCAGTAGAGAGGTCACATGAATCTGAAAGAGAGAGTCATGGAAGGGGTCATTTCCCTAAGTCAGAGCTAAGAGGGCAGTTCCAGTTTACTATAGTGAGAGAGTAGTAGGGGGACAGACAATCCAAAAGTTAACCTCTCTCTATTACTTCACATTTTCTACAGACCTTACCTTAATATTCCCAGCAAAATGGGGGCTATAATTTCTCTGTCTCACAAAATAACTATCTTCTTTCTCTGATTCGATAAAATATACTAAACGACACAAAAATCCTGCTTTTATTATTCTCTAATAACTTACCTAAAACATTTTATTACATTTTTGTTTTGTACTACAAGAGTTTTTATTCTTTAAGTGAAGAATTTAATGATTAAAAATGTCAAATCTCAAATTAACCAAACTTTTTCCTCAGTACCTAAGGAGAAGAGGTGAGTCAATAGCAGAGCCCATACTTTAAAATTAATAAAATAAGAAAAAAATGTTCTCACTGGTCCATATAAAACAGAATTGCCCTAAGATAAACAATAAAGCAGTGGCATAACTATAAAAAGGCCAAAATCAGCTTTTTAATACACACTCCTCGTTCTTCACTGTATCTTTTTTCATTGCTTCTATACCTTCTTTTTGACATTTTGATAAGCTTGCATTGTTTGCATTTAAATTCTAAGTGTGGCATCTTGACACTTTCATAGGACACATAATGAAAGTCACATAAGTTAACTAAACTAATTAATATATATCAATTTTTCTTGATTTCCTTCATTTCCTATCCCACCTCCTTGATGGTTGGTTATAGCATTAAAATGTTGATGTTTATCCATGGTTCATATCCAAAAGGATTTGTTAACTTAATTTGCTTTTCACATTCTCATTTTTAAGGATTTATGGTAGGATGAAGTGGTAACACATGGCAACTTCCACCCGCCTGGAGTACCATCTGGAGGTGCTTGGTTGTTAAATAATCATCCAGCTTTGCTTTTGTCATCTGAAGAAAAGAAGGATTAATAATACATTTAAAATGAGAATTTAAAAAATAATAACAAGCAGTATGTCCTAGGTAATATCTACAGAAGAGTGAGATAAATCATCACCGAAACTTTTTCATCTTTTCTACAGATAGATTAACTAATTAACAACCAAAAACAAATTTGCACAACAGTTTAGTAGGAGGACTGAAGAAACATAGTAGTGGGAGGAGATGAGGTCATTGGAAGGCAAGTTAAGACCAACTATGAGCAGTGTACTGGAACACACCTACTTGAATTATATACCATGGGTATTTTTATAACCTTTGCTGTATTACTAACTAAAGGAATACAGTTTTAGTTTATTTTGTTACTGAATATTGGCTTCTTTTCTTGCTGATGTTTTTTTCCAGAAGTTATATTAATTCGAATAATAGTACCACAGTTGTTTGAATAAAATGTTAAAAAGTACTTTTACAAAAGTATACAGACAACCTGATAAGAACATTGTCATCACTTATATGCAGAATCTAAGGAACAAAAAGAACAAACTAATGAAAAATAGACTCACAAATATAGAGGACAATCTGGGGACGGCCAGAGAGGAGGAGGGATTGGGAGGCTGGGAGAATGGGGTGAAGGGTTAAAGAACTACAAATTAGTAGTCAGTAGATGGTCACAGAGATGGGGAGCACAGCATAGGGAATGCAGTTAGCATTAATGTAATGACAATGGCTAGGTAGAGAGCTAGAGGAGGGAATTGGGGGGATCATTTTTTTATAAACATAAATGGCTAACCAATGTACTGTATACTTGAAACTAATAATAAAATACAGTAATAGAACAAATTAATAATGAAACAGTAAAAGAGAATGTAATGCCAACAAAAAATCATCTTCAGTGAGTGAAGGAATAATCATAAACCTAAAGTATAAAGAATGATTGTATAGTGCAATGGCATTAGTCAAACCAAGGGAGGAACCTAAAAATTGGACATGTGCAATAGGAACAGGATCCTGGTAGTCACTAACCAAAGTAATAGAACAAATTAATAATGAAACAGTAAAAGAGAATGTAATGCCAACAAAAAATCATCTTCAGTGAGTGAAGGAATAATCATAAACCTAAAGTATAAAGAATGATTGTATAGTGCAATGGCATTAGTCAAACCAAGGGAGGAACCTAAAAATTGGACATGTGCAATAGGAACAGGATCCTGGTAGTCACTAACCAAAAATAATGAAACAAGCCTGGAGACAAGTATCGTAATACATAAAACTTATCTAAACACAAAAATATTTACTATTTCAATAATCAGTATTTATAAATGAGACTTTGTTGTTTTAAAAAGTAAATACTCTCATATTTGATCAAAAATTGAAGTTCTAGCTCCATTCTATGCTATATAATTACTTGAAAGTTAAAACCCAGGTACTCGTAGCAAATCAAAGAAATCAATTACGATATTGGTAATTAGAGGTAAATGTTATGCAAAAAGTATAACATAAGCAAAGATAACTTTATAATGATAAACTATAAAAATCCACAATCGAGAATTATTAAAAATTTTTCAGTATGAATCAGAATTTATATTGAAGTTTTTTTATAAATACAAAAAAGAATAAACAAAACAATATAAGAAATTTAAACTCTATTATATATACAAACAAGTAAAGATATTGAGAAAATAAACATTTAAAATACTGTAAACTAATAAAGGAGATACAGAATTGTCTTTATCTCACTCTCATCTTTTAACACACACACACACACACACACACACACATCTCTCTCTCTCACCTTTTTTCACACACACACACACACACACACACACACACACACACACACACACACATCTGCAATATAGTTTATGCCCTGAACATACACAATGTACTTTAATTTTCCTTGCTCATGAGACATGAAAACAGACCCTGACAATTCTTCATACTTTAAGAAATTCTATAAAAATAGAAATAGTACATGCAGTGAAAGTACAAGTTAGTTGACATGAATCCGAATGTAAACTGTGGTCTTTGATGATAATGTTGTGTCAATGTAGGTTCATAAATTATAACAAATGCACCACTGTGGTGGAGGATTTGATAAGGGAGGAAGCTGTATATGTTTGGGGACAGGGAGTATATGGTAAATCTCTGTACCTTCCTCTCAATTTGGCCGTGATCCTAGAAGGGTTCTAAGAACTAGTCTTTTTAAAAAACAGTAATAAAATCCCAATCTGCTTTAATTTACCAAAAATCCAAATGGAAACAAAGACACCTAAACTACACCTAAACTAAAAAATTTCTTCTTGGCAGAGTGAAAACCAAGACTTAAGTTGCATAGTCTGGAAAGAAATATATTGATAACACTATGCATCAGTACCTATTAGCACAATTAAAGAAGTTCTCAGATGAGCTATATGCTAAATGCTTTTATTTTCTAAATAAGAAAAATTTTAAATAACAGATTTAAGCATTCAACTAGAAATGATAGAAAGAGATGACCAAAATAAATATGAGGAAAAATGGGAAAAGTATTAGTAAGGATAAAAACAAATAAATGAATTATAAAAATATTTAATAAATACAAAATAATACAGTAGTAAATCTACCAGAAAATTAAGAAAATAAGTAATTTTAAAAGCACACAATCAAAAATGATTAATAATTTAGAAATAAAGGGGCATTGAAATAGTTATGATAATTTGTTAAATATTTTTAAATAAATTCAGAAACCCTGAATGAAGCAAATAATATTCTGAAAAAATATACATTGTCCATAATGTACCATATGCCATCAAAATTAGTAGTTCATCAAAAATGAACCAGTATGACCATGAAAAAACACAGAGTGGGAGAAGGTATTTGGAATGCATATTAATATTAAGCTTTTATAAAGAATTCACGAATGAACACAGGCCTGAAAATCTAATAGAAAGATAGGTAACACTTGATAATAACAGTCTCTTTACAAAGGTAACACTTGAATGTTATGAGGCTTTAGTAGAATGATATTCTAATATATTGCTATTGACTTTGTAAAAGAGTACCAAGTTCCTAAAGAACAATTTGAAAATTTATTTAAGCCAAACGAATAAAAAATATTAAAATGTTAATATTCTTGAACAAATTATGTGATCCTTATCTTATTTATCCAAAGTTCAATTCACACAAATAAAAAAATGTAAGCACAAAATCTATGTAAGAGAAAAATCCAACAAAAAATGTTGAAAATAATATTTAATAACATTGAAAATTATAAAAAAATGATTAATTGACTTAATAAGTTATAAAATGGCATGTATGATATGAATGTTATTTCTGGGGGAAAAGTTGTATGTATATCTGCATACACCACACAAAAATGACTTATGTGAAAATTATAATTATCTGACTAATTTTCTATATTGAGCACTAATTAGTAGTGTATTGAACAGAAAATAATTTCATCTAAAAGATATACTTATGCAACTAGGCCTAAGTGTGAAAATACACAAGATCCTGAAATATCAGTGAATGGTGAAGATATATTTGAGCATTCACTGATCTCACTTTTTATGGTTTTACTATTGTATATTTCCAGTGTTTAACTGGAAGGTTTGGCACATGGAACACTGTCTAACATACACTGGGTGTTCTGTTGGAAACACCCAGCACAGCCATTTTTAGTAGCCTCTTTTGTATTTTGTGCCCATGCAGATCCACTGCATGATTTTCTATTGAGAGTCTCATTCTGTTCAGGACAGCTACCACTGTCACTAACCAAAAGCTGCTATCAATCATAATTTATTAAAACCTCAAATTCACTTCCAAATGTAGATTAAACATTTTCAAATTTCTGGGAATATCTCAGAGTAAAACCTATGAGACAACCATGGTACATTGTTTTAGTTAGAGTTTCTTATCTCAGTCAAAGGAACATTCAGATTATTTAGAAAACCAGCTCTTTTTTTAATAAACAACATTTATTGGCCTTCCTAATCCTTGAAATCACATATAATGACTATACTACACACTCTGTCTTCTATACATATTCCTTGTCATATTAAAACAAAAAGAATGGAAATTAACATTTATTAATCACCAACCTCATATCAGCCACAATGCTGGATACTTATCATGTAAAATTATTTTTTTCTTGTTAGAACTCTTGAGAGGTGGGAAGTTTTATTTTTTTTATTGAAGAAGGAAAGATAAATCTCAGAAAAGTTAAGAAACTTTAAAGTGATGAAAAATAGTATGTAGCAGAAGTGGTAATTGAGCATGTGTGCCTAACTCCGAAGATCCTGATTTTCTAATGTGCTATAGTGGTAGGCAACACAGCATAATAATCAGGACCTTATGCTTAGGAGTCAGACTGCCTGCCTTGGTCTGAATGCTAATTTCAACATTTATTGGCTATTTGATTTGAGTAAAGAAAGTTACTTAACATATCTTGGCACTGCTGTCTAGGTATAAAAGTAGTTTATACCCTCTCAGGTTATTATGAGGATTAAATTAGTGTATCTAAGTATTGAAATTAATTAGTGAAAATAATTTAGTAGTTCATGAATCATGGTACATATTTAATAATTTTTAGCTATAACTCTGATTTAGTTTCATCCTTACTATTATTCTATTATAGAATATTAATTTCTAAGATAAGTAATACCCTGATTTATTTTTTAAAAAGATGAAATCATGTTATTTGCTCTAAGGAAAGGAAATTCAGTAAGCACATTTACTGAAATAATTTTCTAACAATAACTACAAATGTTATAAACTGCTAATTTTTTCCTCTCTAGCTCCTTGCTGTACCTATTTATGCTTTTGAGAGGAATGAAATAGTATAGAGGTTTATTAAGTCTTTATGTTTTATCAATTACTAATTTTATTGCTACACATTAAAGGATACCAGATGGAAATAACATTGTTTAATAAATACTCTACCTCAGAGCTATATAAAAAAGAAGTATAAATTACTAACAAAGATAGTTCTGAACACAAACGTTTAAAGAACAGTTTAGGGACAAATTCAGTTGACACTTTCCAAACAATATTGGAAATAAAAAAGAAATGTTTAGAATAATGTTACACATTAATATAAAACTTCCATCAATGACTAACTTAATAGAGATTTTCAACATCTCTCATCACTGAAATTTTTACCACTGCTTTTGAGAATTTAATCTTTTGTTCTAACAGGACTCAATCTTGATTAGTTAAACTCCCCCCACAAACAAGTTTATTTAATGTTCCACAATTTCTTACCTTGAATTAAGTGAAAAAAATGGATAAACATTTCATGCTTCTTTGTCAAACAGATTTGTTTATATTTAAACGTCCTTAATCATTTCAAAATTATTTCACTTCCCTAATACATATGGCTGCCATTAAAAAAGATTGACATCATTTCTCATCTATAAGATTTGTTTTCTTCTTGGTAATAATGTTTATATTTTCTTTTTATGAGGTACTTTTTAAAAGATGATTTGAGATTTTTCTATTTGAATGGAAAAAGAACAACAAAAAACAACAGAAAATTAGAGTGAGTCTAAGTGAAAAGACAGACTCATTTTTTTGTTCCTATCTTAAGCATAAAATTAGTAAAAAAAAAAATTAGTGTGTGCCATTTACAAAAGGTAAGTAAAGATTTCTTACAATTTTGTTTTCTTAGGATTTGAGTGTGAATTTTTGGCATTATGCCTATTATGTAGTTGAATGTCCTTTGGAAAAATATTATAGAAACACATATGAGAATTATTTATTTGTTCGTCTATCAAGTATTTATACAAACCTGCAATAAGCCAGGATATTTCTCAGCTTTGGGACAGCAAAGAACATGTCCCCAGTTCTTAAAGCACTTCTGTACTGGGTGAGGTTGAGGGATATACAATAACTAACAGATAAATCAATCAAGAAGATAATTTCAAGTTGTTTTGTGGAGAAAATAATACTGAGTGAGATTGAAGGAGAAAAATAACTTTAGATCTTTTAATGGGCAGGGTTACTTAGATTGAGACCTTAGATCAAAAAAAAAAAACAACAAAAAAAAAACAAACAAAAAAAACAATATGAGACTGCTACTTGAAGATCCATATTAGAATATTGAAGACATAAGGAAGAGTCTCTGCAGTTGAAAAGGAAGAAAAGATTTTTGTAGTGTTTGAGTGACAGAAAGAAGATGTAATCTAAACAGATACCTGGACAAAGTAGTGAGAGATCAGGTTTTGTGAAGACCTGTAGGGTTTTCATTGTGTAGCTTTCAGCAATATATATTACATGTAATTTTTCTTTTAAAAGGATCACTTTAGCTTCTCATTTGTGAATGAATTATATTAAAGAAAAGGGGAATTAGAAAATTCCATTATTGTGGTTGTGTAGGCAAGAAAGGATAGTGATTTAACCTGCAGAGATTGCCTAGATGGATATAAGTGAACAGGTATGAGCTGTAATTTGGATAGGATCCATGGTGAACTGAATATCAAAATCTGAGCAATACAAAGGACTCAAATATGACTACACTTACTGCCTTTTGATTCTGAGTTACTGGGTGGTTCATATTGTCAGCTACCGATATAGAAAGGAAGAGTTTTGGGGAAATCATGTTCTCTAACTCTATCAATAATATCATTTATCATCACTTTCCTCATTTCATATTTATTTTCTAGCCTATGTAGAGTGATGTTGTTTTGACCAGACTAATATATGTTGTTATTTCCCAATACTAATACTTATCAGAATATGGGAAGTTCTCTAAAGAAACTTTAGAAAACTATTGGAGTGTTCTCTTCAAGGCATAACAATAAGTGCAAGCAATTTAGAGAAATTTCAAGTTTTACAGACTATCCATATTGTTAGACTACAAGAATATCTATTAATAATTAAAATATTAAAAGAATAATAATAAAATAATAACAATATATTACATAATTAAGAGAAAAATTAAAATCTCTCCCCCTCTACCTCTTTGCATAATTTTATTTAACACATGGTGTTTGTTCTGGGTAACTATTGCTGCATTACTAATGATCTCAAAATTTAACGACTTAAAATGATGGCACTCTTAATTTTGTGAACAAATCTATAGTTTTCGCAGGGCTCCAAGGAATAGCTTTTCTACTTGATGTAGCATCAGCTGCTATGGATCAAGTGAGGTTGAAGGATTCGCTACCAAGGTGGCTCACTGACATAGCTGGCATATTGACGTTGGCTGTCATCTCGGAACTGAGGGCATCATCTGAGTGTTCAGTTCTTTGCATGAGCTTCTCCATGAATCTACATGTGCTCCCTCACATACTGGCAACTGATTTCAATCAGCAAGTGTTCCAAGAGGCCCAAATAGAAGCGACAAAGCTTATAACTTAGCCTTAGAAGTCTCTAAACATTCCTGCAACATTCTACTGGCCAAATAATTCACTGAGGCCAGCCCAGGATCAACAGAAAGGGAATTAGACTCCACCTCTCAGAAGTAACAGCAAAGAATTTGTGGTCATTTTTAATCTACCACAGACCATCTTATTAAGTCTATGCTACTAATATGTAAATAAATGAATACATTTGAAAATATGTTTGGCTGTTCTGCCTTCTTGCATACTTCCTATTAAGGGCATTTCCAGTGAACTTTGCATGGGTACTAATGAGTATTTTTATGGTCCAATAAAGATTTGAAAAAGGAAATCCATACATGAGGATAAACCATAAACTCAGTTGCAGGTGGTTATGACAAACCAAGTTTTCAAGTAGAATTCCCATTACAATGATTCAATGCTAGAAAACAAATTGAAATGCCAAATATTGTTCAGTTGAGTTGTGTCCTCAGATAACGTTTTTCTAATTGCAGCTCTTGCTTTAGAGAACAGCAATTAGAAAATTACATATGCCAAGAAAAGAGGCTCAGAAAAGGCCTTGAGATTCTGGCTCTCACTATTGTTAATGAAGTCATACAATCTGTCTTTACTTATTAGGGTTTTTTAGCAGAGAACAGCTGAAAAGTAAGGCCTAATTAAAACGAAATTACAGAAAGGCAGAAAGGACTTTGATAAGTATATTTGAAAGAGGACTATTTTTTCACCTGTTCATGTGGTGAACATCTGTGTTTTTTTGGCAATTGTGTTTCCACTCAAAAAGAAGCTCCTAGTTCAAAGACTCATCCTCCCTTGTATCTATTTCTTTGAAGTGTTCTCTTGGATCACTTAAACTGTGGTAGCCAAACTATTTTGGCATGTGGGTATATAGATTTATTACAAACTGAGTCTCAGGATTCAATATTTTATCTTCTGTTCTGTCATTACATGCTTATGCTTTTTAACCAGGTTGTTTGACCACTTAGCCTTGCAGTTAAACAGAAACACCACTTTCACAGGCAAAGCAATAGTGAGTGTAACAAGATTCTTTGCCCACAAATTTTCATGAAAAGAAATGAAAAAAAGATGGTGAAATTGTTAACTGATGGTGATAATAGACAATAGAGAAGGTATGTATGCTGGTAGAGGAGGGGTCTCTGATATGCTTAATTGAGAGTGATTATAGTAACTAATTTTAGAGATTATCAATAGTGAAATGCAGCTTGCTCTTTGAAACCTAGTTTTAGGAATAAAGTTAAAATCCCCTTAATTTAGGTTATGACTTTAAAACGAAATATTATAATACACTCTTAAAGCGTACAAAATAACTTTGATATAAGAATCATTATACATATTTTCAATCATAACGTCAGGTTAATAAAACCCGGTCATTACTAATACATAAGCATATGCCACTCAGGGTTACTAGGTTTTACCAAAGCTTAGATTGATCACAAATCTAGGGAATCTGACAATGTACATTTAGAAAAAAACTCAGACTTTCTATGTCTCATGTTAAATAAATATTGGCCTGCATTAGTGATACTGATTTCATCCTAATTTTTTTTCTAAAATTGTACATGGTAAGAAGTATCAGAGTGACATATTAATACAATTTCTATTTGTTGAATTGTTCTGTTTCTCCCTCATATTAACAAAATTATCCTTGGGAATTATTACTAAATGGATATTTAAATATTTTCTCTTTCATGGAAAGCCACAATGTAGTTAAAAAGCTGGAGCTTTAAAATAAGAAAAACCTGATCAAAACTCAGGAAATGGAATAATCCCTCTAAATATTCAGCCAAATATTGAACTGAATATAATTCATTATATTGTTTCCTCATTTATTGTCCAGATAATTTTAACCCATTGATAGGCAGTGCAATTGTTAAGGTAGCTTTATGATTTGTATTTGGTATACTAATATATTTTGATTCAAGTCACCAGAATGGTGATAGATGACCCTATTTTTACTGTTTAAGAGAAAAGATAAAATCTTTACATGTTTCATCTTTAGAACAGAAAAATATGTCTGCTTAGCATAATTTAGTGTTTACTATTTAGTATTATCATAGGCAATCTCTTTTTTACATATAGGAATATTTACCTATGTTGCTTCACCTTAGTAAGGACGTTAGGATAATTTGTACTGCATCATAGCCATTTATTCTTTTTTATTCTTCTTCTAAATTGTCTACAGAAACATACATTTAGATATGCTGAAGCTATAAGGTTATGAAATTATTTTTTTTTTCTTTTTGATTCCCTCCCCTCTCCCTACTTCTATCCCTGATCTATGGATGTTGCCATCTCCCCTTAAGAACTGGATCTCTGAAGGCAGGGTGTCTCCTCCCACGCGCTTGCGGTGCACACTCGAGGCCCAGCGCACCCAGGGCCCAGCACACTCGGGGATCCTGGTGCACCTGGGGCCTGGCACACACAGGGTATGGACCGTGGCTGCACTGGGGCTCAAACCTAGGACCTTCTGCATGGAGAAACCGATCCCACATCTGCCCTGATGTATCTTACCCTCAACTGGTGCACGCTTCCTTGAAGGAAAGTGATCAGGGAAGTTGGCACTTTCTCCAGTTAAGACCATTGCTTATACCATGACAGTATATGATTAAAGGCTTAACTCTTTCATTTTTGGCCTGTTTTTTAATGGGCATCTGTCAGCTCAGCTGAGTTCATGATACTTGGTACAGTTATTGTTGTAATATAATCAGATCTGGATTTCAGCAAGATCATTCGGTCTATAATATGAAGAAGTGATTAGAGCAGGATGAGACGAGCAGTCTTTACAGAAATCTAAGTGTGACCTAATGCTGTCATATATTAGGTTAATGTAGTGTGATGGAGAAAAGTAGACATATTACAGACATATGTTATAAGTAGAATCAGCAGGGCCTGGTGATTGATTGAAGATAGGAGATTAAGAATGAGGGAGAAATTAAGCATGTGTTATGCCAAAATTCATGTTGAAGTCCTAACATCCAGTACCTCAGAATGTGAGTGTGTAGGGGGAAAGGGTCTTTAATGAGTTAAGTTAAAATGAGGCCGTTATGGTAAGACATGTTCCAGTATGACTGATGTCCTTATAAGAAGAGGAAATTTGGACACAGGTACAAAGGGAATCTCTTGTGCAGACATCAGAAAAATGATGTTCATTTTCAAGCCAAGGAAAGGGACCTCAGACTAAACCAACACTGCCAACACCTTGATATTTGAATTCTATCTTACAGAGTTGTGAGAAAAGAATTCTTTGTTTAAGCTACCCAGTCTGTGGTACTTTATTTTGGCAACTCTAGCAAACTAATGCAGAGTGATATCCAATTTTTCTGACATAAACTGGATGTTGGGTAGCTGTGCTCCCCAATATATTAAAATTAGCTGAATGAGCGATCTGGGGAATGGGAATCAGAGCTTATAGCTTCAGTTGAGTTCAAGGTGTCGTTGGGCATTCATATTGAAAATTCATGTATTCAATCTATGGATCTGAGGCTCAGAGACAGCTCTGTACTATAAATAACGATCTATGAGTTATGATGCGATATGTAAAATACCATGAAGCATAATACAAAATGTGAAATTGGCCACAATATCTACATACTTGGAAGTAATTGTGTAGACTTGTTCTATATTTCTATCCCTGTACAGTGCTATTAAGAACTTCCTACAAAGAAGTAAAGATAAAACTAATGTCAGTGCCTAAAACAGTGCTTTGTAAATGCAGAACATATATGTTAGAATAAAGATAAAGGCTTAGAACATAAGACCAGGGTCAGTGGAAGAGGTCTATAAGTATTTTAATAAACTAATCCTTATTTAAGTCTACCTAGATTTTCAAAGGAAGATGTGGTGAGCTTTAAAGACCAAAGGAGACATTTAGAGAAGAGATCAATGATAATCACTCGAGTCCATTCTATCAGTTTATAAAACTTTCATAATTTGATTTTTGACATATTATCTGTGACTGTCATCACAGAACAATACGACTACAACAATTGGAGAACATATAATCATGCACCGCATTACAACATTTCGGTCAATGACAGACCTCATACAAGAGTAGTTCTGTAAGATTATAATGGAATAGAATATTTTCTATTGTCTAGTGACATTGTAGCCCATAACTTCAAAGAATTTGCCAAAGATAAAGCGGTTGCAAAAATCAAGATTATATTTGAGATGGCAAACCACCTTAACCACTGTGGGGATAAAGATGACACTAAGGTGCCCTAAGAGGTGATAACCTGAGGAATTAACTAAGGAGTTGTTGGAACTGAAACAAGAACAAGAAGAGTTGAAGAAGAGGCCAGAGAAAAGAAAATTTCAAGAGAAGAAAAAGAATCTTCTCAAGAAAATTTACAGTGAAGGGATTAACAGAAGCTTTCTCAGACCTCAAAAAACTCCTTAAAATATTTGAAAACATGAACCCAAATACTGAAATATTTTTATTAATAGAAAGAATTGTTCATGGTGCTTTATCTGCTTTTGAGAAAATATATGATTAAAGTAAAAAAAAACAAACAAGCAAACCACCATGAACATATTTCTGAAAAGAGTGACACCTCCTCAAGAAGAGCCTCAGGCAGGTCCTTCAGGAGGTATTCCAGAAGGAAGCATTGTTATTGTAGGAGATGATGGCTCCATACATGTTAATGCCCTTAAAGGCCTTCCAGTGGGACAATATGTGGAGGTGGAAGGTAGTGACATTGACCCTATGTAGGCCTAGGCTAATGTGTGTGCTTGTGTCTTAGTTTTTAACAAAAGAGTTTTAAAAGTAAAACAATAAAAATTTTAAAAATTAAAAGTGAAACAATAAAAATTTTAAAAATTAAAAATAGAAAAAAGGCTATAGGATAAGGATAAAAAAAAGGTATTTTTGTACAGCTTCACAATGTGTTTTTGTTTTAAGCTAAGTGTTATTATAAAAGAGTCAAAAAGTTAAATGTATAAAGTAAAAGTTTACATTAAGCTAAGGTTAATTTATTTTTGAAGAAAGAAAAAAACCTTTTTATATGTTTAATGTAATTTAAGTGTACAATGTTTATAAAATATCTAATAGTGTCCAGTAACGACCTGGACTTTCACATTCACTCGTCACTCCCTCACTCTTACCCAGAGCAACTTCGATCCTTGCAAGCTACATTTATGGTAAGTGCTCTATACAGGTGTACTATTTTTGATCTTTTATATCATATTTTACTCTACCTTTTCTATGTTTACATATATTTAGATACACACTTTTACCATTGTGTTATAATTGCCTACAGCAGGGATCCCCAGCTGACGGGTCTGAAGCCCTGTTCTGGTCTGTGGCCTGTTAGGAACCAGGCTGCACAGCAGGAGGCGAGTGGCAGGCCAGCGAGGGAAGCTTCATCTGTATTTGCAGCTGCTCGCAAGCACTAGCATCACTGCCTCAGCTCCACCTCAGGTCATCAGGCATTAGATTCTCATAGTAACACGGATCTCTAGTGCCCAAAAGATTGGGGACCACCGACCTACAGTACAGGAACACATTGACCAGGGACAATGGGCTATATCATATGTGTGTAGTAGGCTATACCATCTAGGTTTGAGTAAGTACACTCTATGATACTTGCACAAAAACAAAATTGCTTAACAATGCATTTTTCAGAAGTTATCCTTATTATTATGTGACACATGACTGTACTAGGGAAACTATCAGCAAAATGGAACCCACACCTTCAGGGGTAAATAAGTCTGGGAAGTGCTTTGAGGCAACAGCAGTATATAGAAGCAAGAAAACAGGATTTGCACTAACAGAAGTCATCCTAGGGCACTGACAAAGGTTTAAATGAATGAGAAAGGGATTTTTAACCTTTCCTCCTCTTGCTTCAACACATGAACACATATTAAAAGACAAATCCAGATATTCCAAAAATTTATTCGATTCAATTTCCTTATAATTTCATAGAGGATCATGTGAACTTTTGATTTTAATCTAGGTGCTTGCTTTTCCCCTCTGGTTTGAAAAAACTAACTAATAATTTTGCTCAAAATCATGAATTCTTTTTCAATATACTTGACCCAAATTCACTGCTCTCTGAAGTTTTGAATTCCTTTTCCTAATTATGATGATGGCAGATTTTTGAGGAGCAGATAGATATACTTTTGCCATGGACACAGCTAAAAGATTTAACTTCAAGAATCAGAACATAACAATTATGAAAATTTCTCTAAATTCTTTCCTGAAGTCTATGCATTTGTGTTTACTTTTTTGAACATATGAAAAAAACTATTGTAAACCACGATGTGAAAAAACACATTCAGCAATGTTAAAGCCTTTTCAGAATTAGCCTCTCCAAAAGTCTACAACTTTTCAAGTTTTTGGAGTGCTGCTTAAAAATATCAAACAGCAAAGATGCACTCCTAGAAATTATAAGCAATTTGTGCATCAAACAATATGTACAATAGTACTATACAGTAAATTGGACCAGCTGCCTATGCCTACCATTACAGCTGGTTGCAAAGTATATAATTTATGTTTTCTGCAGTAGAAAGTGGGAAGGTTTTTTAAAACTGTTCATGCTTTTATAAAGAGCCTTTTCCTGTTTTATTTTTTTAACCATTGTAAGCTCAAAAGAGGTGTTATTTTGCTATTATGTTTAATGTTAATCCATTTCTATTATAGTTGAAGGGTCTATCAAAGCACTTTCCCTATGACCTCTCATTCCATCTTTATCAGTAGATGATTTAAACACCTACTTATCTTCATATTTTTCTTAAAATATGAGTGTATTTTATGTTTTAAAAAGGCATTGGCAACGGCTATTATAAGGATTAATGATAAATAATTGGCTCTTAAAACTCACAAAATGACATGTATTGATCTAAAAAGTTAAAGAAACAATGTTTTCTTTTGATAAACTGAACAAGCCTTGGTTCAAAAATAAATATAGTGCACACTGATTCATTTTAGAATCTGCTCCCAGAGGATTAAAACCTGCGAGGAAATTTTCATGAGCATATCAAAATCAATATTTTTAAAACTTGAATATTGTCCATAAATTAGTTCCTCTTTTGTGTTTTTTAATACATAACCTCCTGGGCTAAAAATAGAGACCTCGGTTTTTTTTTTTTTTTCTTAAATTACGCTTTAATTTTGAGAAAATTATTGATTTACATGTATTTATAAGAAATAATACTAAGAGAGCTTACTTACCCTTTACCTAGTTTCTTCCGGTGGTAACATGCAAAACTATAGTACATTATCACTGGTGGTATGTTGCCATTGATGTAGTAAATACACAGAACATTTCCATCACCAAAGGATCACTTGTGTGGTTCTTCTGAAGCCACACTGCTTTCCTTCTACCCCACCTCTCATTAATCCCTGACAATCACTAATCTCTTCTCCGTTTCATAATTTTGGCATTTCAAGAATGTTATCAAAATGGAATCACACAGTATTTAATCTTTGGGGATGGTCTTTTATCACACAGTATAGTTCTTTGGGGATTCATCCAGATCAACAGTGCATTTCTTTTTACTATTAAGAAGTATATTAAAGTATTGCTGAGTAGTACTCCATGTTTTGTTTGATCATTCACTGCTGAAGGCCATTGAAGAGGTTATTCCAGTTTGGAGATCTTATGAATAAAGCTGATATAAACGTTTGTGTATGGGTTCTGTCGTGAACATAATTCTTCTTTTCTTTGGATAAGATCGCAGGAGTGCAATTTCTGGGTTGATTGGTAGTTGCATGTTAACCTGCCAAACAGTTTTCCATATTGGCTGTATACTCATTTGTCCCAATAGTAATGTTCGAGTTATCTTTTTTTTTTCACATTTAACCATCATTTGGGTGGTCACTTTTTTTTTTTTTTTTAAATTTTAGCCATTTGGGTACCTATGTAGAGGTATCTCTTGAGGTTTTAATGTGTCTTTATGTAAAGCCCTATGGTGTGTAACTTTGTTTTTACTTTCTTATTTTCCATTTGTATATCTTTTCAAGAGAAATTTCTCTTCATGACTTTTGCCCGTCATCTAATTGGATTATTTTATTTTATTTCTTGTTGAATTTTGAAAGTTCTTGATATATTCTAGACACTAGTCTTTTGTATATATATTTTAAATATTTTTCTCTGCTCTTTTACTTGTCTTTTCATTTTCTTTCCAAAGATTATTATAGACAAATATTTATGATTCTGCTGAATACATACTTATCCATTTTCTTTTTATATAGATCAGGCTTTATGTGTTAAATCTAAGAATATTTTGACTGGCTCTAGATCTTGAAAACTTCCTCTTTTATAACTTTATAAAAAGGTTACACTTCATGTTTATAATCAAATTTTACTTTATTTGTGTATAATGTGTGACACTTGGTTCAGTCTCATTATCTTTGCCTATTGATGCTCAACTGCTCCAGCATGATTTAATGAAAAGGCTGTCTTTTTCATCATTTAATTGCTTTTGCACCTTTGTCAAAATCAGTTGGGCTTTGAAAATTTTATACCCACAAAATTGATAACTTAGATGAAATAGACCAATTTTTTAAACGACACAATTTGCCAAAAGTCATAAAAGAAGAAACAGACAATACGAATAGGGCTATATCTATAAAGAAATTTAATCGATAATTCACAGCTCCCTAAAACAAAAAGCAAAAGGCCCAGATGGGTTCATTGGTAAATTTTACTAAATATTTCAGGAAGAAGTTACAATAATTCTCTACAATACTCTTTCAAAGTATAAAAGAAGGAAGACTACTTTCTAATTCATTCTATGAAGTTCATCTTACCCTAATACCAAAACCAGACAAAAATATTATAAGAAAACTACAGACCAGTATATCTCATGAAAATAGCTTTAAAAATTCTCAGTAAAATATTGGCAAATATAATTCAATAAACTACAAAAATAATTAGACATCAAGACTTGTTCATAAATGACATGACTGCATTTATAAAATTAAAAAAAAAAAAAACAACAACTACCACCTTCTGGAACTAATAAATGATCATAACAAGGTTGCAGGATACGAGATTAATATGCAAACTTCAATAGCTTTCCTATATAGTACCAATGACAATGTAGAAATTGAAATTAAAAATAATGCCATTTATAAGAGCAACTAAAAAATCAAATATTTAGGTATAAACCTAATGAAATAGATATAAAATCTACTTGAGCAAAACTATAAAACTCTGATGAATGGTATCAAAAAAAAACTGAATAAATGGAGAGATAGCACATGTTCATGAATAGGAAGACTCAATATTGTCAAGATGTCAGTTCTTTCCAAACTGATCTGTAGATTCAACGCAATTCCATTCAAAATCTAGAAAGTTATATATTGATATCAATAGATATTGATAAACTGATTCTAAAGTTTATGTGGAGAAAAATAAGCCCCACAATAGCAAACACAATATTGAAGACCAAAGTTGAAGGACTGACATTACTCAAAGACTTACTATAATATCATAGTAATAAAGACAGTATAGTATTGGCAGAAGATAAATGGATCAAAGTGATCAATGGAACAAAATAAAAGCCTCATTATAAACCTCCACAAATAT
The DNA here is from genome assembly GCF_000325575.1 of Pteropus alecto. NCBI lineage: Eukaryota > Metazoa > Chordata > Mammalia > Chiroptera > Pteropodidae > Pteropus > Pteropus alecto. The sequence continues at coordinate 5,985,049 of NW_006494614.1, forward strand.
AGTCAACTCATTTTGATAAAGAGTGAAGGCAATATGAAGTAAAGCTTTTCTTTTCAACAATGGTGTTGAAACAACTGCATAGGTACATAAAAAGGATGACTGTAGACATAGGACTTACACCTTCATAAAAACTAACTAAAAATGAATCACAGACATAAATGTAAAACATAAAACTATAAAACTAGAAGATAGCAAAAGAGAAAGCTTAGATGAACTTGAGTATGGTGATGACTTTTTAGATAGAACACCAGAGGCACAATCTATATAATAAATAATTGATAAATGGGATTTCATTAAAATTTAAAACTTTAACTGTGTAAAAGTCACTTTCAAGAGAATGAAAAGACAAACTAAAGGCTGGATAAAAATATTTGAAAATGACACATCTATAAAGGACTGCTCTGCAAAATATACAAGAACTCTTAAAACAGCAATGAAAATAAATAAATAACTTGATTTTAAAATGAGCTAAAGGCCTGAACAAACACTTCAGAAGAGAAGATAAGCACATGGCAAATGACCATATGAAAATGTACTACACATCATATGTTAATAGTAAAAAATAAAACAAAGATGAGATGCTGCTGCATACATTTTTCCATAGTCAAAATCCAGAAAATTGACAATACTAAATGCTGATAAGGCTGTAGAGCAACAGGAACACTCATTTATCGCTGGGAGAATAGAAAATGGTACAGCCATTTTAAAAGACAATTTGGCAATTTTTTTTTTTTTACAAAGTTAACTATATTCTTACCATATACTCCAGCAATCATACATTTTGATATTAAACCAAATGAGCTGAAAATTTATTCCCACACAAACATTTGCACGCAGATGTTTATAGCAGCTTTATTCATAATTGACAAAACTTGGAATCAACCAAGATGTCCTTCAGAAGATGAATGGATAAATAAACCATGGGATATCCAGAAAATGGAATACTATTCAGTGCTAAAATGAAATGAGTGGAAGAGTGTCTAAGATGTCCTCTTCCCATGAAAACACTTAATATACACCTACCTATAGAACAGTTCCCTCCTGAAGAATAACTGAGGGCTAATTGAGCAGCTTCTGCACACACACACACACACACACACACACACACACACACACACACACACAAAGAGGGAAAGAACACATAGAGAAGTGTAGGAGAGATGGAGATATGATAACCATGAGAATTTTACCCCAGTGAAGTAAACTGCAGTAGGGAGAAATATCCCTGAAAGGCTTACACGCAGACTACCCTGCCCTGTG
>NW_006494614.1:5986435-6001741 GCF_000325575.1 Pteropus alecto
GCTGCTACAATGCACCCCAGGCCACAACCAGCGCCTGCTCCAGACCCAGCCAGTCTGCACACCAGGGCACACCAGTGCTATGCCCAGCTGCTTTGGCTTTATTTGACCTACCAATGACATGCAGCATATACAGTCTACAGCAAAGTCACTCCTACCCAAGATCACTCCTTCAAGATTAGGAGAGGTAGCTATTTCATCTAATTCATGGAAACAAACAGAAAGTCAGACATAACAAGGAGCCATAAGAATGTGTTCCAAATGAAATAACAAGAAACCTCCCTTACCACTCCCCCTAAAAAACCATAATGAAACAGAGATAGATAATTTGCCTGGTAAGGAATTCTAAGTAATGATCATGAAGATATGCACTTAACTTCAGAGAAGACTAAAGGAACAAAATGAGAACTTTAAAAATAAATTAGAAAATATGAAAAAGAACCAATCAAAGCTGAAGAATACCATAACTGAAATACCAAATACTCTGTAGGGAATTAACACAGAACAGATTAGAGGCCTGGAAGAGTAGAAATCAATCAGAATAGCGAAAGCAAAAAAATGATAAAAAACAAGAATAGTTCAAAAGACATCTGGGACAACATCAAGTATACTGGCATTCATATTATAGGGATCCAGAAAGAGAGGAAAGAGAGAAAGGGGCAGAAAACTACTTGAAGTAATAATGGCCGAAAACTTTCCTAACCTATGTTAAGAAATTGACATCCAGATCCAGAAACCACAGGGTTCCCAAACAAGATAAACCTAAAACAATCAACACCAAGACATTTTATTATTAAAATAGCAAAAGTTAAAGATAAAAGAGAATCTTGAAGTCAGCAAGAAGAAAACAACTAGCCGTACAACAGGGAAACTGCATAAGGCTATCAGTTGATTTTTTCAGCAGAAACTTTGCAGACCAGAAGGGAGTGGCAGGATATATATAAAGTGGTGAAAGCAAAGAACTTACAACCTAGAATAATTTACCTAGCAAAGTTATCATTCAGAATTGAAGAAGAGATAAAGAATTTACTAGACAAGAAAAAACTGAAAGAGTTCATTACCACTAAACTGGCTTTACAAAATGTTAAAGGGTCTTCTTTAAGCCATGAATAGAAATATATAACCAAAAATAATAAAATATATGAAATAAAAATATATCACTAGTAATGGTAAATATGTAGAAAAGGCAGTGGATCGGCCACTTAAAAAGGTAGTTTGAAGGTTAAAAGACAAAAGTAGCAAAATCGACTATAACTACAATGTGTTGTTAGGTGATAAACAAAATGAAATTTCTGAAATACATAAAAAAAATAAAGTGTGGAGGGCATAGTAAAAACGTGGTGCTTTTAGAATGAATTCAAACTTAAATGTTTATTAGCTTAAAATAAACTGCTATACATATAGGCTGAAATATATGAACTTCATGGTAACCACAAACCAAAAACCTACAAAAGATACACAAAAAAGTGAAGAGAAAGTGACTCAAATATAACATTAAAGAAAACCAGCAAATCACAAGGGAAGAGACCGAGTGAAGAAGAAAGGAACAGAGAAGTACAAAAACAACCAAAAAACAATTAACAAAATGGCAAAAAATGCATACTTATCAATAATTACTTTAAATGTAAATGGACTGAATGCTCTAATAAGACATATGGTTGCTGAATAGATTCAAAAAATAAGACCTATCTCTATGCTGCCTACAAGAGACTCCCTTTAGATCAAAAGATACAGACTGAAAGTGAAGGGATAGAAAAATATTCCATTCGAATGGAAACTAAAAGAAAGTTGGGATAGCAATACTCAGACAATAAACTTTTAAATAAGGAGTGTACATAGAAACAAAGTAGGGCATTACATAATTATAAAGGGGTCAATCCAACAAGAGGATATAACATTTATAAATATCTATACACCTAACATAGGGGCATCTAAATATATAAAGCAAATATTAACAGACGTAAAGGGAGAGATTGACAGTAATACAATAATAGTAAGGGACTTTAAAACCTTATTAGGACTAATAAATTTAATAAAGTTGTAAGATATAAAACTATTATACAGAAATTTATTGCATTTCTATACACTAATAACAAACTATCAGAGAAGTTAAGAAAACAATCCCATTTGCAGTTCCATTAAAAAAAGAGTAAAATACCTATGGATAAATTTAACCAAGAAGGTGAAAGATCTATACTCTGATAACTATAAGGATGAAAGAAATGGTAGACAACACAAATAAATGGAAAGATATGCTATGACCATGAATAAAAAGAAGTAACATCATTAAAATGCTCATACTACCCAAAGCAATCTACAGATTCTATGCGATCCCTATCGAAATGCCAATAGCATTTTTCACAGAAATAGAACAGTATGGAGGGTCCTCAAGAAATTATAAATAAAACTACCATGTGACCCTGCAATTTTACTTCTGGGTATTTATTTGAAGAAAATGAAAACACTAATTTGAAAAAATGTATGCATCTCTATGTCCTGCAGAGCAGGTGACGTGCCCTTGGAGGAGGTTCCCAGACTTTACTAGAAAAATTCTGAGCGACGGCGGTCCTTCTGTGCTGACGAAGGCCAGGCCACCTCTTGAGTCCTATGTCCTGCAGAGCAGGTGACGTGCCCTTGGAGGAGGGACTTTACTAGAAAAATCCTTCCCAGACTTTACTAGAAAAATCCTTCTGTGCTGACGAAGGCCAGGCCACCTCTTGAGTGCTGTGGTAACATCTGGTGGCCCCTCTTTCTGATGGACACTGAACACACCCCCTCTGGTCACTTCCGTCCCTCTCCTGTGTATTCCATTCACAGCCCTGTCACGACAGATGCAGCTGTTCTCATAGAAGACAGCTCAGCCAGGGCTTGTGGCATGTGTCACCATGGCCCAGCACCTGACACTCAGAGTGCTCTGAATGAATAAATGAATGAATGAATGAGTGAGTAGTGAGTGAGTGAGTGAGTAGATATGAAGGAGGGAAGGTAATTCGTACAACCACATGTCAATCTAGCTCACCCCAAAAAGTAGCTGGTGGTGGGAGAATCATTTATAATAGCCAAGTTGTAAAAGCAACCTAGGTGCCCATCAATGGATTTTAAATATATAAAAATGTAATGTATACAATAAGGTATATATTATCTATGACATATATATAATATTACTCAAGCAATAAAGAAGAATTAAATTTTACCTTTTGTGACAACATGAATAGACCTAGAGAGTATTATGCTAAGTGAAATAAGTCAGATAGAGAAAGAGTAACACCATATGATTTCTCTTACATGTGGATCCTAAAGAAAATAAAACAAAACAAATGCACAGAAAAACAAAACAGAAACAGACTCATAGATACAGAGAACAAACTTATGGTTTCCAGAGAGGAGGAGAGTAGAGTGATAGGTGAAAAAAATGAAGGGAAATAACATATTCAAATTTTTCATTATAAAATAAATGTTATGGGGATATAATATTCAGTGTGGGAATATAGTTAATAATGTAATGGCATTGTATGGTGACAGATTATTACTAGTCTTATGGTGATCACATCATAGGTATATAAGTATTGAATCGCCATGTTGTATACTTGAAAGTAGTGTAAGATGTGTTAACTCAAAAAAAAAAAAAAAACAAAGAAAAAGAAACAAGCTTTCAAGCCATGAAAAAGCATGGAGGAATCTAAAAGAAATAATAATTGAGAGAAACCAATCTGAAAGACCAACATAATGTATGATTCCAACTACATGACACAATGTAAACAGGACAATAAAGAGAGAGTAAAAAGCTCTGTGGTAGCTAAGATTTTGCAGTGAAGGAATTGATGAATAGATGGAGCACAGAGGTTTTTTTAACACACTGAAAATACTGTATATGATCGCATTATGATAGATATGTGTCATTATATATTTGTCCAAACCCATAAAATGTTCAACATCAAGAGTAAACCATAATGTAAATCATGGACTTTTGTTGATTATGATATGTCAAGTAAGATTTGAACATTTTCTAATAGTCATAGTAATAGATATTGATTGATTTGGAGAAAATGACTTTTGAACTTCATCTAAAATTAATATACAAATTTAATGCAATTCTGAAGAACATTGAAGAAACAATTTTTGTAGATATAGACAATATTATCCTAAAATTTATATGGAAAGGCAAAGGAATTAGAATAGCTGACACATTTTTCAAAAAAAATATAGGAAGAATCAGTGTGCTTGATTTCAATTCATTATATAGCTACAATAATAGTCTGTGGTATCAGTGGAGGGATAAATACATAAATCAATGGAACAGAATGGAGAATCCAGAAATAAACCCACACAAATATACCCAGGTAATTTCTTTTAAATTAAGATTATATTTTTGAGAGCAGTTTAAGATTCACTGCAAAATTGAAAATATAACCCCTGCCCCCATGTGTGCATAGCCTACCTCATTATCAACATCCCAACAGAGTGGCACATTTGATATAACTGATGTACCTACACTGACACATTATAATCACCAAAAGTCCATAATTTATGTTATGGTTTACTCTTGATGTTGAACATTTTATGAATTTCAACAAATGTATGATGACATATATTCATCATTATGCTATCATACAGAGCATTTTCATTGTGTTAAAAACCCTCTGATTTTAGGCAATATATGCCTATTTCTATCATTAAATCATAAACTACTTCAGGAAAAGAATCTTTCAATATCCATCCATGTATTTCTAAGGTCCAGCTTGTTTGTGTGTGAGAGAAGATGTTCAATAAATCTTTGCTTAATGAATTGTATCAGTGTTATTAACTTTAGCAGGTTATACTGCACTCTCAAAATTTATTTTCCAATGCAATATTCATTACTCGAAATAATATCATCCTTTTAAAACTTGATTCATACCTCTTTTCCCCATGATAGCTTTTCGTGTATTAGTTTTTGTAGTTTAGAAAATGTCTCTATTTGTCTAATAGTTAATTCCACATAAGCATCAAAACTCACTTTAAGTTTTATTTGTGTATGTGTGTGTCTGTGTTGTAGGCTTTATGAGGAATTGTTGTTCATTATACCTGTGTAGGAAATTACATTTATGAATGTGTGTTAACAGATCAGATTTTTACAAGAGATAACAGAGATCAAATTCATTGCCTTTCTTTTTTCTTTGCTGTTGTCTATGTAAAGCCTGAGATTACAACACACTAACATTTATTTTCCATGTACCTTTTTCAAATCAAAACTACCTTTGTAAAGCTGTTAGGCATTTATGTTTCTGATTCCCACCAGTACAAAACACCCAGGGACCATAGATAAATAAAGGTGCTCTATTATTGTGGATTACATTTTGACATATTCCTCTCTCTTTTCAAATATTGTATATTCTTGTATCTTATGAAAAGTCTTTCTGGTCGAACTCATCTGATGAATTCCCTTCAGTTTATGGATAATATTCAATTTTTTGTATCATTTAATGGGGAATTAAGTCTACAGTTTCTCTTAACAATGCTTTTACTGCAATTAAATCATTACTTAAAATTAATTCTGATTTTTTTTTTTTTTACTTCTTTTTGTATGCTTTGCTTTTCCTCCCAGCTGTGGATTCCTGGAAATCTGCAGTATATAATATATTATAAATATATGTTTATGATTTGATTTGAATAATTTATACCCGAAGTGCACAGTTAATGGTCAGTTGTGACCCAGAGGCTATGCTTTAAAAGCCTTTAGCAGCATCTTTCTTCTATTCTTTTTTCTAGTATATTGGCCAAATAATAATTCAGAATATTTTTGTTGTAATGAATATTCATATGGTCAGATCAAATGATGGTTAAGATCCTAGTTCTCTGGTCAGATGGTCTCCACTCAAATAGTTTCTGTACCATTTCTATTACCCCTGTGACTGAGAGTTAATTATTTAGCCTTTCAAATACATATTCTTAATGAAGATAGTAAAATTATTCATTGTAATAAGAAAAATTGTATAATGTTGTGATAAAAAAAGTAGTCAAATTTATTTTGATTGAATTTCATTAAATATCACAAACTTTTAAGAAATGTGTCTTTATGCACTTCACTGCATGAGGATGAAACAAAGACTTCGTTATGAGGATGAAATGACACAATATGTGTAAAGCCCTTGGTATATGCTTCCAGTATAGTAAGCATATGGTAAACGTTGCTAATTATAAATGGTGTATCTTTAAAGATGCCTATTCATTTTTCCATTCACAATTACAGTGTACAAAGTATTGCAATTATTTAGGAAAATGTTACCAGTTACTTCATATTATTATTCATATTATTACTATTACTATTATTATTATTTTATTATTATACTATCCTAGAAGAACACTGTTACAGCACCTGAAAGTTTTGAATACAGGTGATGAAAACCTCAGTTTTGAGAGTTTTCTCTAAAAATATGTGTATTGCATTATTATAAAGAACATTTATATACTCTCAATAATGTGCAATGTTAATATAGAGTATTTTAACTGTTGAATTTGTTTTTTTCCCCAACAACATTCTGCCTACATTTCTGGTGCACATATTCAATTTTAACAAGGATGATTCTATGGATGATTATTACATTCACTATAACACCACCCTCTTAGACTAATTTGCATCACCAATGCTGTCTCAATGTTCTGGTAAAATAGTCTGATGTTCTCTCATCAAATTTTAGTAAACATTCTGTGCTTCTGTAGAATGTTATCTCACTGGCTTCCGTTTATCTCCTGGGCATGATTTTAGTTAGAGGGCAAGCCTTAGGGATAGAGGTTTGAAAGATCCTTTAAAGAACAAATAGTCTTTCTGCCTTGGCGGCAGTCAGCTCGTCTTTGGTCTAATCCTAACGAAATTGATGCATATTTCTGAAGGTTTGTGGGAATTTACATCATGGCTGTTTTAGCTTAATTTTATTGTTTGTCATCCCTCCAGGTTACTGTGAGTCCGGAGTGATTTCAGAAAATTGAAATAATGAAATAATACCAATTGAAAAAATGATTGCTACTTATAGAACATTAATCTGTAGAGTTCAAACTCATTAATCTAGATCACTTCCCTTTGAGAGAGAAGGAAACACACATGGCAATGCAATCGAGAGGTCAGACTGAAATTTAAAATATGAAGTGATATTAAAGAACTTCAAGGTTATATAATAAATAGTAGGTAAGTTAGAAAATTTGCTAAACTTCTAGTTTGTTTAACATTTGTTAGTGGCACTTCTCAAAGCCAAAGCAAATTGTTTTGCTTTAGAATGCACTACTAAACCAGAGGTGAAAACCTCAGAAATTAAACAGTCATACTCATATAGAGGAAAAAAATATATTAAGGACAAATTTTGATTTTTTCCATTCCATTGTTAGTTATAGCTAATAGAACTCATTCAAAGAATCAAGCTCTATATGATTTTACCCCTTTTATTCTTTGTTCAGATGTTACTCTTTGGAGATTTAGAGATAGGTATTCAGAATGGATGTCATTTGTTAGTGTAAGAGCTATGACCATTTGGATGGCAGGAAAGACATTAAAACATAACGATTTCTAACTTGGCAGGAGAGTCCTTAATGATACTGTTGGGTAGCCAGTCAGACATGAGCAACAGGGGAACAAAAGAATAGAGGCCCAGCCTAGAGAATGCCCAAAGAACACTCCATTGGTAGTTAGAGAATTCCTCCTGTTTTCCCAGAGACTAAGGAAAGGAGGGCCACAGTCTTAGCTGATCTAATCTGGCTACAGACACCGGCGCAGAAGGTACTGTACTATTCTAATTTGCCTACAACTTAAGCTTCATTATAATACTCTGTTTATGCCTGGAAGTTCATGATCTAATTATAACAGACTGAATTCTGGGTAGGCACATATACACTAGGCAAAGAATTATATAGCAGCCAAATGTCAATCAAAATGACCTCACTTGCCAGTCACTTAAGAATGCCTTTGTAACCACCAGTCAGTGCCCCACATATAATGCAGACCTTCCCCACCCACCACCCAACCCCCAGCTCTCCATCTTCCCTGGCTGTAATCTGTACCCATCCCAGGTGTATGTAACCATGATTCCACGTGGTTAGCCAGTTTTAGGTTTGACTAGTCTTTTACCTCATCACTTTTTTGAAATTCATTTCTTTGGCAGTGAAAAGGACCGAGAGGTGTGTGTGTTACCGGAAATCCGATTGCTCCAACAATAACAATAGCAATGAAACCTTGTAGCATATTGGAACAATGATGATAATATCATTGCCTATAATATTTTATATGAAAATCCCATAAGAATACAGGAACAAACATATAGAGATATTTGTGGAATGTAAAAAAATAATATCAAAATTCATAACCATAGCACTAAGAGCATGCACAGAGTTCTTTAGAGTTAAATAACCTGATCAAACAAATATAACCACTTTGTTAGGGAAATTCATGGTCCAACACAAATTATGTATTATCTGGATACCCAGTGCCCAGATTTCCATAAAAGAAAACACTAATTGTGATGAGAAATATTAAGTGTCTTAGAAGATGAGATAGAAGCATTTAGTAGGGAATGACGCGGAAAAAAAAGTTTGGTGGCAAATTAAATATGAGACTTGAAAAACTAACAATGTCTAAAGGGAGGGATTTATTATGTTTCTTTGTTTGTTGGGATTGTTTACTGTGATGTAAAACTCCCAAAACCATAGAAAAATTTTAGTTAAATCCTCTTAATCACTTACGGTTCCTTTAAAAATTAGAAGAGGTTTTGGATTTTGTGTCCAGTAGGGCACAGTGTAATGTAAGACTCCACAATAAAAGAAGTATATTGGAGATATACTTTTATATTAGAAGCTTTCAAGAAATATCAGGCACTCTAAAGGCATCTTCTTTTCAGCAGTATAATTATTGTGTTTTATGATTTAATTTTAAATGTGGAATGACTACATTTAACATATTAGTAATTTTGCTGCCTAAACCTAAAATACTTTTTCAAAATTTCACTAATAAATTAATCTTAATAATAGTAGAGTTGAAAATATTCTAAGAAAATATTTTAACCTTTTTTTTAAGTATACTGGTGGTCAGTTTTAACAATGAAGGTTAAAAAAACTATTTTGTGGCAAGGCTGAAGTGCATTAATATCTTCATGAGATTAATTAAAGGAAAACAATAGAAAATGGGAAATGTTCAGTGAACAAATGTAGCAGTGTGTTTATGTGTGGGAAGGAGGAATGTGAATAAAATCTACACATTTATTTCGGGTACCTATTTACTTTTGTATCTATTTATTTACTTCGATTGTTTCTCACATTTAACCTTTTTTATGGGTAAAGATGCCAAAGGTGACCAGAAACTGAGGTTGCTTATTTTCAAATATTTACTTCCTTAAAACCATATGTATTGATAACTATTGAAGTTAAAGGTTGTACTCTGAGAAGAAATATTTTAAATTTTGGCTTTGTGTTTCTTTCTTATATCCAGACAATTTTAGAGAAAGTAATTACTGGTGATGAATTTAGAAAAATATATAATGTCAGTATATTTCTCTTTTCATTGTTAATGAAGAGAGAATAATGGGAAGCACATTTAAGATTGGGAGAGCAAATACTTTCAAAAGGTGCATAGATTTTATGGAGTATTCATAGTATTCAAACTCTCTGTTGGTGGCTGCCAGTTATCTATGCTTTTTGGCCTCTTTATAGAATTAGACAAGATCACCCAGCTGACTAATAATTAACGAGTAGTGCTTTTCATCTTTTTAAAGGTTATTTCCTACCTTTACAGCTTCTTAATCCTGTATTTGTTTGCACACGTGAGTTGAGAAAAGTTTTTAAAATATTGAGCTCTAGACAGCAAAACCCCAGTATCTTCAATTTCAGCTTGACAATATGCTCCTTACTTTGTATCTCAGGATACCCTATATTTCTGGGTTTTAATGTCACAATAATACCTGTTATAAATAGATAAATTAATTAGGTATTAGAATGTCAAAGTTCATATTAAATAGTTATTTTTTAGTAAAATAAAAGTATCAGTTATTTTTTAGGTTAATGTCAGCCTTTAGATCTATAGCTAGAAGACAACACATAATGCTCCATGGGAGACTGGCTCCAGTTCCTTCTCCCCACTTTAACCAAAGATACTCCACTTTTAATAGTTTTTATAACAAGTCTCTTAATAAGTTTTTAGATGAAGAAATGTCTTATAAATTAAAAATGAAGGTTGAAAATCAAAGTACTAAGGCAGACAGGCTATTATGTTGTATAGTATTTAAGGGTCCAGTTTCAAGAACCAGACTCCTTAAGTTCTAATTGAGATTCAGTTACTAATACCATGTAGAGTACTTACATTCATTAATACCATGTATAGAATTTAAAATGATGCCTGGCAAAATAATAAATGGATAAGATACAGACATTTTTAATATTTTTGTTAACATTACACATATTATTATCAATATGCTCTTTGGCCCTTATCATATCTCTTCTTGTATTGACATTGGAGTAGATGTCTAATTCCCCACATTAAATTGTAGGTTACATGAATAACAGGTAGTAGTTGTGTCTTTCCAGGTAGCTGGCAGGACCAAACATCTCTGCTCTTGTAGTTAAGGGTTGCCATGTGACTTTCTTTGGTCAAGGAAATATGAATGGAAATACAAACACACACACACACACACACACACACACTTATATTATTTATATATGGGAAATATATATATATATAATCACTTTCAGGTAGAAGTTTTAAGAGCCAATGCACAATTTACTGAGTCATTTCCATGTGCCTTGGTGATTGTGGAAACAAGTTTTAAAACACAACATCTATCAGTCTCAGTGGCTATGATGAGCAGAGACCTTATCACTACCCTGTATTGTACCTGCAGCAAAAAAAAAAAAAAGGGAACTTTTTGTCACTTTAAGCTGCTGAGAATTTTAAATTAGTTTATTATTATAGCATAAATTAATGTAATTTGACAAATATAAGAATTAAGTATTGGTATTTCTTCTTTTTTCCCCTCATCATTCAATAGAACAGTATCTTGTCAAATAAGTGGAAGATAATATCTTTACTGAAATAGTTTTTCTTGTGAAACATGTGAACTACACAAACTCTACTACCTTCAATCAAAGGATTATTTTCACCGTGTGTTTGACATTTTAATATCAGTTGACTGTTGCCTAATCCTGCTTTTTTCATTTCATCTCCTCATGAATCTATCCTATAAAGCTGCTTTCATTGAGAAATTTATAAGGAATTGCATGTTTTACTATAAAATCATAACTTGACATTTATTTCATAGGAAGTGACAATGAAAGAACAATTGTTTAGTTCATATTTTGAAATAGTCTATATATTCTTGGTATTAGTCACAGAAAGTTGGAAATGCTCTTGTCCCAAAAAAGATGTAGTCTTCCTTTTTTTTTTTTTAAGTATGAAATTAAGATTTTAGAAAATATCAGAGCTTGGAAGAGTCAATGGAATGGGGATGAGGAGTTGCAATGAAAAGCTCTGGGAAAGAAGGAATATTTTGAGAAAATATATTGACTTTAGAGAATTTATTAATGCAACTTTCTAAAACCTTACAGGTTTTTGTGCTTCTGTGTGCACACATAGGAGACCAACAGATGCTGTTTTCATGAAAGTATATTGGGAAGAAGATGGCAGAGGCAACAAAACATACCTTTTGTGAAGTAAAAATTTTCTACTCAAGGTATTGTGAAAGGCATGTGATATATATTCTATGCTATTGGCTAATATTTCAGAGGATTTTATAGATTTAACTCCCCCCTTAGGTTATGATTTTTCTGAACACAAAGTCTGCCTTTCTGTTACCATTGTTTCCTAACTTCTTAGAACAACATCTAGCACTTATGAGAAAAATAGTAAAAGTGTAGTAGATAAATAAATCAAATGGTTTTGATATCTAGGAACTTAACAAAGGAAAGCTAAAAGAAGCATAACGAATTGCTTAACAAAAATTTTGTTTAGTAAAATATTCTGGTCTAGAATTTACAAAAATATAATAGGAAGTTAGAGCATGTAGATTTTCATATAGAAACCTAAAAAATGGCAAGGTCATTGATTTATTTTATTTTGAGGATTTTAGTCTGTTTTAAAAATGAACACATTTTCCTATTCCTTCTGCTCATGAGCTCTTGATCATTTTTGCTTAATATGCTCATAAAAGAGATGTGGGGGTTTATAGCTATGGATGAATGAGTCACTCTTTAAAAAGTAACTAGAAAACTAATATGACCAAAACAATCATTTCAAGACTTGGGAAATTTTTCAAAAGAATAGGACAACCTGAGAAGCATTTATATTTGAAATATTGTTGAACTTCAGGCAAGAAGAATGAGAATCTTGTCCTCCTGGCCTAGGGTTTATCCTATTTCCCCACTCTCAGCTTGGGCAATGTGGAAGTTCTGCCAGTGCAAGGTAGGCCATGGAGACCAGTAGTTTCTTCCCCATTGACAAATTAGCTTATTATTTCCTGATAAAATTTCCTTTATAAATAGCATGTGTGGAATAGCCAATGGTGGGCTGTGCTACTGTGATATTTCTGGTTTTAGAAAGCATATTCTTTGCTGTTGCTCTGCAGAAGAACAGAAGGGGCCTTGCTCAAGCATAGATTTGAGAAGGCCCTAAGCTATTTACACACTCCTGGCCTATAACGACGTTGGCATACAGACATAGGAGACTCAGAGGGGTCTAGTGCAAAGCATAAACCAAGACAGACCTATAAATGACTCAAACATTGAATGTTCTTCCTCAGAAACACACACAGAATGTCTTAGTGGCTTTAGGTGTTTAAACAATCTAGGTGGAATCATTAAATGACTACTAATTCGTGGCCATAAAGATCAATTTCTGAGAAGCTAGGCTCACAGATTATAACAAGAATAACAACAATGACAAACCCAAAGCAATAAAAACAATCTTCAAAAAAACTTTAGAATCCAGAGTTGCTACAAGAATTATCTGAAGTGTTCAGTTTTCAATAAAAAGTTTATGAGACGTAAAGAAACTGGAAATTGTGACATACTCGGGTTAATAACAGTCAATAGAAATTCTCTCTTAATATCCCCAGATGTAAGATTTAACATACGAAGACTTCAAAACACTTACTATAAATAAATCCAAAGAAATAAATGAAATTGTTTTTAACAAATTTAGGGAAAGTATGACAACAATGAATCACCTAAAAGAGATTCTCAATAGGGGTATGTAAATTATTAAAAAGAACCAAATGATAATTCTAGAGTTGAAGAGTAAAGTAATATAATGCATGTTTCACTGGAGAATCTCAGTAGCAAATTCCAGATGGCAGAAGAAAAAAAAAAAAACAAAAATGAAGAAAAGATTGAAAGTAAAATGCAAAGAGCCTAGGAAACCTATAGAAAAAAAAAAAAAATCAAGTATACCAATATAAATGTAATCAAAGTTTCCAAAGGAGATGAAAGGGAGAAAGTGACAGAAAATAGTTTTTGAAAAAAAATAATCACTGGAAACTTTTACAGTCTGACAATAAACATTAATCTACAGACTGAAGAATCTTAACAATCCCAAACAGAATGAACACAAGAGATCAAATCCTAGAAACAACATAGTCAGGCTTGAAAATGAAAGATAAAGAAATATCTTGAAAGGAGCAAGAGAAAAACAGATCATCATGTGGAAGGAGTGTCTATATGTTAATGACTAGCATCTCATCAAAACTACCAAAAGGCAATGGGATAATGTTCAGTATTCAAAATGCCAAGAAAAATAAATCACCTAAGAATTCCTTATCCAACAAACTTATCCTTCGAAAATGAAGCTGAAATAAAAATATTTCTGGATAAAGAAAGAATGAAAGAATTCGATGCTAGCAACCTGCTTTCAAAGAAATTCTAAAGGAATTCCTTCAGGCTTGAAAAGAAATGCCACTAGATGATAACTAAAATTCATAGGAAGAAATGAGAGGAGATTCTATCTCTTGACATTCTCTGCTTTTTGAGAATGTGAGACTTACAGCTGCCACTACAATTTACAAATAATGGAATATTCTAGGTGAGGTCATCATATGGAAAATTAGGTATAAAACATCTCAGAAAGCCAAGAGGAATTATGGGGCAAAGTCAAGTCCTTGATAATATCATTAAAAGCTCTATATGGAGTCTCACTAACTTCTATAATTTTTTAATACATTTTATCATTAGAATAGATTTATGTTCCCAGAAAATTTGATCAAAAAGTACAGAGAGTTCCCATATACTCTCTGTACAAACATATCTCCTACTATCAACATGTCACACCAGAGTGGTACATTTGTTAAAAGTGATAAATTTACATTGATTCATCATTATTATTCAAAGTTTATATTAAGATTCACTATTGGTATTATACATTCTGTGGGTTTAGACAAATATATAATGGCATGTATCCATCATTATAGCATTATACAAAATAGTTTTATTACCCTAAAAATCCTCTGTGCTCTGTCTGTTCCTCCCCACACCCAAGCCCAACCCCTGGCAACCACTGATCTTTTTTCTATTTCCATTATTTTGCCTTTTTTAGAATGTCATATATTAGAATCATACTCTATGTAGCCTTTTCATATTGGCTTCTTTCACATAGTCATATGCACTTAAGGTTCTACTATGTCTCTCCATGGCCTGAGGGCGCATTTGTTTTTAGCACTGAATAATATTTCTTTGTCTGGATGTTCTAAAGTTTATTTATCCATTCACCTATTGAAGGACATCATGGTTGCTTCCAAGTTTGGGCAATAACAAAGCTGCTATAAACATCTGTGTGCAGGTTTTTGTGTCGACATAAATTTTCTTTTTATTTCAGTCAATACTCAAATAAAGGGTATGTTTAGTATTGTAAGAAACTGTATAACTGTCTTCCAAAGTGGCTGTACCACTTTTCATTCTCACTAGCAATGAATGAAAGTTCCTGTCACTCCACAACCTTACCAGCATTAGGTTTTGTCATTGTTTTCGATTTTGGCCATTCTAATAGGTGTGTAGTTGGATCTCATGGTTGCTTTAATTCTCTAATGACATATAATGTATAGCATATTTTCATGTTTATATCTTCATGTATATATCATGTATATATCTCCATTGGTAACATGCGTGTTTAGATCTTTTGGTCATTTTTAAATTGAATTGTTTATTGTCTTATTGTTGAGTTTTAAGAGTTCTTTTTATATTTTGGATAATAGTCTTTTATTAGAAATGTCTTTTTCAGTTAATTTCTCCCAGTCTGTGCATTATCTTCCCATTCTCTTGACCTTTGCACTTTTAATTGTGTGAGCAAATATATCTCCTTCAACTTATGAGCCA
>NW_006494614.1:6004115-6004519 GCF_000325575.1 Pteropus alecto
GGGGATGAGGACGGCATAAGGAATGCACTTAGCATTAATATTTTGGCTAGATGTTAAACCAGTGGAGAGAAGGAGCAATTGTGGGATCATTTTATAAACTATATAAATGTCTAACCGATTTACTGTATACTTGAAACTAATTAAAATAAATTAATTAATTAAAGAAAATAACCATCATCTGAGCCTTCAGTGAGTTGTAGTCTCTTTGCTGGTGAGGGGTCTTGCCTTGATGTTGATGGCTGCTGACTGATCAGCATTCTGGTTGCTGAAGGTTGAGGTGGCTGTGACAGTTTCGTAAAATAAGACAATAATGAATTTTGCCACATTTATCGACTTTTTCTTTAATGAATAATTTTTTTTCTGTAGTATGCAATGCTGTTTGACAGCATTTTACTCCAAGTATA
>NW_006494614.1:6009632-6012836 GCF_000325575.1 Pteropus alecto
TTCTTGTATATATAAAGTTACATTTACACTATACTGTAGTCTATTAAGTGTGCAATAGCATTATGTCTAAAAAACAATGTATATTCCTTAATTTAAAATATTTTATTACTAAAAAATGCTACAGATCATGTAAATCTTCAGGGAGTCATAATATTTTTACTGGTGAAGGGTCTTGCCTCAGAATTGATGATTGTTGACTGATTAGCATTCTGGTTGCTGAAGGTTGAGGTGGCTGTGACAGTTTCGTAAAATAAGACAATAATGAATTTTGCCACATTTATCGACTTTTTCTTTAATGAATAATTTTTTTTCTGTAGTATGCAATGCTGTTTGACAGCATTTTACTCCAAGTATAATGGTTTTCAAAAATGGAGTCAATCCTCTCAAGTCCCACTGCTGCTTTATCAATTGTTTAGGTAATATTCTAAATCCTTTGTTGTTATTTCGACAATCTTTACAGCATCTTCACCAGGAGTGGAAATCTCTAGAAATCACTTTCTTTTCTTATCCATAAGAAAAAAAAAATTTATTAAAATTTTATCATAAGATTGCAGCAATTCAAGCTCATCTTCAGTCTCCACTTCTAATTCTAGTTTTTATGATATTTCTACCATAACTTTAGTAACTTTCTCCATTGAAGTCTTTAATTCCTCAATGTCATCCATGAGGGTTGGAATCAACTTATTTCAAACTCCTCTTAATGTTATTTTGACCTCTTCGCATGAATCACAAATGTTCTTAATAGCATCTAAAATGCTTAGTCCTTTCCAGAAGGTTTTAGATATACTTTGCCCAGATCCATAAGAGGAATTACTCACTGTCTTCTAAGACACCTCTAGCCTTGCAAAATGTATTTCTTAAATAATAAAACTTGAAAGTCAAATTACTTCTTAATCCATGGGCTACAGGATGGATGTTGTGTTAGCAAGCATGGAAACAACATTAATTTCATTGTCCATCTCCAGCAGAGCTCTTGGGTGACTGGGTACATTGTCAATGGACAGTAATATTTTGAAAGGAAACTTTTTTTTTTTTTTCTGAGCAGTAGGTCTCAATAGCGGGTTTAAAATATTTAGTAAACTAAACATGTTATAAACATGTTATAAACAGATGAGCTGTCAACCAGGTTTTGTCATTCCATTTATCAAGCAAAGGCAGAACAGATTTAGCATAATTCTTAAGCGTCCTAGGATTTTGGGAATGGTAAATGAGCATTGCTTTCCACATAAAGTTACCAGCTTCATTAGTCCCTAACAAGAGGATAAGCATGTTCTTTGAAGCTTTAAAGCCAGGCATTGACTTCTTAATCAAAGTTTCCAAAGGAGATGAAAGGGAGAAAGTGACAGAAAATAGTTTTTGAAAAAAAATAATCACTGGAAACTTTTACAGTCTGACAATAAACATTAATCTACAGACTGAAGAATCTTAACAATCCCAAACAGAATGAACACAAGAGATCAAATCCTAGAAACAACATAGTCAGGCTTGAAAATGAAAGATAAAGAAATATCTTGAAAGGAGCAAGAGAAAAACAGATCATGTGGAAGGAGTGTCTATATGTTAATGACTAGCATCTCATCAAAACTACCAAAAGGCAATGGGATAATGTTCAGTATTCAAAATGCCAAGAAAAATAAATCACCTAAGAATTCCTTATCCAACAAACTTATCCTTCGAAAATGAAGCTGAAATAAAAATATTTCTGGATAAAGAAAGAATGAAAGAATTCGATGCTAGCAACCTGCTTTCAAAGAAATTCTAAAGGAATTCCTTCAGGCTTGAAAAGAAATGCCACTAGATGATAACTAAAATTCATAGGAAGAAATGAGAGGAGATTCTATCTCTTGACATTCTCTGCTTTTTGAGAATGTGAGACTTACAGCTGCCACTACAATTTACAAATAATGGAATATTCTAGGTGAGGTCATCATATGGAAAATTAGGTATAAAACATCTCAGAAAGCCAAGAGGAATTATGGGGCAAAGTCAAGTCCTTGATAATATCATTAAAAGCTCTATATGGAGTCTCACTAACTTCTATAATTTTTTAATACATTTTATCATTAGAATAGATTTATGTTCCCAGAAAATTTGATCAAAAAGTACAGAGAGTTCCCATATACTCTCTGTACAAACATATCTCCTACTATCAACATGTCACACCAGAGTGGTACATTTGTTAAAAGTGATAAATTTACATTGATTCATCATTATTATTCAAAGTTTATATTAAGATTCACTATTGGTATTATACATTCTGTGGGTTTAGACAAATATATAATGGCATGTATCCATCATTATAGCATTATACAAAATAGTTTTATTACCCTAAAAATCCTCTGTGCTCTGTCTGTTCCTCCCCACACCCAAGCCCAACCCCTGGCAACCACTGATCTTTTTTCTATTTCCATTATTTTGCCTTTTTTAGAATGTCATATATTAGAATCATACTCTATGTAGCCTTTTCATATTGGCTTCTTTCACATAGTCATATGCACTTAAGGTTCTACTATGTCTCTCCATGGCCTGAGGGCGCATTTGTTTTTAGCACTGAATAATATTTCTTTGTCTGGATGTTCTAAAGTTTATTTATCCATTCACCTATTGAAGGACATCATGGTTGCTTCCAAGTTTGGGCAATAACAAAGCTGCTATAAACATCTGTGTGCAGGTTTTTGTGTCGACATAAATTTTCTTTTTATTTCAGTCAATACTCAAATAAAGGGTATGTTTAGTATTGTAAGAAACTGTATAACTGTCTTCCAAAGTGGCTGTACCACTTTTCATTCTCACTAGCAATGAATGAAAGTTCCTGTCACTCCACAACCTTACCAGCATTAGGTTTTGTCATTGTTTTCGATTTTGGCCATTCTAATAGGTGTGTAGTTGGATCTCATGGTTGCTTTAATTCTCTAATGACATATAATGTATAGCATATTTTCATGTTTATATCTTCATGTATATATCATGTATATATCTCCATTGGTAACATGCGTGTTTAGATCTTTTGGTCATTTTTAAATTGAATTGTTTATTGTCTTATTGTTGAGTTTTAAGAGTTCTTTTTATATTTTGGATAATAGTCTTTTATTAGAAATGTCTTTTTCAGTTAATTTCTCCCAGTCTGTGCATTATCTTCCCATTCTCTTGACCTTTGCACTTTTAATTGTGTGAGCAAATATATCTCCTTCAACTTATGAGCCA
>NW_006494614.1:6015777-6018542 GCF_000325575.1 Pteropus alecto
TGAAGCATTGATGTTGTATTAGTAGGCATAACATAACATTAATCTCATTGTACATCTCCATCAGAGCTCTTGTGTGACCAGGTGCATTGTCAATGAGCAGTGTACTAGTTTTAAAGAAATCTTTTATTTTTTCCTGAGCATTAGGTCTCAACAGTTGGCTTAAACTAGTCAATACACCACATTATAAACAGATTTGCTGTCATCCAGACTTTGTTTTTCTGTTTATAGACCACAGGCAGAGTATATTTAGCATAATTCTTAAGGACCCTCAGATTTTTGGAATGGTAAATGAACATTGGCTTCAAGGTAAAGTCACCACCTGTATTAGTCCCTAAGAAGAGGGTCTGCATGTTCTTTGAAGCTTTAAAGCCAGGCATTGACTTCTCCTTTCTAGCTATAAAAGTCTCAGATAACATCTTCTTCCAATATAGAGCTGTTTGTGTGCATTAAAATCTGTTGTTTAGTGTAACCACTTTTATTAATTATCTTTGCCAGATCTTCTGGATAACTTGCTGCAGTATCTACATCAGCACTTACTGTTTCATCTTGCACATCTATGTTACGGAGACTTTTCCCCGCACTTTAACAACATGTACTAATGTCTGCAAACTTCAAATTTCTTCTCACCTTCAAACTTTTCTTTTCAGTTTCCTCACTTTTCTCAGTCTTCATTGAATTAAAGAGAATGTCTTGCTCTGGATTAAGCTTGGCTTAAGGGAATGTTGGTTTGATCTGTCAAGACAACTAAAACATTCTCTATATCAGCAGTAAGGTTGTTTTACTTTCATATTCATGTGTTCACTGGAGTAGGACTTTTAATATTCAAGAACTTTTTCCTTTGCATTCATAACTTTAACCGGCACAAGAGGCCTAGCTTTTGGCCTATCGTGGCTCTTGACATGCCTTTCTCACTAAACTTAATCATCTCTAGCTTTTGACTTAAAATGAGAACCATTCAACTCTTCCTTACGCTCGAACATCTAGCAGCCATTGTAAGGTTATTAACTGGCCTAATTTCAATAGCATCTCATCAAAACTACCAAAAGGCAATGGGATAATGTTCAGTATTCAAAATGCCAAGAAAAATAAATCACCTAAGAATTCCTTATCCAACAAACTTATCCTTCGAAAATGAAGCTGAAATAAAAATATTTCTGGATAAAGAAAGAATGAAAGAATTCGATGCTAGCAACCTGCTTTCAAAGAAATTCTAAAGGAATTCCTTCAGGCTTGAAAAGAAATGCCACTAGATGATAACTAAAATTCATAGGAAGAAATGAGAGGAGATTCTATCTCTTGACATTCTCTGCTTTTTGAGAATGTGAGACTTACAGCTGCCACTACAATTTACAAATAATGGAATATTCTAGGTGAGGTCATCATATGGAAAATTAGGTATAAAACATCTCAGAAAGCCAAGAGGAATTATGGGGCAAAGTCAAGTCCTTGATAATATCATTAAAAGCTCTATATGGAGTCTCACTAACTTCTATAATTTTTTAATACATTTTATCATTAGAATAGATTTCTGTTCCCAGAAAATTTGATCAAAAAGTACAGAGAGTTCCCATATACTCTCTGTACAAACATATCTCCTACTATCAACATGTCACACCAGAGTGGTACATTTGTTAAAAGTGATAAATTTACATTGATTCATCATTATTATTCAAAGTTTATATTAAGATTCACTATTGGTATTATACATTCTGTGGGTTTAGACAAATATATAATGGCATGTATCCATCATTATAGCATTATACAGAATAGTTTTATTACCCTAAAAATCCTCTGTGCTCTGTCTGTTCCTCCCCACACCCAAGCCCAACCCCTGGCAACCACTGATCTTTTTTCTATTTCCATTATTTTGCCTTTTTTAGAATGTCATATATTAGAATCATACTCTATGTAGCCTTTTCATATTGGCTTCTTTCACATAGTCATATGCACTTAAGGTTCTACTATGTCTCTCCATGGCCTGAGGGCGCATTTGTTTTTAGCACTGAATAATATTTCTTTGTCTGGATGTTCTAAAGTTTATTTATCCATTCACCTATTGAAGGACATCATGGTTGCTTCCAAGTTTGGGCAATAACAAAGCTGCTATAAACATCTGTGTGCAGGTTTTTGTGTCGACATAAATTTTCTTTTTATTTCAGTCAATACTCAAATAAAGGGTATGTTTAGTATTGTAAGAAACTGTATAACTGTCTTCCAAAGTGGCTGTACCACTTTTCATTCTCACTAGCAATGAATGAAAGTTCCTGTCACTCCACAACCTTACCAGCATTAGGTTTTGTCATTGTTTTCGATTTTGGCCATTCTAATAGGTGTGTAGTTGGATCTCATGGTTGCTTTAATTCTCTAATGACATATAATGTATAGCATATTTTCATGTTTATATCTTCATGTATATATCATGTATATATCTCCATTGGTAACATGCGTGTTTAGATCTTTTGGTCATTTTTAAATTGAATTGTTTATTGTCTTATTGTTGAGTTTTAAGAGTTCTTTTTATATTTTGGATAATAGTCTTTTATTAGAAATGTCTTTTTCAGTTAATTTCTCCCAGTCTGTGCATTATCTTCCCATTCTCTTGACCTTTGCACTTTTAATTGTGTGAGCAAATATATCTCCCTCGTATTCTACTTGGCAAATTCTATTTGCCTTTGTTTCTCCACTTTCTCAGCTCCATGTCTAGACTGTGGGAATTTCCAAGGAACCCCTTCCTTACTAGAAATTCTCTCAAGGTTGTAACCTGG
>NW_006494614.1:6021143-6025890 GCF_000325575.1 Pteropus alecto
GACTCTTCCTTTCATGAAAGATTTCTCTGTAGCATGCAATGCTGTTTGATAGCATTTTACTCACATCAGAACTTCTTTCAAAACTGGAGCCAATCCTCTCAAATCCTGCTGCTGCTTTATCAACTAAGTTTATGTAATATTCTAAATCCTTTATCATTTCTTCAACAGCATCTTCACAGCAATCTCTACCAGTAGATTCCATCTCAAGAAACCACTTTCTCTGCCCATCCATAAGAAGCAATTCTCATTCATTAAAAATTATCATGTGATTACAGTAATTCAGTCACATCTTCGGGTTCCACTTCTAATTCTCGTTTTCTTGTTATTTCCATCACATCTGCAGTTACTTCTTCCATTGAAGTCTTGAATTCCTCAAAGTCATCCAGAGAGTTGGAATCAACTTTTTCTAAACTCGTTAATGTGGATATTTTGACCTCTTCTCATGAATCATTAAAGTTCTTAATGGCATCTAGAATGGTGAATACTTCCAAGAAGGTTTTCAATTTACTTTACCCAGATCCATCAGAGGAATCACTATCTATAGTAGCTATGGCCTTATAAACTGTATTTCTTAAATAATAAATCTTGAAAGTTAAAATTACTCCTTGATCCATGGGCTGCAGAATGGATGCTGTTAGCAGGCATGAAAACAACATGAATCTTATTGTATATCTCCATCAGAGCTCTTGGCTGACCAGGTGCATTGTCAATGAGCAGTAAGAATTTTGAGAACAATCTTTTTTTCTGTGCAGTTGGTCTCAACAATAAACCATCTTGTAAGCTGTCATACAAGCTTTGTTGTTCCATTTCTAGAGCATTGGCAGAGTTATCTAAAGCCCTAGGATTTTCAGAACGGTAAATGAGCACTAGCTTCAACTTAAAATCACCAGCTGCATTAGCCCCTCACAAGAGTCAGCCTGTCTTTTGAAGTTTTGAAGCCAGGTATTGACTTCCCCTCTGTAGCTACGGAAATCCTAGATGGCATCTTCTTCCAATATAAGGCTGTTCATCTGTAGTGAAAATCTGTTGTTTAGTGTAGCCACCTTTATTAATTATCTTAGCTAGATCTTCTGAATAAGTTGCTGCAGCTTCCATACTGCTACTTCACCTTGTACTTTTATGTTATAGAGATGACTTCTTTCCTTAAACCCGATGAACCAACCTCTGCTAGCTTCAAACTTTTCTCCTGTAGCCTTTTCACCTCTCTCAGCCTTCACAGAATTGAAGAGCGTTAGGGCCTTGTTCTGGATTAGGTGTTGGCTTATGGAAATGTTGTGGCTGGTTTCATCTTTCATCCAGACCAATAAAACTTCCTCTATATCAGCAATAAGGCTGCTTCGCTTTCTTACCATTCATGTGTTCATTGAAGTAGCACTTTTAACTTCCTTCAAGAACTTTTCCTTTGCATTTACAACTTGGTTGTTAGATACAAGAGGCCTAACTTTCAGCCCTATCGTGGCCTTGACATGCCTTTCTCACTAAACTTAATCATCTCTAGCTTTTGACTTAAAATGAGAACCATTCAACTCTTCCTTACGCTCGAACATCTAGCAGCCATTGTAAGGTTATTAACTGGCCTAATTTCAATATTGTTGTGTTTCAGAGAATAGTGAGACCCAAGGAAAAGGAAAGAGACGGGGGAATATCTTGTCAACGGAGCAGTCAGAACATACACATTTATCAATTATTTGCCATCTTATATAGATGCAGTTCATTGCACCCCAAAACAATTACTATAAGGACATCAAAGAGCACCGATTATAAATTGCCATAACAAATATAACTGTAGTGAAAATTTTTGAACTATTGTGAAAATTGCCAAATTTTGACACAGAGACACAAAGTATGCAAATGGTGATGAAGAATGACATCGATAGACTTGCTCAATACAGAGTTGCCACAAAATTTCAACTTGTAGAAAATGCAGTATCTGTGAAGCACAAGAAAGTGAAGCATCATAAAATGAGGTATACCTGTATATTTCTTAAGTTCTTTTTTTTTTTTCTTTCTTTTTGTGTTTCATTATGGATTGTCTATTGCTATGAAAAATTTAGTTCAAATTTAGTAATACTTTCTTCTGTAATGTTTAATCTGCCATTAATTATACACTGTATTTTTTTTATCACAGCCAGTATAGATTTTACGCTATAATTTTGAATTGATTATTTTCATACCTTCCATGTATGTAAGTATATATTTTTTTAATATAGCCTACATATAATTATAGCTGTTTCAATATCCCTGACTACTAATTATAACACCTGAGTCAGTTCTGGTTCAGTTTTAATTAACTTACTTTACTTTTCATCATGTGTTGCATTTTCTTTCTTCTTTCCATAGTTGGTTATTTTTCAGTTGGATACCAGATATTGTGAAATATACCTTGTTATATACCCACTATTTTTGTATTTCTATAGATCTTGAGCTTTTCTAGAATGCAGTTAACTTGAAAATTGTTTGGTGCTTTCAACTCTTACTTTTAATATCAGTTGGGCAGCACTAGAGTAGTGCTTATTTTAAGGCTATTTTCCTCCAAAAATGAGATGATTTATCCAAATACTTTACCTAAGTCCTCATGAATTATGATGATTTCAGTCTCTGGTGGAAACCAGCACTATTCCTGACCCTGTGCGAGTGCCTGTTACTCATATATTCTTGTGAGTTTTGTTTTGTTTGCCTTGGGTAGTTCAATTGGCTTATCCTCATCAGTACTCTACCGAATATTCTATGATCCTTTATAGATCTCCATATTTCTCTCTCTGACCATTCTTCTCCTCCCTCGTATTCTACTTGGCAAATTCTATTTGCCTTTGTTTCTCCACTTTCTCAGCTCCATGTCTAGACTGGTTCAACTTATGAGCCATTAAAAAACTCCGACTGTTACAATATTTTTCAGAAGAATAATTGCATGGTGGCTAATCATACAAAGAAAGTAATTATTTTAAGTGATTTTGAAACAATGCATTTTCACTGTAGATCCCTATAAAGATATAGTCTAAGAATATGAGAGACAAATATCTTAAGCTATCTTAAACTGCATTAAATAGGATTGTTATTCATAGTAATATAAGTATTACTATTTTGGAATTATTTTATGTATAAGTAAAGGAATTAATTAGCTGAAATGTTAATATTTTTAGAATCAAGACTTCAATATAGGAAAAAAATATACAAAGAAAATCAGATTGGTCAAGTAAAATGCTATAATCTTAAATTTGAATTTGTAATATCACTATGAAGTTATGATTTATATTTTTTTAAAAAATATGTATTTCCTTGGCGTATACTCGGAAAAAAAAGAGCAAGAATCAATGGCAACTGGGTAGCAATGAGCATACACTTGTGGCCTCTAAATATAATTTACCACTAAATAATCAGAGGTCCTTAGATAAGCAGCTGATTCCTGGTCTAAGGCATGATGGGAATATATAAGATGAGTCCAGAAAAACTTCCAGGAAACAAAACATTTGTCAAAGATCAATGTGGTTAGGTGAAAAAGACACATGAGCCAACCTGAGGAAGCTCTCATTGAGATAGGAGAAGAAAATCTAAACATCCAAACAAATGACCATAATTTATTGAAAAAAAAAAAAAAGAATTTATGAACTCATGATGATATTCAAAAAGGAAACAAATTGGTCACCACTAATGGTTTTTAGGGCAATAACTTTTTCTCTGAAAATGAAAAGTAATTAGAAATAATATTATTATGGGGAAAAAATACAAGGCAATTTGACTGATTTCAGATACCAGTCCACATATAGTTGAAAATAGTTCAGAAAAATTAAGGGCCAATAAGCTTTACTAAAAATTGACTAGTCAAGCATAAAATAAAAATTTGAGCCTCGAAAAAAACATTTAAAAATGTAGTCTATGCTTCATTAAAAGTCAGTAGTAGGAAAAGATGGATGTCTAGTGTAGGTATTTGATAGAGAATATATTTTACCAAATCTAGGATCATTTGTGTCCAACTCTTTATTCCTGATATTGACTATTGTATCTTTTCTCTTTTCCTTATCAGTCTTGCCAAGGATTGCCATTTTATTAGTCTTTTCAAAGAATAAACATTTCCTGTGTCATTTAATCTATCATTTATTTCTTTCATTAAATTTGCTTACCTTTATTATTTCTTCTGCTTTCTGTTACTTATCTTTATGTTTCTTTTCTAACTTTCTAACTTTTAAATTACCATTGTCTACTTTCAATTGATCATAACATTTCATATATAGAAAAAGAAACCCCCATGTTATATTATAATTTTCATAAATTGTGCATTTAATATTATTAACCCCACACTAAATTGATATTATTTTTAAAGACATAAATATGTATTCAAAGAAATTTAAATAATAAACATTTCTTACATATTTTTTTTCCTTTGTGAAGATTCATGTCTTCATTTAGTATCACTTTTTCTTTTAGTCTAACTGAAGCACTTCCTTTATATCATTTGTACTGTTGGTCTGCTGGAGATTAAATATTTTAGATTTCATATGTCTAAAAAAACTCCTCATTTTGCCTTCATTTTAAAAGGTATTTTTACACTATGTATATATAGAATTCTGGGTTGACTTTTTTCAGTAATTTAAATGCTTCACTAATTTTTCATGCCCCACTTGTGAGCAATTTGATTTCGATTCCTTGGCACGGTTTAATTGGTGCTTCTTGTGCTTGGGACTCCTTGAAATTCTTAGACCTTTGGTTCACAGTTTTTATGGAATTTAGTTAATTTTTCAGCATTTTTTTT
>NW_006494614.1:6027542-6032118 GCF_000325575.1 Pteropus alecto
CTATAGAAAAAAAAAAAAAAATCAAGTATACCAATATAAATGTAATCAAAGTTTCCAAAGGAGATGAAAGGGAGAAAGTGACAGAAAATAGTTTTTGAAAAAAAATAATCACTGGAAACTTTTACAGTCTGACAATAAACATTAATCTACAGACTGAAGAATCTTAACAATCCCAAACAGAATGAACACAAGAGATCAAATCCTAGAAACAACATAGTCAGGCTTGAAAATGAAAGATAAAGAAATATCTTGAAAGGAGCAAGAGAAAAACAGATCATCATGTGGAAGGAGTGTCTATATGTTAATGACTAGCATCTCATCAAAACTACCAAAAGGCAATGGGATAATGTTCAGTATTCAAAATGCCAAGAAAAATAAATCACCTAAGAATTCCTTATCCAACAAACTTATCCTTCGAAAATGAAGCTGAAATAAAAATATTTCTGGATAAAGAAAGAATGAAAGAATTCGATGCTAGCAACCTGCTTTCAAAGAAATTCTAAAGGAATTCCTTCAGGCTTGAAAAGAAATGCCACTAGATGATAACTAAAATTCATAGGAAGAAATGAGAGGAGATTCTATCTCTTGACATTCTCTGCTTTTTGAGAATGTGAGACTTACAGCTGCCACTACAATTTACAAATAATGGAATATTCTAGGTGAGGTCATCATATGGAAAATTAGGTATAAAACATCTCAGAAAGCCAAGAGGAATTATGGGGCAAAGTCAAGTCCTTGATAATATCATTAAAAGCTCTATATGGAGTCTCACTAACTTCTATAATTTTTTAATACATTTTATCATTAGAATAGATTTATGTTCCCAGAAAATTTGATCAAAAAGTACAGAGAGTTCCCATATACTCTCTGTACAAACATATCTCCTACTATCAACATGTCACACCAGAGTGGTACATTTGTTAAAAGTGATAAATTTACATTGATTCATCATTATTATTCAAAGTTTATATTAAGATTCACTATTGGTATTATACATTCTGTGGGTTTAGACAAATATATAATGGCATGTATCCATCATTATAGCATTATACAAAATAGTTTTATTACCCTAAAAATCCTCTGTGCTCTGTCTGTTCCTCCCCACACCCAAGCCCAACCCCTGGCAACCACTGATCTTTTTTCTATTTCCATTATTTTGCCTTTTTTAGAATGTCATATATTAGAATCATACTCTATGTAGCCTTTTCATATTGGCTTCTTTCACATAGTCATATGCACTTAAGGTTCTACTATGTCTCTCCATGGCCTGAGGGCGCATTTGTTTTTAGCACTGAATAATATTTCTTTGTCTGGATGTTCTAAAGTTTATTTATCCATTCACCTATTGAAGGACATCATGGTTGCTTCCAAGTTTGGGCAATAACAAAGCTGCTATAAACATCTGTGTGCAGGTTTTTGTGTCGACATAAATTTTCTTTTTATTTCAGTCAATACTCAAATAAAGGGTATGTTTAGTATTGTAAGAAACTGTATAACTGTCTTCCAAAGTGGCTGTACCACTTTTCATTCTCACTAGCAATGAATGAAAGTTCCTGTCACTCCACAACCTTACCAGCATTAGGTTTTGTCATTGTTTTCGATTTTGGCCATTCTAATAGGTGTGTAGTTGGATCTCATGGTTGCTTTAATTCTCTAATGACATATAATGTATAGCATATTTTCATGTTTATATCTTCATGTATATATCATGTATATATCTCCATTGGTAACATGCGTGTTTAGATCTTTTGGTCATTTTTAAATTGAATTGTTTATTGTCTTATTGTTGAGTTTTAAGAGTTCTTTTTATATTTTGGATAATAGTCTTTTATTAGAAATGTCTTTTTCAGTTAATTTCTCCCAGTCTGTGCATTATCTTCCCATTCTCTTGACCTTTGCACTTTTAATTGTGTGAGCAAATATATCTCCCTCGTATTCTACTTGGCAAATTCTATTTGCCTTTGTTTCTCCACTTTCTCAGCTCCATGTCTAGACTGTGGGAATTTCCAAGGAACCCCTTCCTTACTAGAAATTCTCTCAAGGTTGTAACCTGGGGTAATTTTGGGGCTCACCTAAATTGTTTCTTGTTTCTAGGGATAACTTCCCCACACCCTGAAGTCTAGTTTCTTGAAAACTATTGTTTTATACATATTTTCCAGGTTTTGGCTATTTCAAGCAGAAAAAATTCCAAGGAGGAAAAATTGGGTTCCTGTTTTTCCATACCGGTCACAAGTGGAAGACTCTATTTATTTAATTCTTAACTTTTTTAATGTATCTTTTTTTTGTAGTTCTGACATTTTCACTTGATTCTTTTTCACACTCTACTAAAATTGTCATTTTATCTCTCATTTAATCTACATATTAGTCAAAATTGTATATAAATCTGTATCTAATAACTTCAGTATGGATTGCCTATAGGTCTGTTTCCATTTTTTTTCCCTCCAGGTTTCCAATCATCTTTTGTATTGTTCACATCTGGGATATGTTTCAATGTATGGTACATGCCATACATGAGAGTTTGAAAATACAATCTTAAATAATATAATAATTCCTCCAGAAGCAATTTAGTTTCGCTTGTAACAGACCATAGGCTAAGGGAAGATCTCTTTAATCCAATTAAAAATTGAACTGATATTAAGGTGGGTGCCAATTCTTTATTCCTAGGTATACCCCTTTGTTGCCCTAACTAAAAACATGGGTATTTTTTTGAAACCAGGGTCCTTCTTCTAAAACAAATGTTAAATCCCAAGTTTTCTTCACATCAACCAGATAAGTCTTCATAAACTCTGTGCAACTTTTCGATTACATTTGAATTAGTACATATTTTGAAGGAAAAAGCAACCCAAAATACTGAATTCTCTGCTCTGGATTTCCCTTCTCTCTGGGTTTAAGTTCTCATTGCTGTGGCAGCTTTTAGATGGTTTCAAACACAGTTGTTTTTGTTGTTATTGTTGTTGTTGTTGTTGTTTTTTCTATCAAGTTTCCAATTTCTTTTCAGCACAAAAGTTGATCTGGAAGAAACTAGTCTACCAAAGGTGGAAGTAAAAACTCCTCAATAATATATTTTAAAATAACTGGAATATGGGAGAAAATATAGATGCTGACTTAATGCCTTCTTGGTTGGAATATTTTAGAGTCTAATAGACATCTATCAGTAAAAAGTTAAAATATGGAAAGAAAACATGAAAGATTCTTTACCATTGATGTATTGAAATATTCATTGAATGCTTACTACCAACCAGAATAATTATATTACATTAAATATTTTAAACTATGCAGGCAAGTTTTACTGCTACAAAATCTCTTTTTATCCCCAGAAGGGAGTTTGAAATAGATGAAGCAATTTTATAGACTTGAAATTTGAGACAATGAGATATTTTACAGAGTTACAGGATTCTCAGTTACAAATAGATGTAGGAAGAGAAATGTTCAAACTGGAAACAAAGGACTAAACAAATTACAACCTATTTATTAAATCAAATAAGAGATGATTCAATTAAAAAACATTTATTGAATGCTTACTTCCATAAGGTAATTTGCTAAGCTCTGGTGAGAGAAAACATTAATACATGATTTCCACCAATATTTATTATTAAATTGGATAGAATAATTTTTACTCTTGTATTTTATCCTTGTTACTGAAAAATTCAATTACAAAGAAACAGATCTGGTAGAGCATTTAATAAATAGGTAGTTAGGTTGATGTTGAGAAATGATGGTAAAAACATAGTCTCTCAATGACTCATCATCACCAATATAATATGTGAAAGTTGCTGTCAATTTTATCTGTATTCTCTTGTACGTGAGTCGTCTTTTTTTCTGGTGTGTTGAGATTTTTTTTCATGCATCCCACTTTTGAGCAATTTGATTTCGATTCCTTGGCACGGTTTAATTGGTGCTTCTTGTGCTTGGGACTCCTTGAAATTCTTAGACCTTTGGTTCACAGTTTTTATGGAATTTAGTTAATTTTTCAGCATTTTTTTCTTAAAATTAGGCTACTAGAGTTGTTCTACAGCATAATGATGCTCTTTACAGGCATACATTAAATATATTGGAAGTTCAGTTCCAGACCACCACAATGAACAAAGTTTTTGGTTTTTCCATTGCATATAAAAGTTAAGTTTACACTATACTATATACCGTTACACTATACTCTTGTCTATTTTAGACACAATGCAATAGTATTACATCTAAAACAACAACATATATACCTTAATTTAAAAATACTTTAAAAAATAACCATTATCGGTCATGGGGATGAGGAACACGGCATAAGGAATGCACTTAGCATTAATATTTTGGCTAGATGTTAAACCAGTGGAGAGAAGGAGCAATTGTGGGATCATTTTATAAACTATATAAATGTCTAACCGATTTACTGTATACTTGAAACTAATTAAAATAAATTAATTAATTAAAGAAAATAACCATCATCTGAGCCTTCAGTGAGTTGTAGTCTCTTTGCTGGTGGAAGGTCTTGCCTCGATGTGGATGAAAATGCAATATCTGTGACACACAATAAAGCAAAGTGCAATAAAATGAGGTAGGATGAGGCACGCCTGTCCAGACGACCGGC
>NW_006494614.1:6032215-6032441 GCF_000325575.1 Pteropus alecto
TAGGTAATATTCTAAATCCTTTGTTGTTATTTCGACAATCTTTACAGCATCTTCACCAGGAGTGGAAATCTCTAGAAATCACTTTCTTTTCTTATCCATAAGAAAAAAAAAATTTATTATATTAAAATTATAAGATTGCAGCAATTCAAGCTCATCTTCAGTCTCCACTTCTAATTCTAGTTTTTATGATATTTCTACCATAACTTTAGTAACTTTCTCTTCTCCA
>NW_006494614.1:6034111-6046465 GCF_000325575.1 Pteropus alecto
TGTAATGTTTAATCTGCCATTAATTATACACTGTATTTTTTTTATCACAGCCAGTATAGATTTTACGCTATAATTTTGAATTGATTATTTTCATACCTTCCATGTATGTAAGTATATATTTTTTTAATATAGCCTACATATAATTATAGCTGTTTCAATATCCCTGACTACTAATTATAACACCTGAGTCAGTTCTGGTTCAGTTTTAATTAACTTACTTTACTTTTCATCATGTGTTGCATTTTCTTTCTTCTTTCCATAGTTGGTTATTTTTCAGTTGGATACCAGATATTGTGAAATATACCTTGTTAT
The DNA here is from genome assembly GCF_000325575.1 of Pteropus alecto. Taxonomy (NCBI): domain Eukaryota; kingdom Metazoa; phylum Chordata; class Mammalia; order Chiroptera; family Pteropodidae; genus Pteropus; species Pteropus alecto. Next base: position 6,034,424 of record NW_006494614.1, read on the forward strand.
ATACCCACTATTTTTGTATTTCTATAGATCTTGAGCTTTTCTAGAATGCAGTTAACTTGAAAATTGTTTGGTGCTTTCAACTCTTACTTTTAATATCAGTTGGGCAGCACTAGAGTAGTGCTTATTTTAAGGCTATTTTCCTCCAAAAATGAGATGATTTATCCAAATACTTTACCTAAGTCCTCATGAATTATGATGATTTCAGTCTCTGGTGGAAACCAGCACTATTCCTGACCCTGTGCGAGTGCCTGTTACTCATATATTCTTGTGAGTTTTGTTTTGTTTGCCTTGGGTAGTTCAATTGGCTTATCCTCATCAGTACTCTACCGAATATTCTATGATCCTTTATAGATCTCCATATTTCTCTCTCTGACCATTCTTCTCCTCCCTCGTATTCTACTTGGCAAATTCTATTTGCCTTTGTTTCTCCACTTTCTCAGCTCCATGTCTAGACTGGGAATTTCCAAGGAACCCCTTCCTTACTAGAAATTCTCTCAAGGTTGTAACCTGGGGTAATTTTGGGGCTCACCTAAATTGTTTCTTGTTTCTAGGGATAACTTCCCCACACCCTGAAGTCTAGTTTCTTGAAAACTATTGTTTTATACATATTTTCCAGGTTTTGGCTATTTCAAGCAGAAAAAATTCCAAGGAGGAAAAATTGGGTTCCTGTTTTTCCATACCGGTCACAAGAGGAAGACTCTATTTATTTAATTCTTAACTTTTTTAATGTATCTTTTTTTTGTAGTTCTGACATTTTCACTTGATTCTTTTTCACACTCTACTAAAATTGTCATTTTATCTCTCATTTAATCTACATATTAGTCAAAATTGTATATAAATCTGTATCTAATAACTTCAGTATGGATTGCCTAAAGGTCTGTTTCCATTTTTTTTCCCTCCAGGTTTCCAATCATCTTTTGTATTGTTCACATCTGGGATATGTTTCAATGTATGGTACATGCCATACATGAGAGTTTGAAAATACAATCTTAAATAATATAATAATTCCTCCAGAAGCAATTTAGTTTCGCTTGTAACAGACCATAGGCTAAGGGAAGATCTCTTTAATCCAATTAAAAATTGAACTGATATTAAGGTGGGTGCCAATTCTTTATTCCTAGGTATACCCCTTTGTTGCCCTAACTAAAAACATGGGTATTTTTTTGAAACCAGGGTCCTTCTTCTAAAACAAATGTTAAATCCCAAGTTTTCTTCACATCAACCAGATAAGTCTTCATAAACTCTGTGCAACTTTTCGATTACATTTGAATTAGTACATATTTTGAAGGAAAAAGCAACCCAAAATACTGAATTCTCTGCTCTGGATTTCCCTTCTCTCTGGGTTTAAGTTCTCATTGCTGTGGCAGCTTTTAGATGGTTTCAAACACAGTTGTTTTTGTTGTTATTGTTGTTGTTGTTGTTGTTTTTTCTATCAAGTTTCCAATTTCTTTTCAGCACAAAAGTTGATCTGGAAGAAACTAGTCTACCAAAGGTGGAAGTAAAAACTCCTCAATAATATATTTTAAAATAACTGGAATATGGGAGAAAATATAGATGCTGACTTAATGCCTTCTTGGTTGGAATATTTTAGAGTCTAATAGACATCTATCAGTAAAAAGTTAAAATATGGAAAGAAAACATGAAAGATTCTTTACCATTGATGTATTGAAATATTCATTGAATGCTTACTACCAACCAGAATAATTATATTACATTAAATATTTTAAACTATGCAGGCAAGTTTTACTGCTACAAAATCTCTTTTTATCCCCAGAAGGGAGTTTGAAATAGATGAAGCAATTTTATAGACTTGAAATTTGAGACAATGAGATATTTTACAGAGTTACAGGATTCTCAGTTACAAATAGATGTAGGAAGAGAAATGTTCAAACTGGAAACAAAGGACTAAACAAATTACAACCTATTTATTAAATCAAATAAGAGATGATTCAATTAAAAAACATTTATTGAATGCTTACTTCCATAAGGTAATTTGCTAAGCTCTGGTGAGAGAAAACATTAATACATGATTTCCACCAATATTTATTATTAAATTGGATAGAATAATTTTTACTCTTGTATTTTATCCTTGTTACTGAAAAATTCAATTACAAAGAAACAGATCTGGTAGAGCATTTAATAAATAGGTAGTTAGGTTGATGTTGAGAAATGATGGTAAAAACATAGTCTCTCAATGACTCATCATCACCAATATAATATGTCCAAATTTTTTGTGTATATTTTTTGCTTACCTGACCAGCTGAATTGCCCATCAGTCCACTCTCCTCATTCTTGAGTAGCGGTCATTAGACTACTTACTCTTCAGCATGCCATGCATGTGTATACAGATTTTTCAGCATGGTAAAGTCTTTTCTACCTCTTTTAACTAGAAAACTACACAAACTCCAAAGTTTAAATTATTATTACATCTCTGAAGCATTTTATGGCAGCCTTATCTAGGCTTAGATTCTTACTTTCATAACAACATCTTTTAAGTGTAGTCTGATCCCGTTCATGTGTTTGTTTGTTTTGAGAGATATATTGGAAAGTTTCACTTGAAAAAAATTAAATAATTCAAAGCTACTTCTGAAAAAGTATGATGGATTATTTTTAACAATTAAATTGACACAACTATTAATCAATAAATTAAGCCAAGTTATAGTTCATTCTTCCTAGAAAATTTAAAATTATGCATATCTGATAAATATTTAATTTGGAGTTGATTCACTCTATTTTACAGTTCTTACCTAAAATAAGACTTTACTAATATTTTATATCATGTTCTTTCAAATTCATATGATTTAAATTTACATAAAATTCAAAAATACACTATTGTTATAATACTTGTTTTATTATATTGTATTTAATCAATAAACCTGTGTAATCCTCAAAGACAGGCTGATATTTTTTCATCTAAATATCACTAAAGTCTGAAACCAAAGCTGTGACAGCATAACTATTCAGTAATTGTTGAAGAGCTAATTAGGCAGATCCACTAAGCAATATAATTCTTCTTTTTATAAAAGGAAAAAAAAAATAAGAGAAGAAAGAAATGAAAGAAGGAAGGAAACATAATTTAAGAATGCATAGAAAAACAGAAAAAGTGTGTGTGCTTGAATATATATGTACTTATATGATGCATGTGTTGGTATATGTTGGTGTTTGGGTTTCCACACTGGGAGAGAGAAAATATTGATCAAAGTAATTGGTAATTTTTTAGTTGTTCCACTTTTTCTTAATGTAATTTTACATTTGTAATGAACAGTATACTTTCATTCACCTCAAGCACTATAAACTATATCAGTTGATTTTCCACATTAAAAGTATTTTTAAAGATGTTACAATACAAACTCTATTATAGCTTGTCCACTTATTATTTAAATCTCTAGATTTAAAAAATTTACTTGAAAAAATGAAGATTACAGCAAGTGGGCATACCTACTGGAATTATTTTCTAATCTTTATTAAAAATGCTTAAACAATTCATAACATAAAAATGGGATCAGAAAGAATTGTTAAATAATGTATTTTCTTAAGTTTTACTTTTATATTTATATGCTAAAAGTAAAAAAAAAATTTAGTTTTTAACAAATTGCATAAATGTGATTACTTAGATACAATCTACATAGAAAATAAATACATGGTTTGTTATATTTTGTTAACTATGTTTTCAGATTAAATGTATGAAACATTTAAAAAATACTGTAGGTACTCATAATTGACTAAAATGATTATTTAAAATGCTGAACATGTGTGTTACCAGAACACATTTCAGTAGAATATCTCATAAAATAAAAGCAAAAATTCATCATATCAAGAAAAATTTTAAAATTTTAAATAGCTACTTGAGGTATGTATGTATATATCTATTTATCTTTGTGCAGACACACACAACATACACACATTTGTTTCCTGAAACTTATTTATGTGTACTTATTGAATATATTTACCTGACTTTTTAATTAGAATTACTGATAAAATATTTTAGTTGGCAGAATCATAAACCTTATGGGCAAAATTCTTACTCCTAAATTTTGTGACAGGTACCAGACTTATATACTAATAGCAGCACTGATGTTTTCTTAGAAAACCTGGAAACAGAAGACAATAATAAATCTCCCCATATGTGACTCTGCCTTGGGTATCACAGCATAGTAGTATAGAATTGGAGCTTTTTTTCAACTAGGTGGAAAATTTATGTCAAATGTAGGATGAGAGGGGAGACCCACATGATAGACTTTTATTTTTCTGAGTGGCAACATGCAAGTCCTCAAATTAAAATGAAGCAAGTATGTTGATATTAAAAAGTCTTTGTAATTAACTGCATGCTATGAGGAGAAATTTGCTTATGTAAATGTACAGAGGAATTTATGAAATTAGAATTGATCTTTGTTAGAAGTTGGCAAAAATTCACTTGGCAGTTGAGATTTCCCCAGAATTTTGCTATAGGTTTACCAGCTAACAACAACAACAACAACAACAACAACAAACAAAGAAAAAAAAGAAAAGAAAAAGAAAAGAAATACAATATATTGGGATATTTATAATTCAACAATTTATAAGTTTCTCTCTTTTCTCCTTCCTCCATGCTCTGTTACCCATGGACAGATGCCATATGCCATTAAAGCAACTAGCTCTTTAAACTGGACACTATCCAAAGCTCAGTGTGTAAAAATGAAAAATAAATAAATATTGGAGACAGGATGTTACACATCTTATCTTTGGAGTGTTATTAATTCAGAGGTACCATATGTGATAGCTGTCTATGGTTAGCATGGTCAAAATCATTATTAGGCATATTGAACCTCCAACACTAATTCCAGTGTCATGAATTCAGTTTAAAAGCAACTATTCTGCAGTCAGGTTCTGGCAAAACTTCAAAGGTAACATTCAAAATCAGAAAGCTTAAAACCGTGCAAGCTTATTTAGATTCCTTAAATGGTCTGGTTTAGGAGATTTCTGGGCATTTGAAGCTTTGTAAGCCATTGCAGAGTGAAAAAAGTTAATCTGTGTAGCTACATTTTCAATAACGTGACATTAGATTCATTTCAAAGGCTTTTCTTCTTGGGTATCACACCACACTCAGGATTTCTCCAGGGTGTAGTATACAGGCTTGCACTTATTTATTTATTTTTTATTTTTAATGAACAGATTGCTTTTCATGCCGAGGATTATATAGTCAGAGTCTAAAGCTATCTGTGTTTTTTGTTATATAAAAGAGCAAAAATGTGCTGTTTTCTTAAAAAAAAAAAAAAAAAATATGTGCCTGAAGCAAGAGGGAACCTGCATTTTTCATCCAGAAAACTCTTACAAATATAGGTGACATTCGTGACTGTAAGGGGTACATCAACATGACATTTGAAATATAAAATTCTAAGTGCACATTCATAGCCTCCTCTGTCTCTCTCGCTCTCTCTCTCTCATTTAATCATCTTTAAAGACCATCCAATTTTCTAAGTTACTAGGATAACGTTTGAGATGACTAATTTACATCATTAACTCTGTAAGCTTCTTTCTATTTAATTCTTTCAAAATGTATTTTAAAATGTTAGGTAACAAAGGTTATTAACAAAATATAAAATAGGACCCTGAATAGCCAAAAATGGTAAATAAATATTTTAGAAAAAAAATTATTTCTATTTTGCTTTCTTTCTATGAAAAGAAATTTCTCCATTAATGTGATTTATCAAAGTGGTATTTTTCTATATAAAATAGGGAATTTTTAATCAAAATTTATAATTAATACTTATATAATAATATAAGATTATATAATAATCTGAGGCATATTAAAACTTTTAAGAGTTTTTTTACCAAAAAACTATATGAATGTGGCTATATCCAATCAAGCAGACAGAAAGGAGCTCTGTGGAGCAATACCAAATGGAAGGCTTTTATAGGCAGAAGAGAGTGAGAAAAGGAAATTATACTGGCAAAAATGTAGATTAGTTATTGCAAAGTTACTCTTCTTAAAGAAATGGCAGGGTCCCATTGGCCAGATTCCCTAACTAGTGCTGATCAAGGGATCCTGACTGACTGGTTTAAGATTCCATTTTTGTGGGAGCCAAAACTGTAGTTAAGTTTTGGTTTGGTGATATGGGGTTAACATAAGGGATTTCATTTTGGGCTTCTTGTCTTGTGTTTAACAATACTTAGTTAAATCTGTATATTGGCCTGATAATTGTGCTCAGCTACAGTCCCTGCATTTTGGGAATATTTTTTGTACTTGAAATATTATTATTGGAAAATTGATATATTTAACCACATAGCCTAACTTAAGTTTTGTTTTATTATTATTATTATTTTAAATGGCAAATTACGTGACATATCTCACCAACTTGATAACAGTGTTCTGATCACAGTGGCTTCCTCTTAAAACACATTTCATCACTCTGAGTATCTTTTATGCTATTCTCTACAGAATAGATTAACTTAAGCCAGGTATATGAAATAATGAATTACTGAATTTTGATAATTTTTTGAAGATTCACATTTTCGACCCCAAACCTAAATTGAAAATTAAGTTCATCATGCATTTCTTTTAAAAATCAGGTTATTTTGTGAAGTAACTTATGTTCTATGTTATTATTTTTTCTAGATTTTAAGTCATATTCTTCAAGAGTGTATATATATATGTATATATATATACACAAATACATGCACATACATACATATATGTTCAACAGTTAAATTAGTAAAATTGGAATCAATGTTTACAAAAATTACATTAACTAAGAAAATAATGTAAATCTATAATGATATAGTATGTAGCCATTGAAACAGTGATGATTATTTTTAATATCCTTTGTCACCTCAACTTAATCTGCCCTTTGTACCATGTCAAGGGAGAAATCAGAACTTTATTTCCCATAATCCCTTTACAGAACTGTTACATGTTAGATTCTAAAGGCAAAAGAGGAGAACCCTTGCCGTTGCACACAAGCATCCTGTGGCTTGGGAGGCCCCAACAGAGGATCACCCGCTTCAATGCCGAGGCACAAAAGGTCTCTGGCAGCATTCAAGTGCCTCTAGACATCCTCTTCAGAAACGCTCTCTTTGGTATGGAGATATGACTATAATCATTGGTGGCAGCTTCTTAGGAATCCTTTCACTTGGAGAGTGACTGACTGGGATCTTCCTCATCTCCAGTCTTCCAGCCTATTGATCAATACTTAAGCCTGTGATTGCCTATATTATATCTCTTTCTAGTCCAGTTTCCTAGATTTGCTTTTATTTTCCTGATTGCACCTTGACTGTTCTACTTACATCACACATTTATGTCTGTGAATATGGCAGAATATTCACAATATATTTTTAAGTTTACGAAATTCAATAAGATAAATGGTATATATAATATATACCATACATGGTATATATTTTAGTATGGTATATATGATATATATATATAAATTGTTTAAATTTAGAGAAGTAAACTGCAAAAAGTGCTAAAATATAATATGTAAGTTAAATTAGCCTGGGCTGGGAGTAATAAATATCCATTGACCCAAACCCTTGTAATATTGTCAGCTTACTTTAAGCTTCCTGTATATAAATCCTTTCTGTGGCAAATGAATGATAGATCATAATTCATAATTCAAGTGATCCACAAACACATAGATTTTTTTAATGCTAATGCATACAGAGCAAATGTTATTGATGAATGAATGAATGATTGTCCTAAACTGTTGCTGTTGGAGGCGATTTGAACTTCGGTTTTGCCCCAACTGCAGGGGGACCAATAATGATGAGGAAGTGTAGTCAGCATTTTTCCTTGGTTCTTCCTCATTGATGCAGTGAAGAATCACAGGTTAGTGAGACTTAGAAAAGATTTGTTGAAAGTATATTTTAGAAGGAAAGTATGCTCTAAGGAGGAACATGATTTCAGCTATGAGAGCTGTAACAGGGAGCTGTAACAACTCAGAATTGAGAATTCCTGAATTATATTTAAGCCATGATGGGTGGTTCCAAAGACATTCTTAAATGATTGGCAAGTGAGGCCATTTTGATTGACACCTGGCTGCTATATAACTTTGCCTACTGCGCATGTGCATACCCAGAAGTCTACTACCATTGGAGTGCTCTTTGGGCAGGCTCTAGGGGAGGCCTCTATTCTTTTGTTCCCCTGACGTTCGTGTCTGACTAGCTAATTAACTACATATTTTCTTAGAAATATTCAAAATATTTTGAGTTTTACTTGGTTGTTGTTTTACTTTAAAAAGTTGAAAATAAATATCTTATGATTAATTTGGTTTCGAATATAACAAGAACATGTATAAAGGCTTTTTTGGTTTCTTTGCATTTTTTCTTTGTTTATAAATTGTTAAAAATCAATTTTGTTATTTCCATTTATTTACTTGGTAGATTAAATAATAATCTCATGACCGCTGGGTCCCCTTTTTCAGTAGATAAAGCCCTAAACCAAAAGTGTGTAAGGACAATAAGGTTTAGACAGGTGCCAGATTAAAAACAAAAATAATCTTTATCATAACATAGTCTGCTAAAAAACTAAGGTAAACTTTTATTTTGACTAAAATCTAATTAGATAGATATCTCTGAAAATACTTCCAAAAGTGAATCAAATTAAATCATGACATAATTATACTACATATCTTTTCTGGTAAAATATAAAAATTTGCTAAAATATTTGAAATGAAAACATTTTACATCTAACACTTAATTTTTTTCACATTTTCTCATTTTCAGGAAGCTTTTCCATATATTTTATTTTGTACGCACTGCTCACACTAACTACATAAGGTTTTTCTCAAAATGTTAGATTCAACAGAAATGAGCATTTCTTGTGCTTTGTCTAAAGCAAAGAATGTCCAAAGTATTCTGGAAGAGTAAAAAGGGCTATTGTTAGTGAGGTATTATTTGCAAATACCTCAGAGTTAAGATAGGAAAGAGAAACTGTAGTGACAGAAGAGTCCTGACATTTTAGCCAGAAAGTACTTTAAATAATAAAGATGAGTGTAAGAGTTAGGTGAAGAACAACAGAAATGCATTCAATGCAAGAAACATTGTTGAAATACTTAGATTTTTCTTCCTGTTTAGGAGAAAAGTCAAAATGGTCCATTAGTGGAAACAAATCTGGAAACTAAATTAATTGTGTATATATGTGTGTATACATTGATATTTTGCTGATACAGCTGAATAAAAGCTAAAACCAAAATTAATATAGAATTAAAATATAAGAAAAACTAAAGCTAGTTAAATCAATAAAAATAGTGAATATAGCCTCAGGTAGGTATGACTTGCCCAATGAAGATAAATATAATCTTAAATTGTCAAGGATCATCATTTTAATGACTTTATTTTAATAAAACAATGTACTTAAGATATAAATATTAAACAGAATGCAGATTGAATTATGCCAACATTTCTTAAGAAAGTTGTTATTATTAGTTTTAAATGAAATAATATATAAGCTTATCTAATATTGTCTTTAGAACTGCTTACTATGAATGATTGAACACTATACTCTCTGATACACTATATAATCTATGTGGGAATTCTCATTCTCATGCCTTACCACACACCAGTAAATTCATAATGGTAGGCAGCTTCAAATGAACACTCTCACCATTAGGTTAACATCACTAAAGCTAAGTGGTTTTATTTTGCATAGTGAAAACTAGAAATCTGCTCACACAACTGGTGACATGCAAACAGTTTACATAAGTTACTAACTCTAAACTTCTATTCAGATAGCAAGGGCAGTATCTCCATGTTTCAACTGTTTGACACAATGATGGATTATTTATTTACTGAACAGCACTGGTGGCCAGAAAATCTGATTTCCATGCATGAAATCCATGAAACCTCAGCCACTGAACAGTTTCTTTTACATGTGGCAAAGGTCATCTATCAAGGGATTTTCTCACGTTTTGTGTGATTGGTCATGCCTCATTTCCTTCAAGAAAATATGATTTCCCTAAAGTCTGTGCATTTTAAAAGACTCACAAAAGGCCCAGAAAGTTATTTCCTCTCTGTTTGTGATAAGCACAGAATATAGAAGCTAACCTACAGGGAATGACAACCAACCGTTTGTAGCTAGAAACCATATTTAATCCTATCATTAAGAAAGCCTTAACACTCACCGGGTATAAAAAGACTGCAAAATTAAACACTTAACCTTGTCATTTAACCTTGCAGAGTTTAATCTGTATTCAAACTTTAATAAATATATCCCATAGACCTATCTTTACATATTAGAAAGGATTTGGTTTTGTTATTTAATTTTTTGTCATAAGATTAAAGGATCAAAATTTGAGGTTTCAATCAATAAACCAAAAACTTCACCATTCAAAAACATGATATTGGTCCATTTCTATTAAATTATCAGATTTTTCTGTTATCCTGAGTTAATATAATGCTCATATTTAAGCATAATAAATTTAAAATGCTATTATGATTAGTATGTAAAATAATTAAAATCATGCTGCTTTATAATTATTCAACCCTAAATGCTTGAGACATTTAAAATAATATAAATGGATAAAGAAAAAATGCTTTTGATAAAGCGATTTAGATAATATTTACCTGTCTGTTAGTTTGGTAGACAAATTAAAGGTGACTATGGATTTTAAAAGTACCACTTATTTCAAAATGTAGGGGATATCTGGTATTTTAAACTTGGAATCTTACACAGGTTACTACACTGAGCAGCAGTTATGGCCGAATAAGTTTCTATTTTAAGGAACAAAGAAACATGAGGCTGCATTCTGAGAAATGGGAATAAACTCAATGAAAATGTTTCCAGATTTTAAGATACTGAGAGATGGTCACACAAACTTGACATCCCATAAAGTTCAGTAGGGTGACAATTTAATCACTTATGTAAATCTTTCCCAAGAAGTCTATCATTCTCTAAAACTCATGATTTAACTCCTTTGGCTTTGGGGAATAATCACCTCTACCCCACTTTTTTTCTATCAATTACTTCCTAGTAGATTTCTTCCACTGTAATTAAGATAAGCCTATTATTTTTCTCTCACTAGAAATGCCTTTGATATTGTTTTTTCTTTCAAAATACATAGTTTTCAAGTTATTTTTAAGTCTTTTTTTATTTTAATTCCAATGCAGAAGTTAAGTTATAAGAAAACAGAGATATTGTCAATATTCCTTACCACAGAACTCACATGACCAGAATAGTGCATGGAACGTTTAGATGGTTAATAATTATTGTTTAATTGATAACAAACAATAAATGAAATATTATAATCAATCAGCAAAAGCCATAATGATACCCTTAATAATAAAACAAGTTAGTAAATGTATACTGTGTGCCAGGTTTCTAATTTATTCTTTAATTTTCACAATGTCTCTGTGAGTTAGAAATCACTATTCCCATTTTAACTGTTAACTTGATAATAGTGTTCAAAAATATAATATTCATGGTCACCTGAAACCCTGCCTCTTACACTCTTTTTTTTTAATGTTTTTATGGCATGCTCTTAGCTTTTAATAGTTGAATCAAGAAATGGCTTTTAATATTTCCTGCAACATCGACGAACACACTGTTCATCATACCATGTATATTCCTTATATATAAGGTCTCACAAAATAAATTCCTTTTAATATGAGTACTAGGAAAAAGTTTCACTCTGGAAGACTGAATTGTTTACTTAATTATCAGTTATTTCTTTAACTGACAACTGGGTACTCAATTAAAGCTGTCTACTGGCTCTGTTGGCTGGTATATTTGCTTGTTTTTATTATAAAGATAATGGATAGCATTTTCTGAGGAGTTGCTACTTGCCAGGCATTGTGCCATGTGCTTTACCTTCATTATTTCACTTAATCTTCACAACAACCCCCTGAGGCATTACTTTCATTTTTCAGAAGAATGAAAAAGAAACTGTGGCTCAGAGATGTGTCTGGGAGGTGACTCAAAAGCAGGACTGCCTGACTTCCAGCATCATTGTTCTTAACCTTAACTCTATATTAGTATTTTACAAGTGGCTATCTGATGTCATTTAGTTTATAATATATTTATTTATACTTATGTATAACTTTATATATAATTATAAATTTTATGTATGT
>NW_006494614.1:6046527-6071091 GCF_000325575.1 Pteropus alecto
AAAGTAAGTTATATTTTAGGTGGTGAGACTTTCATGTGACTTTCTTTACTTCTGCTATAATTGCCACAATATTATCCATTAATAAATGAAGCAATTATAAAATTTAAAATCTCATTTGTGAGGTAGACAGGATTTTAAGAGTAATAATAAAGTTAAGATTGAGGCTGAAGGAGGGGAAGATATGACAGACACTTCAGCTGCTGACCCTACACCTGGAACTCTGGAATTTGGATGACCCACCATATCATTAATTTCAGAGGGCAAGCAAGTCTCAACGGCCACTGAACTCTTCCTTCTCCCTGTGCATATAGGAAAACCGAGGTCCTGAGCACTGTGGCCTGGCCTGACCTGACTAGACTCCACTGCCAGCTTGGAGAAGGGTTCCTGCACCTTTGATTCTGCAGCAATCTGCGGTTAGTCAATTTCAAATTCCCATTGCTCTGAGCCTCAGTTCCTCCATGGAGAACTAAGTCCAGAGTCGCTCTTCTGCTCTTGATTAGCAGCATCTAATAGGGATATTCTGCTTATCTCTATTACCACATCTCACCATGAATTCTTAGTGCTCTCTTTACTACTGGAAATAGAGCCAGAGTGTTTTTAAATCTAATTGGATTAGAGAACCAGAAATCTCAGAACCAGTTCAGAAAACTGATCCTTAAGATTCTGGTTCTCTAAGACCACTCTGGGCACCAAAATCTGTATTAGTCAGGTTCTCCAAAAAAAAACAGAAGCAATAAAGGATTGTTTTTGTTCCCTCTGAAACCCCTGACTACTACAGATTATGGTACCAAAATTACCAAGAAGTGTGTGTGTATACATATGTACATTAGATAAATAGATAGATAGATAGATAGATAGATAGATAGATAGATAGATAGATAGATAGATAGATGATAGTAGATAGATAGAGAGAGAGATTGATTGAAAATTAGCTCATGCTATTGCAGAGCTTGTCAGATCCAAAATCCAAAGTCTACAGGCTGGAGACCAAGAGGAGTTGAGGTTTCACCTTGACTCCCAAGGCAATCTGGAGGCAGAATTCTCTCTTCCTCTGGGTACCTCTGTCTTTTTCTTCTTAAGATCTTCAGCTGATTAAATGAGGGCCACTTCTTTATGAAGTGCAATCTGCTTTTCTCAAAGTCTATTGACCTAAATGTTAATCTCATCTAACAAATGTCTTCACAGTGAAATTTAGACTGCTGTTTGACCAAATATCTGAGTACTGTGGCTTAGCTAAGTTGACACATAAAGTTAAACATCACAAGGCAACAAAGCTCAGTTGCTTTGAACCTCCAGAAAAACATACTCAGAATGCTTTCAGAATTATCTGCCTAAAGGGATGGGAGGCTGGAGCACTCTCCTTATTAAGACGTTGACCTAATGGCCTATTTTTGCCTATTGTTAACACAGAGTCTTTTTTTATTCTTAATTATACAGAGTTAGACAATTTTATATAAATTCCTCTCATACTTCTAGAACTTAAGAAATATCTTCTCATGAATTTTTTAAAAGAATTGTTTTAAAAAATCAGTTATCCTTTTCTATTGTTTTTATTTTTATTTCTCCCTCACTATCCTCTAATTCATCAATATGTTTTCTACACTTAGATATGCAATCTGAATAAGAGGTCAGACACTGCAAAGAATCACGTTTCGAATGCTGTCTCCTTTCTGATATATACCGAGTCTGATTTCTGTTATCACTTCACTTCTTTTTAGCTTAACTTGGTTTTAAGTTCCATTTGACCATTAAGTGTTTCAATATTATGTTCTGTTATTTTCCTCCAGGCATAATCATTTTCTCGAATTGAATTTATTTCTACTTTTTTCAAACCAGGGAGTGAAACTGATAGATTTGAACACCCCTAAATGCTATCTTCAGCTTCATAGTGTAGCATCATCACCATCCTACATCTGCACAACACCATCCTGCACAAATCTGCCACTCCATATGTTACATCATGCAAGGAGATTACAATGGGCTTGAATTTGGATCTCAGTCAGAGATTCCCTGGAAACATTCCACAGGAAAAAATATTGCTCAAGCCAACATTTAAATCTTTGCCTACAGCTACCCCCACTTCAAAGAGATATAATGAGAATGAAAGCACAAGCCCACAAATTCAATTGCCACATTTTTTTTCTTCTTTTGAGGAGTTTGTCCTGTTCTTCTTGTTGTGATTCCTTTATGTTGGTACTGGCAGTTGCCAGATGGGCTTTATTTTTTAAATTTAAATTCTTTATTTTGTGGCAGTGTTGCCCATTGTATCATATTCAGTGCCAGCTCTTAGTCTTTTAAAATACACATTCTTGGCACGTCCTTAAGTTGCTTAAGGATTAGAGACTAGAAACTTACATAGGAAAAGGGGAAAAGTATATATTTCTATCATTCTAATATCAAGAGTAACTGAAACATAGAATGGTTATTAAAGAGAATCTTTGAACCTAGCTATTTGTTAATTCACAAACAATGCATAAATACTGCTCACACTATATCCACAAATAATGAAATCTGGAAGGTAAGCTATTAAAGAAATTCAAGAATGCAAAGAACAATAATACGTTAAAAAACAAAGTTGATATATCCATACTTCTTCCTTACCAACACATGCCCAATGGACGGAGACCGGGAGGGATGACAGCATTAAAATGTAGAAAAGCATTTATTAATAGTAAAAAAGTATTCAACAGCAAATATTGCAAAAATAAGCAAAAAATTCATTGTGTAAAATAATTTTTCTTATACGAGTATATTGATATATTAATATATTTATTAAAAATTAGAATTTATTGTTTGATATATATAATTTTCAATAATGTTCTTTAAATTTAGTTTGGCAGACCGGTTAATTTAAATATTAAAACTATATATAAAGGCATCTTCTGATAGCCGAAGACCAATTTTTTTATGTGTGCAAATTATTGTCTGAGTCACAGATACAATCCATGCCAAGTAAACTGGCTTCTCATTATATCCTTCTGGTAGAGAAAATTATTTCTTTTTTCAATCTATTTAGTCCAGTGGCCAATAGTATAAAGCACACTCTATGTTCTGTCTCTCATCTTCGTTTAAAGTACAGGCATCTGGCAATTTCAGCATTTCAGAGCATATTTTACAAGGGAAGGAGAGTCATTGACCTCTTAGCAATAACAAGATCATTGTAAAATTCATACACTAATGTGTGTGTACTCCTTAGCAATTACTTTCACCTTTGTCTTTACCTACTCCTTACCAAAACTCTCACTTCCTGGAGATATACTTTTCTCCTGTCAAAGCTCAACTTAAATGCTTCTCTGACTCACAGAGGCAAAATTAGTTGTTCCCTCCTTTGCTTTACCATTTCTATTCTGTTACATCTCTTATCTTCATTGTGTATTTATTTTTAATTATATTAAAGTATAAGTATTAAGGAAAAGAGGAAAAATTTATTTATCTTCATATGTTTCAACAAAATTATGTGCTACATTGTAAAAACTCAGTAATAACTAGTTATTGCAAAAAATGTCAATAAGTATAATTCTCACTTTGAGATCATTTACCCCTGCTTTCAATTGAACTATATTGGATTTCATAAACAGACCAGAGGAAATATATCTGAGGCATTAGGGAAGAGCCAGAGACCAGGAATTGGGAAATTATTAAGCAAGGACACAATGATAATAATAACAACAACAACCACAACAATAATAATAGGCAGTAGTCATAAATGTGAGACAGAAGAATCTCAAAAGCAAAAGTCGTGCAAAGTAAGTTATAGGTTATTATGATAGAATATAATCACCAAAGTTCAAATTACCACCTAGAACCATCAAGAACATTGCTATAAAAAAGTAAGCAACAAAGGGAAAAAATAAGATAGATGTTTGCCCACTAGATTTTAACATATATATATATATATGTTAAAATATATATTGATATATATATCAATACGGTGAAGCATTGAAACACTATCATTAAGATTTAAGATTCTGGTGCTTCGATTTTTGAGTGAGAAATCTGAGATCATAAAGAGTAACATTAGAAAACTAAATTTGTCTTAGAATGTATGATTCGTTCATAAGAAAGAACTATATATTTTGCCAAAGACTAATTCTCTAAGTAGGTTGTCCATTTTAATTTTTATAATAAGATGACAAAATAGTAAAAGAAATATTATTCCTGGAATTGTCGTATGTTGACTAAAGAAGAGTTAATGTCTTTGTTTAAAAGTTTCTTTAAGACTTTGTTGTCCTATTCTGCCCATCTTTGTAGGCACCAGAGTATGGAGCGCTTTAGATAATGTGGGAAGAATGAGACACAAGCAGAAGCCTGACAGAATATGTTGAATAACAGGATATCTTGAAACATCTAGCTGACCATTGAAGAGGACAGTTAGATAAGAATGAAATGGCAAATTGCTACTATAAACCTAGAAAAGCTTGTTGGGATCAGTAGAATAATGCAGCAAATGATTCTCTTTGCACTTCAATTTTCCATTCTTCAGATTTTTCAAAACCAATAGAAAGACTAAAGAGTTGAAGATGGTGTTGCAACACAACTTAAGACAATATTGACAAGTCATTCCCTCCCTTTATGTAGATTTGTTCCAGCACAGAAGCCTACTCATTACACATAAACTGCCCTGGAACCAATGAGGTCTATAACTGAAAGAGCAAAGCAGAACTTCTTGGCTAAAAATAAATGTTTTGTGAGATTTTAGTAATATTTTATAATTTAATGGTATATTGATCCTTAATAGTTTCCTTGGTTCAAAGATCATTCTTATAATAATGAAATGAAAGGATAAAACTTCTTTCACCATTTGCCCTCATAACCCCTGGTTGCCATTTTCCTCAACCTCTAATTATTTTATAGTTAATAAAGGCGAAGGAGTTCTTTCTAAAACTCTTGCTTGCGGCTCAGGGTTTGAACTCACACTGCTGATTGTATTACTTAATCTGAAAAGGTAAAAGCTTAATTACACTGTACAAGCAGTTCTAAAATTATTTTATAAAATTGGTGACTGACAAATTTTTTTTAAGAAGTGAAAGAAAACTAACTCGAATTTTGAATAGCAAGAAGAGTTTAATGTACATAAAATATCTGTATTTTTTAATGGCAGGACCACTAAACATTGACTGTTATAGATCTTTGAAAGAATGAGAAATTGTGCTGTCTTTTAAAATTAAATAATTTAACTAAAATATATTAGAATCACATATGGATTGCATTTGAAAATAACTTTTACAAAGAGGAAGACTTTCAGATTTCTTTCTAAATTAATAATGAGATGAGCATCATTACATATGAGTTAATGTGTCATAAATAGAACAGTAACATCAGTCTTTTTTTGTTCATTTACTTGACCTCCCATACCTGACATAGCTGCATCTTTAATTAATTAATACAATTATCTACAACCAAATATTAATAAATGCAGTTTTCCCAAACAGTATGTATCCTCGATTTTACACAATTTACCCTATAATAAAACCATAAAAAATTAAATAAAAGCCATCATGATGCTATAGAAATTCCTTCACTCTATTGAGTAAAGCCATGGAGAGAAAAATGCAACTTCATGGAATTAATAGGATATAAGATAAGAGGAGTTAACTTACACATAGCTGACATTTAATTGTCTCCAGGTTTCTCCCTTATCTTCATCAATAAACTAAGTATTTTGCATTCTCAAAAACTTGTGTCAACACAATTCATTTACTCAGAGTTTCTCATCAAGTACATTTAAAACATATTTTTGGGGTCAACTAAAAATTTAACCTATGTTAAATCAGAGTGTTTTTAAATGATGCTAATTTTACTCCATTGAGTAAAGATATGAGCATTATCTATGACTCATGTGAGTCAAATCAAGGAGACTTACTGCAACATGTATTTTAAAGATTATTTCAACATTTACGGAATTTTTTCCCCCAAGAAATGGATTTTCTTCTGGCAGAGAATCAGAGGATAAAAAAGTAGAATTTTGCACAACCATTCTTATTCTTAATGTTTTCTATGACCTGCTCATCTCCCACCCCACTTTATTCATTTATTAACGAAGCTCACTATGTTACCTCTTGGATTATTGTGCTCTTAACAGCTTGTATTGTCATATCTACATACCCCAAGCCCCAGAAGTCTATGAGCACCCGGAGGGCAATACTCATAGCTTATTATCATTTGCATTCCCATAGCAAATATGGTTAAAAGCATAATAGTAGGAAAGCCTACTTTTTAAAATGAATTACTAATGTTTTGCATGAATCAAAAAGTGTAATTACTATCTTATCTCCTCTTTCCCAGGTAACACAGATAGTGGTTTTAAAATGCCAGTTACTTGGAGTGACTCTTTAATGACAGCCTTAAGGACAAGAGTTACATGTATCACAGCAGAACACTGAAAAAGTTTTTTCAGCCAGAATTGCATTCAAACTCAAATTACCTAGATATCAATCTCTATCTTTGTATCTATAGTCACTGCATTTTTCCTAGTAATCAAATAATAAAAGACAGTTGAGTATCAGCTGAAGTATCAGTATAGTGGAATAGAGTAGTAGCAGATACTACTTAATTTGATATTTTATATATATAATTCAACAATATGTAAAGGATTTTTAGGTTGATACTATGAAGGAATTTTTTTAAAGATGTTATTTAATATTTTAAGTTTTTCTGGTAACAATGAATTGAAAACTTCAAGAAAGTCAATAAGTACTATATGTTCCATCTGTTATTCTAAAATATAAATAAGTAAAGTTAGAATAGCTACTATTTAAAATATAACAGAAAATTATGTTGCATTCTTGACATAGTTCAGAATATATCCATCATTTAAAAAAAGAGAGAGAGAGAAAGACAGAATAAATTCAGATCCCATACCATCTTTATGTAGCATGGGGATGATGGTTACATGCCTCTCTGGTGTGTACATTTTAAATGTGTGATCAACATCTCCCCAGTGCATATTATGAGTAGCTACTGAATAGCTGTAGCCTGCTGAGACAGACCAATGGCAACTTAGTTGTGACTCAGCCATCTGGCTTCCAAATAAGTTTTTAGATTTGTGGTTATCTTGAGTTTAAGTGTAACATTTCGATCCATTTTATAGAGAAAAAAAAAAAAATACCCAAATCAGTCATTCAGGGATATTCAGGTCAGGTTCTTGTTAACTGAAAAAAGAGTACGTAAGGATTTGAGAGAAGTCAAATTTACACTGTTTTCTCTCATTTAAACTATAGGAAATGATTATCTGTTTCCATATGAAATATATCATTGACTCCAAAAAGTTTCACTTTAAACCATAACAATTTGTGGAAATTCTTCATTTTGAAATATGAAAATCATTATAAAATTTTCAAAAAATCTTGAATATGGTTGATTTATTATCTCAAATTATCCAACAGTCTGGACTTTGACGTGCCAGTGTGAAAACGAGAAACATCATAGATGAATGCTGTCTACATATTCTTAGATAAAGGCAGAATTGGTTTATTATGTGAGAAATATGTAAAGATATTTTTGTCAGGCTGCTTTTGTCTAACCATCCATACTCCTCTCCTTCTCTTCATGCACACTTCTTAATACTGTGATTCTACAGATCATTCTTCATTGTCATGATCAATGCTCCTAGACAATACTGATCCCAATTTAAATAAAAGTAACTGAATTAAAAATTAACTTAATTAAAAGTTAGATATTGAATGTGATTTTGGAAGTACAGTTTTGTTTTTTTTTTTTAAGAAGGGAATTTTCCTTGACTTTGGTAAAAAGTGGATGTTGCAATGCACGTCTGACTTCAAGTTATAAAACCTTAAGTTTACTAGATTTCAGTGTATCACTTCTCCTTTTAATACCTGGCCAACATAGGTCCTCACACAAAGCCTTTTTTCTTACCTGTCTCCAAGAAGTATATGCTTTCACTCTTTCATTCCTTCTCTCCTAACTCTTCCCTTCTTCCCTTCCTTCTGGCCTTCCTGCCTGCCTTCCTGCCTCTGACATAGCTCATTTACTGTTGCTGAAAATCCCCAAAGAATTAACTTAAATAAATTGCTATCACCTCTCGTAGACTGCAGGCCCAGGCATATCTTTGGGTCCCCTGTTACAGTTACACATGTTTTTCCTTGATTACTGCAGGTCTCACTAGTATATATTTCTCTAAACAGAACAAAGCAGAACTAATAAACTTTCCTGATATCTTAATGAAAATGAAAACTTTATAGTACAGTGAATAAATATTTGCCATGTCTCTTTTTAACTACTTTGCCTATCAATATTTTCAAAGAGTTTACTATTCACAGAGCCCTGTATACAGAGGCTTTTCTGAAGCCCACTTTATTCTTATTCAAGGCCCAATGTTGCAGGCAGAAAAGTACTAAAAAATTACTTTCATTAATCTTTATAAAGATTTAAATATACCTCCAATATAGATAAAGATTTAATTTTTAGATTAAAGTGCCTGCATTGGATTAATTTACTGGTAAATCTTCTGAGAGTTGCACACTTGCATTACATTGCATAACACCGCCTCAGCCCCACCCCCCACACAACCACCTGTCATCCCAGAACTAGGACAAAGGACAAATTTCCAAGCTGAAATTTTATCTATTTATAAAGACTTCTTATGACCTCTGCATGACAATTCTTCGTCAACTAATTTAGATTCCACTTTCATAATAGGAAGAATTCTAGTTCTTTTTCTGCAATAAACATCCCTCCTATATACAGAAAACAATTTTTATATGTATGTAAAATAAAAATAATGCATTACCAATGCATACTCAGTATTTTAAAGTCGTATTTTATTATATTATTGTTACTCATTCCCTACATTATTTTAGGAAATAAAAATACACACACATGCACATATATATTCTATATACTTAATGCTATGATCTATTCATTTTTCCCATAATTTGTAATTAAAATGATCAATGTATTTAGACAAAAGGCAAGATGTTTACATTACTTTCTTTGGTAAATGGGAATTCATTTTGTTTGAATTTGTGGTTGAGTGTCTAATTATGTTTGGGGGACTCTGGGGATTTTACAATTACCTTTTCAAATGAAAATTGATCAAGGTTGAATATCAAAGGAAATAGAGAAAACTGTTTAAATATATTTGGTTTTAGAAACTACAAAAGTATACTCTAGTAGGTGCTATTTCTAGTTAGAATCTAGTGTCTATTTTTTAGTGTTTGTTAATATACAATTACATGAGCACTAATTGGCCCAAAAGTTTTAGGCCTCTATTAAGAATATCAACTGATATTTTTTTTTTTTTTGTAAAATGTAGATGGAACCCTGAACCTGGATATAATTTATTTATTAATTCTACAAGCTCAATATTTCCTTGTCCTTTCTTTACTACTAAATTATGTTTTTTTCTTCTGATTTTTTGTTTGTTTATTGCAGGATCTAAATATATACTTACCATAGACTGATACTTGAGTCAATTGATTTTTAGAGTAATAATACATAAACATTTATGTATCATTCCTGATTGAAAATCTTCAAAGTAAAGTGGAGTTGTAAATCAAAACACTTTGTAGTGCTACTTGTTTTCGTTCTGTATTATAACAAAGCACTAATTTTTTTTCTTCCTCTGAGATGACCTATGTTATATGACTATCACACTGTATGGTTCAAAGAGAATTTCTATGTCATTATGTCTAAATAGTAAACTATATACATTATTTATTAAAATCAAATGTTTTTATGCAAGTATGAGGCAATCATCATTAGTAATTATGCAATCATGCCCATAAGAAACAGAAACATTTCTAGTAGTATTATATTTAAACTGTGGAAACAAAAAATAATAACTAAATTAGTGAAATTTGCCACCATAGGTAAGGAACAAGTTGATCATTCAGCAGTAGAACTACAAGTTGACTTTTTTCCTTTTCATACTTTTCTAGAATTATATATCAGATTTTGCTATAAATCATATCAATATATTTAGCCATAAATATCTGTGGAGAATTCACGTACTCATGAATGACCATTTTTCTTCTTATTTCTATGAATGTAACATATAAATTTTGTCAAGACAGTTCTATTTGGGAAACATGAATAACAGTTTTTTCATTTTGCTTGCAAACAATATCTAACCTGGATTACTTTAAAATCTTTTAGTTTGTGTGTGTGTGGCGGGGGGGGGGGACATTTAGACTGACACTAATATTCACTCTGTTAGAAATAGTCACAGGATGTTTGCTCAGTAATTTGTTCAAATAGGCCAGCTGTAACTTGCTACATGACAGCTATGCAGTCCTACACAGAGAAGCTGTATCTGACCAAGTTATGAGAGAAATGATATTGTAATCACCCCAACTCTGCATGTGTAAAAAGATCCTTAGGCTGTTCTCTTAATACATCTTGTTAATACTGGTATATTGGTATTACATGAGGTACTGGCACTCTTCTGAAAGGAAATAAATAAATAAATCCAGAGAGTTTTACCCCTTAAAACCCAATTATGGAAATTACATAAGTTATTTGTACCCAGGGATGGCCTCAGGCAAAATCCTGAAGTTGGTACTTGTTCTAGGTGCTGTGCAGGGTTGCGTTTACTATCTGTGGAACCAATTACATGCAAGGTACAAAATGATAAGGGCTTATGGTGGTAGCTCTCCTAAAAATACTAGTACTTTTATAAAAGACTCAAAAGGCAAAGATCCTTATTACTTTTTATGTATCTCAGTGAATGGTTTCACTACCATTCAGTTGCTTGAGACAACAAATGGACATTCTTGATGTCTTCTCCTTTTTAACCATCATATGCAATTGTTTATCAAGTCCTGTTGATTCTCCATCGAGAGAACCTGTTGGTTCCTCCTTCTTTTCTTTATGCTTATTGCCAGTACATTAGTTCAGGTGTCCATGGGACATTGCAGTAGTCACCTCTGTCTCATCTCTGACAACTCCACCTCTAGCCTTCTTTTATTCCAATCCATCTTCTATAGTTACTCCAGAATTGCCTCTTCAAAGGACAAATATGGCTTTATTTTTCCATTTAATTTCAGCCAGTAGTTTCTTACATTTTCACAAAAATTTTTTGGTTATCTTGCTAATTTTTCTCCTATATAAGACCACTCAGTTCTACAGAAAAACTAAGAGTAACCACATACAATGTGCTCTTTCATATTTCACTTCCTTTGTTTGTTGTTTATTTGCTTGTGTTTTATGCTATTTCCTCGGCTTCGGATTTCCTATCCACTTTTCCTTATCCATTTGAATTGAAGCAATCAAATATAATATCCTCTGTAGACTGCATGACTGAGTACATATTAGTCTTTGGATCACTAGCAATTGTGTCTAACACATTGAATGAATAAAGAAAGGATGAGTTGAAACTTAAAGGAAAGAATTTTGAACAGTGAACAGACAATGGGAAACTTTCTAAATCCTATCTCGGTGTTGGCTAAGTGAGTGATGTTGCAATTAAGGGCAGTATATTTTCAAAAAGAAAATTTTAAAAAAGCAAATATGTTCATGCCATACATAAACATACTTCTAAATGATTAAATCATTGAAAAATACCCTCTGCTTCTCTTGCAGGTGCTTTGAGTCAGTGTTGCATGGGCAGTTTAGTGAACTGTGAGTTTACTTGTTTTCAAGTTGGGTGGGTTCTGAATGCACACTGCCTCGTGCTCATTTTGCCCCTTCTCTTTCTACTGTCAGACAGGTTATGGCAACATGAGAAAAACTGACACAGATGAAGGAGGGAGAGTTTTGTGAATGAGTGTTTCATAAAATCATTAGGAAGTCATAGGATTAAATGAGAGATAGGTGTTTCTGTTAAATGTCCGCTATCCTAAATCATAAGTGCAAAAACATGAATATTTATCAAGTAATTTAACCAAAGTGTTTTTTGTTGTTGTTGTTGTTCATTCAGTTCCATGATTCAGTGTCCTTCACTCTGGTAATGTGGTCATTTCTTATGACAATCTCGTTTGACAATTCATATACATGAATACATTCCATATGATATTTTCTTTCCACAATGTTCTTTTGTTTTGTTTTGTTTACTTAAAAGAAATCATTTAGGTGATTTTTAATCAAGAAAATTTAGAAACATTAACATTAATAGAAATTTTTTCTGCTGCTATGAGATAAATTCAATTATTCCTTCACTTCTATACCCTTTATTCTTGCATTTGGTTGCTTACAATATCAAATATGATTAAGTACATATATGTCTTTCTGTTTCTTCTGAGATATCTCATCCATTTTCCTACCCTGAATTCTGCCTAGCATAAGTAGAGAAACAGTGTCTAACATAAGCAGAGAAAATTTCTAGCACGCAAGACTTGGCAAGAGAACATGTAAAGGAAGAAGAATTGGAGAAGTGAGGCATTCAAAAAAGCAGTTTCAGACTCTCTGCACTGCTTTTATCATATTCTTCCTTCACTCCTGCTTTTGCTACTGTCTTTTCAGTACATTCTTAACAACTGACATGAATTTTAAAACTGTCGAAAAGGCACTGCTTTTGGAGGAAGTTCTCCAAAGTACCCGTTGTTTCATCTGCCCTCTCCCCCACCCCCATTTTCTTGTGACTTTTCCTACAAGCACATATTACTAAATAAGCATTTGCTTAATAAGTGACCCTCATATTGATGAGGGTTACTGCTAATATAAATTTTGGATGGAGAACTAGGCTATAGTTTAGATAAATCCCAATAATCTTGAACACGCTTATGTACATCTGAATAACAGCTAAATTTGCTTGAGGAAAGTCTTACAATCAGGCAGAGAAGATATATTTCAAATTTGTAATCAAGTTCCCAGCGATATTGCTACATTTCCCATTGTAAATTTACTTTCTACTTTCCAAGACAATTAAACTATTTCACAAACTCTTCACTTTCTTCAAACTTCCCATATTAATTCATTCTTTCTCTCAAATACCTATCCTGATATGCCCTGCTCATCAATGTCATTGCATCATTCTTGATTGCCCAAAAAAAAAAAAAGAAGGAATCGATTGAATTTTCTTATTTTCCCAACGTTATAGATATAAATTCTGTATGATCTATACCTGCATTTCCTGTCATTCCACCATTTCAATGAAAGAATTTCTCTTCTCGTATCAAGTTAAGTCCTTTGATTTTTGCTCTGGATTACATCTTCTCTGGAATGCTTTCTCCTGCATTATCCACTTTTCCTATTCCATTGGACTGCTTTCATTACAGCTGAAATAAAAACAACAAAATTCTTAATCCCATAAATGTCTTAAAACTAACACTGTGATTCTCAGCTCCTGTCTTTGAAAAATTGAAAAGTTGAAGTTCATATTTCCATTTCCTCATTTCTCATTCACTTTTTCATTTATTCTCTTTCCCATTCTGTACTCCAATAAAACTGCAGTTCATTTTCTTACTACACTAGAATGTAATCTCTATAAAGCAGTACTTATGTATATCTTGTTTACAATATCAACTTTCAGTTATAGAAGAGTCTCTTGCATATAGTAGATATAATATTTGTTAATTAAATGCACAAATAAGTGTATGCAGAAACCGTTTTAACCAAAATTAAATAATTTCTCTTTGCAATTGTTATAAATATTAAAATATTATATAAACTAATACATACATGTAAAGAAAATTTGGATAATACTGAAAGTATGTAGGAGAATTTTTTTAAAGCATGTGAACTTTATGACAAGGAGATTACCATTAATATTTCAGGTTTTCATTTCATTATTTTTCAATACATTTACTTCATAGATTTTAATACTTTATTATCACTTAATATTATAGCTTAAACAATTCTTCCTAGAAATATCTGATGAACATAATTTTAATGATTATATTGTAATTTATTCATAGATATGCTCCAAATCAAGTATTTCCTTATTGCTAGAATTTAATTATATCTGCTGTTTTACTATTTATTATAATGGACATATTTTTTTCATATTTTGGTTATGTCCTTAATATAGACACCAAGAAATGGAATTATTAGGTAAAAAGACAGAAGTGAAAATATCTTGAAACATCTTACTGCACTGCTTTGCACAATGTTTACAACTATTTCTATTCTCACAATCACATTATGAAAGTGTCATATCTACAAACTCACCAGCCTTGAATATTGTCGTTTGGAAATTATTAATTTAGTTGGTGAAATAAATACCCGATACTATTTGCAATCAAATCTAAATAGCTTCTATATATTCATTGGGTACTTTTGTTTACCTTTCAGGCTAATTTATATTTTTTGTCCTTATATCTACCAAATTTTTAACTTTTTTCTAATAATTTGAATACTGTCTGTAAATATTAAGACTATTAAAATTTGTCACATTTATTTTACTACTTTCTAGTTTGTGATTTGATTTAATTACTTATGCTGGTATAAAGGTAATTTTACATTTAATGTACGCAATCAATTTTATGAATTTATTTCCACAATTACTACTAGGTTTAAAAAGTACACTCACGTTCAGAAATTTTATTCATTTTTATTATAGAATGTTTGCTTGTTTGTTTAATTGCTTTATATTAAATTTCCAGTCAACTATGATTTTAACTGAGCTATTTAGGCATTAAGAAATAAAGCCATTTTATCAAACTAATGTGTGCAAATATGCAATTATAGTTCCTTGACTCTTAGGGTTTTTAAGGAATTGATTAGCTTATTCAAAATTGACCTTTTTTAATTTTTATTTTTCAATTAGAGTTGACATTCAGTATTATTTTATATTAGTTTCAGGTGTACAGCATAGTGGTTAGACATTTATAAAATTTATTAAGCTATCCCTCAATTAGTCTAGTACCCACCTATCACTATACATAGTTATTACATTATTATTGACCGTATTCCCTATGCGGTACTTTACATCCCTGTAACTATTTTGTAACTACCAATTTGTACTTCTTAATCCCTTCGCATTTTTCTCTCAGTCCCCCACGTACCCCCAAATCTGGCAATCACCAGTTCTCTGTATCTGTGAATCTGTTTCCATTTTGTTTGTTCATTTATTTTGTTCTTTAGATTCCACATATAAGCGGAATCATATGGTATCTGTCTTTGACTTATTTCACTTATCATTATACCTTCTAGGTCCTTGTCGTTGCAAATTGTACAATTTCATTTTTTAATAGCTGAGTAATAGTCCATTGTATATATGTTCCACATTTTCTTTATCTTTTAATTTAAAATTTGTAAAATATAAGGAAGATGACAAAATGAAAGGCAATTTTCCAGACAATGAAAGGAGACAACATTAGAGGTAGAGGGACCACCTATAGATAGTCTGATGCATCATAAAATTGCTACTTTATGATCTGCTTCCATATCTCTCCTAATTTTAGAGTTCGTTCTCTTCTTTTATTTTTGAATTCACAGACTTTCTCAAAACTCTGTCCCAGTAGCTGCAAGATCATGTTTACTGAATGGAAGAAAATGAGCAGAAGACCAAGGGATAGTAGAGGGAAATTAGAAACTGTGCGACTATGTATTTGTAAATGACCAACAGAAGGATTTTTATAAATGAATAGTTAACAGATTGTTCAGATTTATCTATTGTTCAGATTTATCTATTAATAAACATTTATTAATGACATTGTATGTCTATTTATATACTTATTTAATAAGAAATTCAGTTATAGTGACAGAGAATGTAAGCTTGAAAACAATTTGGAATTAGCATGCCATCAGTAATTAAAAAATGAAATGAAATACAGTGAATTTGAATAAGTGAGGCAGAAAATATGACTACTTCATCTCTTAATTATTTCAGATCCAGTGGACAGAGGAATCTATGATTTCTTAATTGCAATGACGGTCTTACTTTTCCTATCATTACCAGGAAGTGAATTCTAGCAACAGAATCTTTACTTTAGTAGGCCAATCATGTCTGGTTTTGCCATTGTCCTCATTGCATACACCTGCTATGGAAATTTAATACACTAACAACATGCCTCCTTTTTCCTGTTACTTCCAATTGGATCTCACACATTTGCTTTTAACTCAGAAGGCTGTCAAATTATATGCGACAATCTATATTCAGCATAGTTTAATCACATCTAGAGACGATTAAAAGAAAATCTTAATCATCTATTTTTGTAGTTTGACCTAATTTTTTATTAACTCAGTGCTCTGTTTGGTATTTCATTTTTACTGAATAATCTATATAATGTTAACACATCCTATTTGAAAGAAGAGAACATTCTTTAGAAATATGTTAATATGACGGCAATAGGGATGCAGTTACAAGAACTTTGCAATCATTCCTTGGACTGCACTGTTTGTAACAATCCCTTCGACCTCACAAGGCTCAACACTTTTCTCTCACATACATTTCTTTTTCCCTCTCATTTTCAGAATGCTAAGTTGAGACATTTAGCATCTGCCTAGAATAAATGTCCCTGAAGTTCTCCTATAAACATAAAATTTCCTTGAAAACAAAAAGTATATGTGTAATAAAGTCAGTTTTTTTAAATATATGGAATTTATTGTTTTGGTTTTTTCTCTCCTGATGATACCATTTTTATAAAGAAATTCTTTCACATAATTATGTCTGAGTTTGAGTCGATAGATGCAATTCTTTTTAACTCTATATTTTCCAAAATACTTAAGACAGTTTAATTTTCATTAAATTAAATGCATAGTACTTTACCCGTATCTTTAACAGTATTAAATAATTTTTCTTTATGGTGCAAACAGCATAAGAAGAGTAGTTCAGAAGGAAAAATATGAGTGAAATTCATAGAAGATATTTAACTTCACTAGCAACAAAGCCAATTTAGAAAATGAGATGTTATACTTATTTTTACTAAATTGTTAATTATTTAAGAAGAAGGATTAAAAAAACAACCCTCTCCTCTCTTCTTTACACATTGGTTTTGTGCTGAGGCTCTCCTTCATCACTTGGCCAAGACATTAACACCTTTGCCATCGCTTTCATTTTCTGCTTGCACAGTACCTATAGGTCACCCAGAAGTTGAATGTTTAGGGTCTTCTCATATTTTTTTCTGAGTAAGCTATAGGGACATGTATGTGTCTTTCTGAACTCCCCAGTATACACGGACACTTTTTAATGCCCTGATTTTCAAAAGAAACTCTCTCTTTGTTCTTCCCAGGCTTTTAGTGATCTTTGTTATGCCTGAAAGATATAATCTTTTGATTCAGGTTGCTGTAGGTTGTCCATTTACCTTACGATGATTTTTCAGGAATGCAATTTACTCACCTTGAGTAAGTTTCTAGTTATGCAGAACAAAAACAAGCACTTTGCATCAGTCTCTCAGCAGATAGGTTAGAAATGACAAACACAATTCTTTGCAAATAAGGTTTACTCCCACTCCCTTCAGAATAGTTGTGGCACTTGGGAGGGGGTGGGACAAAGGCAAATAGAAAACATCACAAAGCTTTACTACTCTGAGTTGCTTTCCTTGAATCAGCATTTGCTTGGTTGCTGTAAACCTTTGACTGTTTTCAGAGTTCTAATAAAGTTGATTCTGTCAGTCTTTGCTTGATTTTTTTAAAGTTTCTGTGCAAGGATGATGGCCGGCTTGGAGCTGCTTACTCCACCATTTTCACCAACATTACTTCCTACTTCTTTACATTTCTAGTACATTTTAAATTGTCTATTAAACATTGTAGATGAGCCATTATGTTGGGCTTTGTTCTGGCAAGAGATTATATTCGTGGAAAAATTCTCTTGATTGTTTTTTTCGGTTTTTTGTTTGTTTGTTTTTTGTTTTGTTTTTTGGCTTTTTTTGTGTGATGAATTTACTTTGATTTGATTCTTTTTCTTTAGTTTTAGGTCATATACTATAAAGTATGGTTATTCCTAAAGTGTTGCCTCTCTGGAGTTTCAACCAAGTGTCTGAGATGCTCAGTGAGTGCCCTCCACTCCTACTGGAATTTCTATTTAGCTATTTGTTTGTAAGCAGACCCTCCTTGTAAGCCTTTACAGAGTCCTGTTGTACACATTCATATCCTCATCTTTAGCTAAAGACTTAGAGATTCCCTACAAAGCCTTCTCAGGTATTTCTACCCACCTAACATGAGTCTTCCCCCTGCCCAACATCCTTCCTTGAAAATTCCAGCCATTATAGTCACTTGTCTCTTACTCTCAGTCCAGAAAAAACTGCTTACCATTTGGACATCATCTCCTTGCATGGAAATTCAGAAAATGTTTGCAAGTGAAAACCTATGATAATTGTGGCTCTCACCAAATGGATTACCCTTCTCTCCAGGGTTCTGCCTATTTCTGTTATTCAATGCCTGGGAACTGCTGCTTTGTATACTTTGTCTATACTTATAGTCAGACACAGATTACTCTGTCTTAACTAGAAGTAAAGTCAAAGATATTTGTTCTTAAAATATTTATGCCTTTCAGTGCAGTAATATTCTAGGACATTATTTGCAAAAAAATATCCAGAAATTTTCATGTTATATGCTCAAGTTTATTCACTAGAGGTGTTAATGTTTCAAAATAATTTGGTTGCTAAAAACCTTTGACTTTATTCAATGATTCATGAATCAGGCAGTAGAACTTTAAGCAGATGCAAAGGAGCTCCGAGGAGCAAAACAAAATAAAAAACTATAGTAGTTACATTACCAAAAAGTGGCTTGGTTTTAGGAAGGTCAGTCAGTTACCTAAAAGGGGACGGCAAGAGCCTATCAGGCAGATTACCTCACTAGTGCTGACCAGGTAATTCCTAATTGACTGGTTTAAGATTTCATTTCTGGGAAAGCCAAAACCATAATCAAGTCAAATATTAAGTCTTGGTTTGATGATGTGAGGATTAGCATAAAGGACTCCATTTTGGGTCTGTGGTCTTGTTTTCTAACACTATCTGTCAAACATATAATTGCCCAGACTGCAGTACTGAAGAATAAATGTTTATCACTCAGATCAAATAGAGCCTGAAAAGAAGTTAAAGTGATGTCTGTTACACCACCATGTGTCCCTAGTATAATATTCTGTGTATTTCTTAATAGCTGAAATGGCAGTGCACCTGCAACTCATCACTGACTTAATTATCTTTCTGCTCTTATCTAGCCAGGCCAGGTATAGAATAATAAAATAAATGACAGTCTTTGTTGTTAATGTTATTTAAGCAAATTTCCTAGATGATAGTTGTACCTGAAGGAAGAATTCATATTGAATTATTGGTGGCAGAGACTGAGAGTATATTTTTTTACTGTCATATAAAGGATCTGTGGAAAACTTCCCTGGTTATGAGCTTTACTTGTGTATATGCAAATAACTTGCATCCCTTTTAGGGCTACAATGCTAGATAGCATTCATATTTATTTCATATCTCTAATATCATGATGTTGATAAATCAACATAATAAACATTTCCTTTTAAACTGCTGTTTCTTTGCCAGTTAAGAAATAATTCACCTGATATCCTAAGGTGGGTAGATAGTGATCTAATGAATGAAGAAAAAAAGGTGAGGGTTGCTCTGAGCAGAAAGTGAGCAAATGGGAAAGTTCAATTTCCTCTTTCAGGTGTATCGTCATTGAATGCAATCATATTTCTTTTATGAGAAGGATAGATTAAGCCTTGATTTGGTTAGTACGTAATTTTTTATTAGCTAAGAGAAAAAGAAAGAAAATACATCAGTCTTTTGTTTTTGTTGTTGTAGTTGTTGTTTTATCCTCAGAAAAAGTGGGAAATTATTTTATATTTCTACCACTGACCAATGTAAAGAGTGAAAGGGTAACAGCTTTTTAAGACCTGGGTCAGTGGATACATAACTACAGGTCACTAAGCTGGCTGTGATTGTTAGATTTTAGTTTTTTTAAGCCTTAAGAAATAGAATGCTTGGTATATTTTGTGCCCTAAAGAAAAATGACCCCTCTCCTCCAAATCACATAATTTAAAGTGTAAATAGTATAACATTTATATTTATTTATTTCAAACATTCAGAAAACATAGTAAATTACTAATTCAATGAGAAATTATTTTCCTATTTGATAATAATAATTGTTGTTCTCTTCTTGCTAATCTTTTCTCCATGCTCAAAAATCAATATATTAAGTAAATGTAAATGATGTTATATAGGACTTGTATGAATGTGATTACATAGAAGTAAAACAGGAAGTCTTCACTTTGTAGGATAATACAGGATAGCAATAATGACCAAGCAAGCTGATGTTTTTAATAATAAGAAAATTTTAATTGTTCTGTGACTTTTAAAAGCATTTGTGAAAATAGTAAAAATTCTTTACTGGCAGCTATAAATGTATAGGGAAATGAAAAAATAGTAAAACTATTATTCCATACACTATAATTAAAATGTTAGAAATATTAAAAGTTAAACTGTTATTTTCTTTTTTTTTATTTATTATTATTTATGCCTACAGCATTTGATCTTCTTGGGTGGCCTCCCATCCAAGTGCTAACCAGGCCTGACCCTGCTTAGCTTCTGAGATTAGACATTGGGCTTGTTCAGGGTGGCATGGCCATACACCATGGACCATGGCTCCACCTAGGTGTGAACCCAGGACCTTCTGCATGTAAAGCAGACGTGCTAACTGCTACACTATGGAACCATGTCCTAACCTGTTATTTCTTAGTAAAAAAATCAGTGTTTTGAAATATGCTTGCCTTCTTCATTAACATTTAACTTATGGAGTGAAAATCTTTTCTATGTATTGGCCAATTGTCATAGTCCACTTAAGTTTGGGTTAGTTAATGATATTTTATCTTTTCACTTTCAATATTGTCCTAAAATATCTCTGAGAGTTTCTGTAATGTATTTTTGCCAATGTCACTTCTGGAACATCTGCCTTTTGTTACAACCATTTTCCTCATTTGTAAGTACCCAATTAAAAAAAAATACAACATCAACTGGAAGGCAATATTGTTTTGATATTTAAAGAATTAACACATCTTATAAAAAATTTTTTCAGAAATCAAAAGAAAAATTTGAAAGCTTTCTTGGTGTCAAAAATATTTCTCAGATTACATCTGAGAAATTGGAACATATAACAAGTTCTTTGAAAACAGAAATAATAGAAAACTTGATGTGTACAACAAAAAATTAAGTAAAATAGTGTAATATTTATCGTGCAAGCCAACGAAAAGCAAAATTGGCACAACATCAGCAATTTTGATGAAAAATCATAAAATCAATCTCTCAAATAATGAAAAGGAAGTAGAAGAAAGAGTGAAAAGTTATCTGATATAATAATTTTAATAAGAACAAGAAAGACAGAAATGAAGACAATTTTCCAGAGTTGAAAAAGTCTAAAATATACAGATTGAAAGAATACCATATTATGGGAAAAATCAACACAAATAGTAAACTCAACAATATTAATAAAATTTTAGAAACCAGGGAATGAATATAAAAGAAAAACTATTTTTCTCCCATTTAGTAAAAAATAGAATCAAATAAAACAATAATGGCAAAACAAAACAAAATCATACTATTTGCAATGAAACTAAAATCAACCTGGACTCAGATATCCTTGCAATACTAATTGCCAGAAGACAATAGATAATAAGTAACATTTATAAATCTTTGAAGGAAAAGATTATCCCACAATTTTTAAACTATTTTTTTAAAGTTTTCAATTACAGTTGACGTATAATATTATATTATTTTCAGGTGCACAAAATAGTGATTATACATTTGTATAACTTACCAAGTCATCATTCTGATAAATCTAGTACCCATCTGACACCATTCATAGTTATTACAATATTATTGACTATATTCCTCATCCTATATTTACATTCCTATGATGTTTATGTCACATCTGTGGACAGCTAAATTGACTTTCACATGTGAGGACCAAGAAAGAGGATCTCACTTATAAAACAAATAAGATCGTAAATAATCTATATAATTTTTGTTGAATTGCTTGAATTCATAAATTTAGTGGATCAATAGATTAAACAAGATATACATACAAAATTGATAACCTGTGATATGAGTATTGAGAAAGTTGATTCTAACAGTTGTTATTAACCGTGTTACAATTTAACCATCTAAAGTTAAGTTCTGGATTGCGGTCAAGATGGCAGAGTAGGTAGATGCTGTGCTTGTTTCCTTTCATTATCACATCAAAATTACAACTAAAAAATAAAGAACAACCATCATTGAACATTGCCTGAAGTCTAGCTGAATAGAAGTCTTACAACTAAAGTCACACAAAAGAAGCGACTTTGAGACTAGTAAGGGGCTGAGACATGGAATAGGCTAGTCCCACACTGCATATGGTAGAATATTACTCAGCCATAAAAAATAATGAAATCTTGCATCTGCAGCATGAATGGACCTAGAGCCTAATGTCTTGAATGGAGTAAGACAAAGACAAATGTCATATGATTTCACTGCCATGTAGAATCTAAAGAACAAAATAGATAAACAAACAAAACCGAAAAAAAACTCATAGATACAGAGAACATTCTGATGATTGCCAGATGGGAGGGAGGTTGCGGGAGTGAGTGAAAAAGAGAAAAGATTAAGAAAGACAAATTGGTAGTTACAAAATAGTCATGGGGATGTAAAGTATAGCATAATGAATATAGTCAATAATTTTGTAATAAATATCTATGGTGTCAGATAGGTACTAGATTTATTGGTGTGATCACTTTATTAAAAAAATGAGTATCTAATCACTTTGTCGTGCACCTGATATAATATTGTATGTCAATTGTAATTGAAAATAACCAAATAAAATAAATAAATAAATAAATAAATAAATAAATAAATAAATAAAGTTCCTAAAAAAATTTGTGTTGTAATTTGAATGGGCCATTCAGCTAGGTGGGCATCATTAGAGTCTAGCAATAATACAGTAATATGTTTAAATTGCTTACAGAAGTGCTTAGGCCTCATAACTATTATGTTTATGCCTTACCCTATGCTGTATATCACTGAACAAGGATATAACATAATGGCGACAGGATGTAATTTGAGTGTGGCATAAATAATGCAACTATATAAACAAAAGTGACCAATTTGATAAATGGTCTTCTCAGTTTTTCCTATTATTATAACTAGAACCAGATACACCAGAATGACTTGGACTTAAGGGATTATCCAGTACTGTGAAAAAGGGCTGGTCAAATGTGAATGCCCATCTTCTCCTTTTGTATTTATTTTTCCAGTCTCTCAATATTGCCTCATAATGCCTCTTAAATATGTCTCAGCTCAACCTCCACTTACCACCACAGTAATCTAAAATCTCTTACTTGGACTTTAATAGCCATCCACCCAATTCATCCATTCTCATATAAAAGATCCCCATTCTCATGCTATTGAACCCTTATCTTCATAGCAATATATAGAACTTTCTTTTAAAAATGAAAATTTGATGATATTTACATTCTACTTATCCTTCCTCTTTTCTATCAAACTGTAGGCTCCATGAAACAGATAAAATATTCATTTTTCTGATGTGTGAGAAATTACTACAAATGTAGAAGCTTAAAAAAAAACACAAATATGTTATCTCATATTTTCCATGGGTCAGAAAACCAGCACAGTTGGGTTCTCACAGGTTGAAATCAAGGTGTTAGCTGGATATGTCCTTATCTAGAGATTCAGCTAAGGCCACTTCCAAACTCTCTCAGATTGTTGGCAGAATTTATTTCTTTATTATTGAATGAATGAGGTCCCTGTTTTCTTGGTGGCTGTTGGTCAAGCACAACTCTTAGCTTCTAGAAGCTACTCTCAAGTTTTTGAGGTGTGGCTCTCTGTTGGCCTTTTCACATTTCCAATCTTTCTTGCTTTGATCGAACTCACATGTTCCCTCTCTTTCAGAAAGGTTCACTCTCTTTTAAAGCCCCTCTAATTAGGTCAGGCTTACCTAAGATACTCTCCCTTAAAAAATATTATACCATAAAACATAACTTAACCATGGGGGTGATAGCTATCATATTTATAGGTGCCACCCATACTCAAGAGGTGATTATACAAGGTATACACATCAAAAATAGGGATCTTGGTGGCCACTTTAGAATTCTGCCTACCATGTAATAATGTTCCTTACCATTTTATTTCCAGCAACCAGCACAGTGCCTGGCCTACAATAGTTTCATTGTATAGATATTCTACCTCAGATATCTTTACCAAGCTCCAGCTTGTATGGTATACCCATCTGCCAACCTCACTTCTCCGCTGGAATGCCTAGTAAACATATAAAATTACTGTGAAAAAAACAGAATGCTGAATTTATGTTCACCACTCCTCAAATCTTATTGATGCCAGGGAATTGTATTACTATTCAACTGCTCCACAAGCTCAAATGTGGGCCTCATTTCTGGTTCCTTCCTTCCATTTCATCTCCTGTATATTAACCCACAAATCCTGTCAACTTTGCTTCTAAAATATATGCCAAATCTGATATTTCATTGTTTTTCCCTTGCTTGCATCCTAGGCCAACTCACATTACTCTCTGGCAATCATCAGTGTATTAACTGCCAAAGTGATTTGAGTGCTTCTATTCTCTACCCTTAAACCTCCTTTCAGTCTGTTCTCTAAAGAGTTTTTTGTTCATTTGTTTGTTTTGTTTTCTTTTTAAATAGAAATGCTATCATTTCTTTTCAATCTCATCTTCCAGCCTTCTTGCCCTATCTTCTCATGATCCAGCCTCAGTGGC
>NW_006494614.1:6071177-6130870 GCF_000325575.1 Pteropus alecto
GCTGTGACAATCTTTCTCGATGACACCTCTTTGCATGTTTGGTTCTTTTTTCACTGATATTCCAGGTCAAGAGCTTCTTTTGCAGAGTTGTTTTTCCTGGCTTTCCAAACTGAAATTCTTCACACCTCTGTCATTCTCTATCACATCATTCATTTGGTTTTCATGTTTTTACCTTTTGCTCTCTTTAATTTGCTTGGTTCATGTATGTGTTCATGTAATTTTTTTCTGATTGAAACAGTGACTGATAATGATAGGTATGCAATAAAAATGTATTGAATAATTTGATGCCATCACGATAGGATTTAAATAGATTTTAAAGGGCTTTCTGCTTAACATTCCTGATGGGCTTGAACTTTTTAACGTTAGACTAACATATGCTTTTACTAACAATGGAGAAAGAGCAACTATCTCCTGGAGACTGCAGTAAAAATGTATTGATTATCGTAGCATGCAGGCTTGCTGTGCTAATTCATAAAACTACCTACTTAATTACTGAAGACAAGAGTGTATGAAATGTGATGGTCAATTTTGAGACTCATTATAGCAATAATGCTTGGAAAGTTCTAATATCTAGGACATCCTGGATAACACAAATTGTACCATATAATATAACCATAGCACATCATCTTGATATGAGAGATGATATATCTTAGATGCAAAGGTTTTGGGAAAGTGAATAGCAATTAGGATAGCCTACCATTTTATGCACATTATTTCATGTCTAAGGTACTATTATTTTTCCTTATTTTGCTATAGAGAAAATTGAGTCAAAGATAGGGTAGAAAACCTGCCTGAGGTTTTACAACTAGTAATTTTTGGAGCTGGTATTTGAACTCAGGAAGTAGGACTCCAGAACCAGCCCACTTTTAGTCACCATACTAAACTGTGTATAGAAATAGTAAAAAGTATTTTTTTCTTTTCCCCTAGAGAAAGTCCTATTAGTATAATAGTATGCTTAATAAGGAGATGCAATTAAATTAGAATTTCCCAAAATGTGTTCCATAAAATGCTAATAACTCTAGACAGTCTATGAAGTGAAAATATTCTAAAGTAATATTATTTTAAGAAAACCATATAATTATAATGCCTTTCTTTGGGAATCCTGTTTCATGTCAGCCTTATAAGAGCTTATCTGCCTCCAAGGCACAAAGTCCTGAAACAGAACAGTTCCATGTTACTTTTAAAATGGAATCTCCTACCCACTTCCTTTATGTGTGTGTGTATGTTACATGTATTGATATTGGGAGTCCTTTTTAAGATTAATTTTTAGAATACTTGAAACTTTTGACACGACCGGCAGTAGAATAATAATAATAATAAAAAAAAGAATGGAGGCCATTGTGCTGCACCTACATCTGTTAATGACTCTCAGCATTAGCTGACTGAAAATGTTTTAGTCCTCACTTCACTGATAGGCTATTAATGTAGAGAGAAATGGATCAACATGTGATATGCTCATATGAAGTAAGTCAGCAGCTCAGGAACACTGATCTCTGTGTGGGTGTAATATGGGCTATGAGGAGGGAGAAGGAGGGCAGCTCAGAGGAAAAAGAATTGTAGTTACATACATATTTAAAAGTCAAGAGGATGTAGTGCTTAATTTTTTTTTTTTTTGGATTCATTACTCCTCTAATCCTTGACTTTGTTACCTTTAATTTTGCTGATTAAAAGGTATTATGTGGGTGAGTTAGTCAATGCTGTGGTGTTACTGAACAGCAGGTAGACAGTAGTTACAGGTTTTGTTTTGTTTTGTTTTGTTTTGTTTTTACAACAGGACAATTAAAAATGTAATCAGCTTTTAAAACCAGAGGGTAAAAAAGAAATATCATGAATAGACATAGATATAAATAACCGCCTGGCTAGCAGATGGCTAGTACCTCTCCAGAATTTGGATAAATTCTTTTTAAGTTTTGAAGAAATGTCATATTAGAAAATATAATTTTTCTGATTGATCATTGCTACAAAAAGGCTCACTTACCTTGTAAAAGCTGAAAAATAAACCATAAAATACAATGCTGAAAATTTCCATATCATAGCTGCCCAGAGTACATAACAAGGAGAATATTAGTAATGTCCAGATGCACATAAGTCTACAGGGATGCCTCTTGCCAACAGCAAAATGAAAGGAATGACAACGTCAATCACATCCAATAGACTATGTTAATGTTTTTCAAACAGTTCTTTCACACTCAAAAATAGTACTCATTAATAATGGATAGTACTGTATGAAGAAGGAATGTTGCCTACAAAACTGATGGAATTCATTGTTCATTGCTCATCTCCTCTCAACAATGAACTGCATTTCTGCAGGATGATTTTTCTTTTGTCTTTAAAACCATGCCAAAATGGTTTTAAAACTTTTAAGCTAATTGATCCCTTTCTTTTCTGAACTAA
This sequence comes from Pteropus alecto, assembly GCF_000325575.1. NCBI lineage: Eukaryota > Metazoa > Chordata > Mammalia > Chiroptera > Pteropodidae > Pteropus > Pteropus alecto. The sequence goes on from NW_006494614.1 coordinate 6,073,572, forward strand.
TATTTCATATGTGGCACTAATGTACTACCTGTCCTCACATTTCTCTCTTCATTCCTACTTGCCCCTATTTTAAGCCACTTCCTTTTTAATCATAGTTTTTGACTTGTACTGTTGAAATGTGCAAGAAAGTTCTCATGCTTTAAAAACTGCCTTAAAATCTTGATAGTAAAATCAAGACTGAGGGGTTTTTTTGTTGTTGTTTTTTTAATTCTTTTTCCTCCCTCTGCTTGGCTGTTCCAGCAGCTGTCCGTAGGACCTGTGGTTTTGCTGATATATTTGGAGATTTTCATATTGTATAATCAAATATAAGAACTGAAAAATCACTGAAATTCAGAAAGGTTACCAATTCCATGGAGATTAATATTCTAATATACCACTTTCTTCAGGGAAGCACCTAATTATCTCTCTTTGACTGGGAAGCCATTAGAGTCAATTTTGTATAATGACCTCCATTTTTTAACATTTTTAAGCAAATGTTTTTTTGAAATAGCTTTGAATATCAGGCCAACTGCCTATTTTTCTCTTCACATTAAAAGCTACCTTTTAGCATTATATTAAAAAATCCATGTACAGAAATACAAGATACAATTTAGAGCTATAGAAAAAAATTATATTTATACTAAACTCTAATGATAATGCCTTTCATGTAAAAAAGTGAATGCCAGATGAAAATGGCAACTTATGTTAAGACATAAAACAAAAAAAAAAATCTATTTTTGGACATAGATCCAACTGCCAGTTAGTTGACAAATTCGTTTTGCTATCTCTATAATTTATTACACAAGCGATTCTGTCAGTTGGGATTCATTCGTCTCAGTAAAGTTATGTCTTATCAAGGGATGGAAAGAAGTGCAGAATGTTTAGTTATTCAAGATCCAAGTAAGCGAGGAACTTATATGGTAGGCAAAGTAATTACCCAACTTCTTTCCACTGACAAAGTTGTCAAAGTTCAAATCCTCACCATCAGTGACTATGTTATGTTACATAACAAAAGAAATTTAGTTTGCAGATGTAATAAAGGTTGCTAATCAGTTGTCTTTAAAATAAGAAATTATCCTGGATTATCTGAGTGACTCTAATGTAATAACAGGAGCCTTAAAAATGGAGGAGGAAGCATAAGAGAAAGTCAAGGTGATGTCATGTGAGAAGGACTCTACCCACAACTTCTGGCTTTGGAGATGAAGAAAGGGGTTCCTGAGCCAAGGAATGCAGCAGCTTAAAGAGGCTGAAAAAGGCAAGGAAACCAATTCTTCCTAGAGCCTCCAGAAAGGAACAGATTTCTGCTGTTACTTTGATTTTACCCAGTAAGAGTTGTGTCCTACTTCCCATCTACAGACATGTAAAGTAATAAATTTGTGTTCTTTTAAGTCAGTAAGATTGTAGTAATTTGTTACAGCAGCCATACAAAACTAATACCTCATGTATCTGGACTTTTGGGTATAGCCCTTGAAAATGAAACAAATTACAAACCATAAAAAGAAGGCTCATCTAGATTTCCATTAAAAAAATTCTGACCTCAACAAGTTTGCACTGAGGAAGGGAGAAGAGGTAAAGAGAATGGAAAGTATTTACTGGTAATTCCATGACCTAACTTCGGGCTTTCTGGATCTGATGAGTGTTTAAAATTAATAGATATTTCTATGTGTTTTTTTGGTGTCTCCATTGCTGAATGCCTTTGAAGGGTACTCCTTATATCTATCAGGGTTCACCCAGAGGAAAAGAACCAGCAGGAGAAATGTGGATATACGGATTATTACAAAGAATTGGCCTATCTAATTGTGGGGGCTGGCCAGACATGTCTGAAATTCACAGAACAGGCAATCAAGAAGGAAGAATCACAAGCAGATTGAAACCCTATAAACAAGGGATGGTGCCTGTTGCCCATTAATCATCAACTCTCAGGGAAGACTTATGTCCTTTTTTACAGGACTAACAACTGATTAAGTCATGTCTACCCAAGATAACCTATTAAATTGAAGTCAATTGATTACAAACTTTAATTACATCTATAAAATTCACCTAAATTCATCTAAGATTGAACAACTGTGAGAAAATGTGTGCGTGTGTGTGTATGCACACGTGTGTGTGTGTGTGTGTGTGTGTGTGTGTGTGTGTTCACACCATATAAAATGACTGTTGCTTTCCTTTCTTCTTCAAAAGGTTGCAGGAGAATTTCTTTTGGACTGTCTTTTCTCTCCCATCCAGACTCATACTAAAAAGGAATTCTTGGGAGTCTAGTTTAGCCTAGAGAAATTGGCATACCTCAAGGTCATTACCAACCCTCAGTTTGAGATGTGCCCCTACTAAGTATCCTTCGACTTTCAATCTCTCTTCAGCTTCTGTTCCCAAAAGGACACAGCCTCTTACTACCAAGTATATTTTGCTCCTTTCAGAGTACCAGAGATGCCAAAGCTATCGTGAATATCAAGGATAACAAGTGGTCAGAGATGGTGAGGAGTATGTTTGACCCCTGAACAATGCAGGGATTAGGGGCATGACCCCCCATGCAGTCAAAAATCTGTGTATAAAATTTGAATCCCCAAAAACTTAACTACCAATACCCTACTATTGACTGGAAGGAAGCCTTACCGATAATACAAACAGTGGATTAACACATATTTTGTATATGATGTGTATTATATGTTGTATTCTTACAATAAAGTAAACTAGAGAAAAGATGTTATTAAGAAAATCATAAGAAAGAGAATATATCTTTACTATATATATTGAAAAAAATCCATGTATAAGTGAACCCAGGCAATTAAACCTGTGTGGTTCAAGGGTCAACTGTGTACTGTGCATAGTTCTCAGTAATAAACAAACAGAAAATGTTTAACATTTTATTTCAAGTGGGATATCTTCTTTAAATTTATCCTCTTGCCACTCTTCTTGCTCACTACCCTTTTTGCAGCCAAACTAAAAACACTTGTCTGTTTTACCCTTAACAAGGAAGGCTTTGCCCATTCTTATCCCCTGGCCCAAAATGCTACATGCAGAATTTCACATGACTTTATTCATTGCTTCAGTCAGATCTGATCTATTATCACATCCGTGTTGGTCACTTTTTATGTCTTCGTATTATTTCATTTTTAATGTTAAGACTAATTACCAACTTAAATTTCACTATGTTTGCTTACTTCATTATTTCATGCTCTCACACTGGAATTATAACTCCTTGAAAGCCAGAGCTGTCTCTCTTATGTCTAGCAAGCAGAACAGTACCTAGAACTGTCAGTAAAATGTGATTCATACAAGGGTTTAGTTGAATACATGAGTGATTGAAAAGTTCTCAAACATTAATGGGAAAATTCCTAGGCATTTAAATATCTTAGTATGAATAGATAAAGTCAAATTTTTCAATGAATAAGTATTTCACTAATGTTCATAATATAAGCAAGCCAGTTTTTTAATATTAAAAAGATAAGGTTCATAGTTAATTATATTTCAAAAAGCTTTTTGAGTATAAAGTGATTACTTACTTATTTAGGGGATTTTTTAAAATACTGTATGGGAACTATGAGGTAGACAATTTCAGAAAGACCTGAGTCGAGATCATAGTTCTACCACTCCTCAGTTATGTATTTGAAGAATAAGCTTCAGATTTTCCATCTTCTGAGTGAGGACACACAGATTTTAATGATGATTATATGAGATCCACATATAATAAATCCTCAGTGAGTGCTATTCACTTATTCATTTCTCATCAATTATAATATAAATTTCATTCATTTATTATCCCATAGGAGTTACATGTAATGTCATTAAGCACTCAGTATTTAGCACTGGCTGTCTATAAAAATATCAATAGCATTAATTATTTAATTTTAAAAGCTATGTCTGATTTTATTTTTTATTAAAATATATTTTGCATGGCACAACCACAAGAGTGGCTAAGTTAAAAGAAAAGTGAAAAAAAAAAAAAGAAATAGCACTGCAAATAACAAGATTATGAAACTAATTAGATATTCACCTGGAGTCCACATGTCCCATCTTGATGTGATTCTCCAAGGTTACACCTGTCACTGTGGTTTAAGTAATAGCATCTCCTGTCATTCTCAAAAGTATCATGGTTTGGCTTATAAAATATATTGTTGACCTAATTGAAATAAACAATATGAAGAATGGAAAGAGAAATACAGATGTTTCGGAGATCAAAAAGGTAAAAAAGATTGTAAACAATTGCATACTAGGTAATTAATTTTAGATGAAATAGATATTTTAATTGAAAAAGCAATGTTTATAATTAACAAGCTATATATAACCTATAACTGTATATTACAATTATACATGTGTGTGTATATATATATATGTGTGTGTGTGTAACTGGAGTAGTCCTTAAATCATCAGAGAGGTTGAATGTATTAAACATCTTCCCACAAAGTAACACCTGACTGAGATGGTGTTAATTTCAATTTTTAACATAATCATTGCAGAAAGAGAAAAAGAAATAATAATTTCTCAACCTTCATAATGCAAACATATTTTTAATGATAACATTATGTAGGCATAATACTAAAAACACAGAAGAGAAACATTAAAAAACATGTTACTCAAGAACATAAGTACAAAATCCACAACATGATATTGGCAAAACAAATATAAATATTTACCTTCATATAAAATTAAAGGGGTGATCAAACGGTCATATATAAAACATAGTACCCCCAAATAGAAGAATCGACGTTTCGTTCAGGACCGAAGTGCTTGTCTCCAGTCTAAGTCTTCTCTCCCCTTAGATAAAATTTATATATTAAAATATTTACTAGCAAAATCGAATTAAATAAGCCCATATGCCCACCAAATTAAAAATCTCTAAAACTGCATTTATCATCTGATTAATGTCTTTTTCACATTCTCTTTTTCCTACATTAACCAGTTTACTAAGAAAGAACTCTTGAAATCATCATAAATGATTTCCATCCCTTGCTCAGAGACTTCCAATTGGTTACCGTGTCCTCCTTATTGCCCAATCTTCCTAGTTCTGAGTCTCCTGCAGATCGATATCTTTAATACATGTATCTGATCTCTATTTAAAACATTTTGGTGATATTTTTTTTTATTCCCTTCAGTAGAAAATTTAATCTCAACATAACATATAGTGGATTTCTGGCTTCTGCCTTCTAGATATTGTCATATTTCTGGAGATAAGAAATATCTGGAGATAAGCACTTTGGTCATAAACAGAAAGTGGATTCTTATATTTGGGGGGTACTATGTTTTATATATGACCATTAGATCATACACTATACTCTATCAATTCTAAATTACATGCAGCAACTGAAAAACCAACATATTAACTTATGTTACTTTGCTTTTTCAGACATTCCTAACATATGCACTCAATGAAGTTTTGTTGAATAAGTGAACACACGAATATAAAGAAGTAGAAAATGAAAGCATATGTACTAGTATACATACGTACACTTAAAATTTTGAAAACGATTCTTTCTGTTTTGACTAAATATGAGATAATTTTTCCTTTCAGTATCCTTCTTAGTTTATATATTTTTCGAAATATTGTGTACATATGCAATTTTTAAGGTGGATAAATCATTAATATAGCAATTCACTGTTGAATAAGATAAAGTATGTGTTTGGACTTCTTGTGTTCCTTTTTTGGTTGCTAAAAAAACCTTAATATTAATTTTGAACACTTGAAAGAAAAAGAAACAGAGCGATCAGTAAAAACTACACCACTTTTTGGCATGTGGTATGCATTTACTGAAGCAGAAGCCTACCATATGCCATACATGATATGCCACCCAACTTTGCCATCATGTCAGTGAATGCATTGTATCCTGCAGCCAAGCCACATGGGTATGACATGCCTTCCACTTTAGCATTTCTACAAACATTTTTCCACTTAATTCTGTCACACATGGTATCCATAATCTGTTAGGAGGAGTTCTGCCCATTTTGTCACCTTTAACATCTGAGAGTTCTTACGATGGTGCCAAATTGATTGTTCTTCTGATTTGAATCAGATGTGAGTCATTCTGGGTGAAATTTTATAAAAGGGTTTCCAGTAGTTACTTTTCCATAAAAATTGAAACAAGAATGGGTAATGGCACATACAAGAAATCACTTGGAATGTAGTTAATTGCATATGCGCTTATTTTTCACTCACACATTCATTCATTGAACAAATATTTATTGAGTCTTTGTGATGTGCCAAGCACTGTGCTATATGCTGAAGAAGAAAAAATAATAATAATGAAACAAGAGTATTAAGTCAAGATCCTCCTCTTCAAGAAAGCTGAAGGAAAATTTTAAAAATGAAAAAAATGAATTTTTGTTTATTTCAATTTATTTTATCTTGTTATATAAAAATTATTTTATTTCAAGCTTTTATTCACTATAATTTTCTTCTTTCCATTTTGCAAAAAGAAAAGTGCAACCTATGAACAGAACTACTTTTTCCTCAAGGCAGAATGCCATATACAGCAATTCAGAAGTATAAAGAAGAAACAAGAAAATTCTGTGTATAAACAAAACAAAGAAAAACTGTGTACCTTCTTTTTATGTGTATATTTTCAGTCAAAGTAATTTTTGGGCTTCAGGAGAAAAATCAGCATGAAAACCGTTTTCCTACAGGTGTTCTATTATTTATTTTAGAAGAAAAAAATTGGAAAAAATTAAACTTCTTCTTCTTATACCTATATTTTGGTGGTCATATTAAGAAAAGTGCTGTCTTCAAAATAAATGACAAATAAATAGTTAAGATTGTTGCCATTTTGAAAAAATATATATATTACAATTAATGAGGAAATAACTATAGACTGAAATAACGGAATAGATATTTTTCTAAACTAATTTTTAAACCAAAGATGGGATACGTCTGGAATATCAAATGGAACCAATGTTTATGAATGGAAAGGACTAATTCTCACAGACTTTGACATTCGCATGCCAATTATAACTGAATTTTTGAATATAAGAACCTTGCTTACTGTTCCATATATGTTTGTATAGGCATTCATTCAATTTAGATTGTGTGTCTTTTATTAAACTTTGTCAGCATGTTTCATTATAATGAGCATTGGACTGGATAAATTGGACTGGTAGATTTTTTATTTGAATGTTTATTTTTCCTACCACATAAATATTAATAAACCCAATTATTTAATTGTATATGTATCTTTATAGTATACATAAAGATATCTGACAATCTATTGATTCTCTAATAGGTTCTTGATCTTAATGTAGCTAACACCATACAGATAAAAAATTAGAAAGGATGAACCTTCTTGGATTAATTTTAAAATGAGAAAACTATTGAGTTCAATAAGAGATAAGGAAGTAAATAATGAAATATTTATATTTTAAGAACATTGTTAATATTTCATACAAAAAACCAAATTGCCCTAATATAATTTTGATTAAAAAACAAAATATTCTCTAGAATCTATGCTCAAAATTTTGGAAATTTTATTGTTTAGATAGATATTTATATTAAGAGATAACTTTATTACCAAAATGTTTACTTTCTACTTGTTTCTAGTACTTCCAGTCAATTTTATGCATGATACCTCCAACACAATAATTGAATAAATAATAATATAGGAGCAACAGTAATATTAATGCAGCCATAGACGCAGAAAATACTTGAATTTATTTAATAAAGATGGAAACATTAAAATTATTATTAGTGGACAATAATGCAACTAGTAATGGCTATGACTGTCTACTGGCTAAATCAGACCTCTGTCAGAGACCTTCACCAGTGGCTACAACTTAATGAGTTTCCATTCCTGTTACAGTGAACAGGACAAACATTCATAAACTCATTCTTGTTGATCATTGTTTTCTTTCAGAATGATCATTTGTATTTTATGTATCTGTACAAATATTTTGGGGTTGCCTGAATAAACCGATATAGTATAAAGAATAGGGACTTGAGAATTGTGAGACTCGGGTCCCTGACATTAAATATATCTTAAGATCTCAAAAGTCAGCTTCTTGGAATATTAATGTTATATTCTGCAACATGAGGAAACAATTGATTACCTCTAAGGTGCTTTATATCCCTAACACTTATAACTACATCAATGATCGAAAGGTTCTTTGTGGCAGCATTATAGTATTATATTTATAATAATAATAGATTAATGCATTAGACACAGCTGAAACCTAACCATTTACAGTCTTACCACCAGTATTCACTGTGCTGACCATACTTTCTTTCCTTACTTTTGTATGTCTTCCCTTTTTCCTTCCTTCTTTCCTTCCTCCCTCCCTCCCTCCCCTCCTTCCTTCCTTCCCTCCCTCCCTCCTTCCTTCCTTCCTTCTTTCCTTCCTTCCTTTCATATTTCTGTAGAGTAGAAAAACATAGAAAATTTATTATATTTTTTGTTTTGTTATATCTTTGTGTTTGTGTTTATGTGTAAAGGGACTGAACACAGAAATTTACATCTGCTTCCCCAGTGATGATGTTGAAAAATTATACCCCATATTAAATTCTTCTGAATTTTTTGATCTTTAAAAATTTCCTCTCTCCCACACATCTTAATTCTGTGTTTCAAATTCTCATCCACAGCACACCTAAACACACATGAAATATTTTTGTTTCTATTCTGCCCTAAATTTAAATTGGAAATTTCCTGCTGGATATGTATAGATACCTCTGACATCATACAGAAAAGGAAAAATTCTAGTAATAATTAGGAACTTAAATGATTGGCACTATAATCATTTTCTCCCGCTATACCAAAAGATAAAGTTTTGAAGATATGAAGAGGTATCTATTTCTGGACAACTGATCAATAATTTTAGGTTTGTTTGTGGATATGAAAGAAATAACACCTCATAGGCCTTAGCTAAATTACTAGGGTAAGTATTTACACATCTACATTTTTATCATTTTAGCCAATAGATTGAATTTGAATTTTTTTCTAGAAACTAGCAATTTATTTTCTGCAAGTATAGTTCAGTTTTGAAAAAAGAAAATAGAGAAATAAAATCCTAATGTGTCTTTATATCTGTTACTTTCCTTTCTCCTCCAATGAACCCAGCCATCTATTTTTTAAGGTAAATATATACACAGTAGCAAGAATCATCATTTCTTAAGACCACACCCACCTGAAGTTTTAGTGAAAGGCGTCAAAAAGCCAAGAGTTTATCATTGAGAGAGGTATCAGATGGATTTGGAGTTGGAAAACAGTAAAGGACATCTAGAAATTGTTATAAACATTCCATTCACGTGGTTAAATTAAACTCGGAAAGTGTCCACCTGTGCTGCTGTGCTGCCATGCTGCCTATTTACTTTTCATGAATTCATTTATTTATTTTTTAATTTTTTGATGTGGATTTTGACTATCATCCAGAGTGCTTTTTGCAGAGAATGATTAGTCAGTAATGAATACTGTTGTGGTCTTTATTTTATACTCTTTAATTAACTGACATGAAACAAATTGGTTAACATTACACAATGTGCTTTGACCTCTAAATTTTGATCAGTCCTTTAAAAGTTCTTTTAGATTCTAGGATCTCATTGCTTGTAAAGGGGTGCTAAGTTAGTAGTGGTTTGTTTATTCTCTAAGTGAGCCTATAAGATAAAATATGAAAAAGAGACAGGACTAAAAGGACTATGAGAAAGTTGCAGAATTCATCAACTCCCACCCTCAAATTGTTTTAGATATTGCTTTGCAGGTTTATATTCTCCACTACTAAAAAATAATATATGCTTTAGCTTTAACAAAAATCTTTGTAGATTATTTGCCATCTGAAAATCACTTGTTAGTGGATCCCTGGTTTAGTTTAAAACAAAAAGATGGAATTTCAAGAAGTTATATATATACAAATGTGTATGTATATTTATATGAATATATATGTATATACACAAATATATTTAACATATTTTATTATTACTTGAAAATTTTACACATTTTGGTTATATATAGGCATTCAGAGTAGTTACTTTTTTATTGGTACTACAGAATAAATATGAAAGATATAAATTTAAATATAGCCATCAAGTTTGCCTTTGATATTAAATAAATAAAAAATCACATATTTTAATGTAGTTTACCACATAATGCTGCTGGATTGATCAATGTTATATTATTAGCTATTTCAAAATGCCTTTTAATATATTAGATTTCGAGTTGCCTTTTTGTTAAGAATTTGGTGTCTGCATCTTCAAAAATCATAAATAAGTTTGTTCAGAGGGAAAAAATAAAATTATATAAAAACAATACTTTTATTGGCATTTAATTAGATTGAATTGTAACAAGAATTCTGAGATAAACATCCTCTGATAGGTTTACAGTTTTATCCCACAGAAGAGAATTGATTAACAAATGATTTTATCTAATATAAATGCTACAGCTGCTACTATAGCCCTTTAATTTATGGTTCAAAAATCAAATTAAGATTTAACTTTATACAAACAAAAATATAAAAAGTCAGTCTGCCCAATCCAATACATTGCGCTGTTTCTTAAGAACTAATTTTGCAAGAATGACATGAGTAAAAGTGGCAGACTAATGTCTCATGAAAATTCTTCCTACCACGAAAGCAATGAGAACACTAGCAAAAAATCTTTTAAAATTCGTGAAATCAAGCAGACTTTCACCAATTAAGGGAGATTTTATTCAAGAGAAAAAAGGCTGAATTTCATTAAGATAAACAAGCTTTATTGCAATTTAACATGACCTAATCCAATTGTTCTCTTCCCAACATTCAGTAGCCTTAAAAAATCAACAACCACAGTTACAATGAAAATCGGCAATTTGGCAGAAATGGGAAGAGGCAGAATGGGATTGGAGCACATTTAAAACCTCATTCCGAGAAAATTGCCATTATCTGACCTGTGATTCCCAAGAAGATCCCACTTAAAGATCATGTTTATTGGACCTAACTCTAAGCTTGCCCAGTCTTTTGATATATTTGTCAAAACTAATCAAAGGCAATTGTTAAATTGTTGAACATTATTGAGTTGCCAGGGGCAGTGAATAATAGTTGAGGAAAATCATACACTAACCAAAAAGCTTGAAAGGAAAAGCTGGAAAATAAGATGTCCATGTGGAACTCTAAAAGTTTCAACATTTCCCAAGGAATTGAGAAGACCATGTACATGTACAGGGTTGTGCACATGCTCAGATTGGTATGCATTGTCGGGAAAGACAGGACAATCCCGAAAGCTTCAAATCTGGCTAACTTTGAGGCTCTGCCCAAGATGTAAAGACTAAGGTGTAGCTGAAAACATCCTGGCTGAGTATTGGAGGTGTACTTCCACATGCACATAGAACCGCTTAGAAGAGACTGGGAGACTTATTAGTTCCAGGTATCTAAGGAAATCTCTGTCCAGTTATCAGCTGATCACTCAGCTAACCAAGCAAAGAGTTTGGTGGCTACAGAAACACACACATAAAAAAATGCAATTAGATCCAGTTCAGGTAAACAGACAAACAATAACAAACCAAGGATGCCTCCGAGGAAGGAGGACTTTATTGTCAAGGTTGTCATACCATATTATTTAAAATACCCATTTTTGTACACACATATACACACACACTCCCTACAAAGAAATAATTGTGTCCTATACAGAAAAAAAGGCAGTCACTAGGCACTGTCTCTGAGGGAGTCCACATACTGGAATGATTAGTTAAAACTAAAATCAGCTATTTTAAATATAGTCAAAGAATTAAAGCCATATTATCTAAAGAATAAAAAAAAGTATGAGAACAATGTTTCATTAAATAGAGAATATCAACATAGAGAGAAAATTTTTAAGAAGAACCAAATGGAAATACTGGAGGTGAAAATACAATAATTGGAAAAAAAAAAATACTAGAGGATCTGAACAGAAGATTTGAGCTGGCAGAAGACAGATTCAGAACACTAGACGATGGTTCGATTGAGATTTCATGCTCCAAGGAAAAATAGGAGAAAAAGAATGAAGAAAAAAATCATCAGTTTCAGAGATCCATGAAACACCATCATGCATACCAGAAGACACATAATTGGACACCACAATGAGAAGAGGCAGAGGAAAGAGTAGAAAAATATTTGAAGAAATGAAGGCTGAAAACATGACAAATTTAATAAAACACACTGATCTAAACAGTCAATAAAAAAAAAATAAAGTACAAATAGGATAAAGTCAAAGAGGCTCACACCTAGAAACGCCATAAGCAAACAGTTGACAAACAATCTTGAAAACGGCAAGATAAATGTATTAATCTAATAGAGGAGATACTTACTAAAATTAATAATTACTTTCTCATCGAAAACCATGGGGCCAGAAGGAAGTAAGATAATATATTCAAGTGATGAAAGAAAAATATTGTCCACTAAGAATTCTATTTTTAGCAAAGCTATCCTTCAAAAAATGGAGAAGGAATCAAATAGTCAAAGATAATCAAACACTGAGAGTCACCTCTAGCAGACATGCCCTACAAGAAATACCAAAGAGCATCTTTTAGCCTGAAGTGAAATGACAGAAACTTACCTATGAAGAAATAAAGAGCATTGGTAATTAATATATAAAAATAAAACAGTATAAATGTAATTTTGTTTGACATACTTTTCTAATATATGATTTGTTTGACATACTTTTCTAATATATGATTTCAAAGATAATAAACAGTGATTTGTGTTCATGAGAATAAAATGAATAAAGATATAATTTGTGTGAGAAAACATTACAATGGTTGCTCTATTAATGGAGCCACATGAGTAAAGTTTTTGCATATTATTTTTTAAAACAGTATTATTACAGACTAGTTTGTTATAAGTTAAGACAGTACCATTCACAGAGAATCTCTGAAAGAATAACTAAAAAATATTAAATGACAATGGAATTTGGTGAGAAAAGTAGAAAACATCTATTTAACACAAAAGAAATATTAGAAAAGTGGATTTAAAAAAACACGTAAGGTATATAAAATTAAAACCCAAAAGAGTTTAAATGGAAAGGAAATAAGTGAAATAGAGAATAGAAAAGCAATAGAAAAAATTAACAGACCAAAAGTTGGTCATTTGAAAAGATTACTGGCATGGACAAATCATTATGTAGACTGGTCAAGAAAAAAAAAAAGATGATTTAATTTCCTAAAACTGGGAATAGAAGAGAGGTAATCACTATCGAACTTATAGAAATAAAAGATATTTTAAGGAAATACTATTTGTTTTATGACAACAAATTAGGTAACATATATGAAATGGACAAAATCCTAGAAAGACATAAACTAATGAAACTGACTCAAGAAGAAACAGAAAATTTCAATAGACTCATAACAGATCAAGAATTAAACTAGTAATCCAAAAACTTTCTACAAAGTAAACACCAAGACCAGATGGTTTTACTGGTGAAATCTACCAAATGTGAATCAATGGGGAAAGAATAGTCTGTTAAACAAATGATGCTAGGACAACAGGATATCCACAATCAAAATATGAAGATGGACCCCTACCTCAGAACATACGTGAAAATGAACTCAAAATAAATAAAAGTTATAAACGTCAGAGATAAACTAAAGTATAAAACTCAGAAGAAGCCATAGATGTCATATTAAGAAATGGCTTCTTAAATATGACAATTATGGTACAACCAACCAAAGAAAACATAGGTAAATTGGACATCATTAGAATTAGTATTTTATTTTTGCTTCAAAAGACACTATTAAGAGAGTGAAAAGAAAACTCACAGAATGGAAGGAAATATTTTCAAATCATATATTTAGGAAGGGCCTTGTATCCAGAATATAGATAGATAGATAGATAGATAGATAGATAGATAGATAGATAGATAGATAGATAGATAGATGATAGATACCTCAACAACAAAATTAAACCGATTAAAAATGAGAAAGGATTTGAATAAATATTTATAAAAATATATATACAAATTTCTATAAGTATATAAAAAGAAGCTCAACTTATTTAACCTGTAGAGAAGTGCAAATGAAAGCCACAATAAGATAAAAATTCCATACCCAGTTGAGTGACTATATACTAAAAAAAAGGTGAAGAACAGATTTTGAGGAGATATGTAAAATTTGGAAAACTCATACATTGCTTGTATGATTATGTACAATTTTGTGAATATGCTAAAACCCACTGAATTGTACACTGAAAGGATCTGTATTTTATGATATCTGAATTATATTTCAATAAAAAAAGTGAGCTTTGCCTACTATAAATCAATTACCTGTATTATAATGACATTTTTGAGGAAAAATAATATAGATAATACAAGGTACATAAATATTGTAATGATCAAATTAGTGGTATATGATCCTTTTGAAATAGACAGCTACAATTATAGCTATAGCTTTAAAATATTATGATTATATCTACTGTTTTCTTATTGTTTTCCATTTCCATTCTTTTTGATTTTCTATCTTTTAAAAATATCTCAAGCTCTCTCTTAGATAGACACTTCTCTAAATACTTAAATGCTTTTAAAAATAATTATGTATGGAAACTCCAATGAGACATTGAATGAGTGAGAAAACAGTTGGGTTTTTAGATTGAAAGGAAGAAGTCTATTTTTAATGTTAAATCTTAAAAAAAAAAAACAGAATTTGGGGACACAAATTAGTTTATTTTATAACCCCATCTTTGCTTTATTTCTTAATTGAGACTTAGATGCATAGAACTGAATGAATCACAATACTTGACACAGCACATTGTTATTGTGGGTCTATCCATAGTCCCTTTATAATTATCTGTTTTATGTTATTTCATTCATGTCCTTTATAATATACTAAATCACCATGAACATAACCATACAACCTCAAAACTGTATACTTTCTATTACTTATATCTACTTTTATAAATCTCCCATATCTCATCCCCAAGTCTTCCCTTCAGAAGTAACTACTATTTTACATTATCATTTTCTCATTTTCTCACATATTTAATTAATGCCTTAACAGTCTATGGTTAATTTTTACTTGTTTTCAATCTATGTGAAAAAGATATCACATTATTTTCTACTAGGAGTTTCTCTTCCAAAACAAATATGATGTTAATAAGATTAATAAATGTCAATTATGCTTATTACTTATTTCTACTGTTGTATATTATTCAATCAGTATTTATTTTTTCCATTTTTAGTCAATGAGCATTTCAATTTTTTCCAGTTTTTCTAATAATGCAAAGATGACCATTATAAAGTTTCTTATTTATATTTTTGTTATACATGACCTAAAATTGCTCCTTTGTGAGTTTCAACTTTATTAGATATTGCCAAATTGTTTTAGAAAATGGTTGAAAAATCTCACTGGCAATGTTTAGCTATACAGATTATGTACAGAGCCTTAAACCATTGATATTGTCAGTCTTTTTAAGTTATACCATTTAAGTGTTTCTTAACTGTTATCTCATGTATGTTTTAATTTGCATTTCTTTGGTTAATAATAAAGTTGAACATCTCTTCAGCTATTCATGATTCATGACCTTTTTTTCTATTGGTTTATTGGTCTTTTTTAAAAGTTACGTGTTTTTTTTTTTTAATTACACATTATTCTTTATTCCTTATATAAGTTCTTTGTGACTATGTGTTACAAATATCTTCTATTTTCTAGCATACTTTTTACTTTCCTTAGATACCTTTTAATGAATTAATTTAAATTTTAATGATATACTTATTATTATTTTCTTTTATGCTTAATTATTTTTGTACTTTCTAGAATCTCTTACTGAAAGTCAGAAGGATATACACTGTATTTTCTTCTAAAACTTTTTAAATCGTCCTTTTCATATTTAAATTTTCAATCCAGTTAGTTTATTTTTGTGTATGAGATGGGTCAGGGTTTTTTGGGGTTTTTTTTTTCACTTTATTTATTGAATAATTTTTATTTCTCTACGGATATTTCATTCCATTTGTATAATTTCTCATGGTTTTAAGTAAATCTGAATCTGAACATAGACATCCACTGATCAATTTAGCCTACTTTTCATTAATACCCCTCCATCTTAGTTATAATACTTTACAATAATTTATGAGGTAAGTACTTTCTTATTTCTTTTTTCTTGTTAGTGCCTCTTCTTAGCACTCCGCTCCGTCTAGACAATTTAGTATATCCTTTTTTTTTAATTCAGGGAAATTATTTTCATTTAAATTATTTTCAAATAATTCCTCTTCTTTTTATTTCTTGAGTTTTTATTTTATATGAATATTGTGTGAAAATTAAATACTTTTATTTTCATATTTCTTAAAATTTACAGTTTCTCCATATCTCTCCTGTTTCTGAGTTCTATAATATGATCAATTAAACAATTTGATCCTTAGCTGAATTCCATCTACTGTTCCCATTTATCTTGTCCTTATTACATTTTTACAATATTTCCACTTGACCCTTTAAGAATTTCTCAGTCTTATTTGAATTTGCTATTGTAACTCAATTCTTTTTTTAGTTTTTTTTTAGATTTTAGACCTAATATTTCTGCTTCAGATGGTATATAATATACAGTCTTTTTCTCTTAGAAGGTATCAGTTCTCTTTGTTTAGTTTTTCTCAGTCTAATAGTTCTTATTTTCCTAAGTCTTTTAGCTACTCTGCTTTATAACATGTATTAAAGGACTAAAGGATAGTATCTATTTCAAGTGAGTTCAAAGGGGCTATGGAAGATGAGCGCCCCCCACCCCCTCCTTTTTTTTTTTTTTTGGTGGAGAGCTCCAGGCCCCATCAAACCATTTTTAATTGCACGTATTTGCTATTATTTCACAAGATTCATTTTAGGACTTCACTTTAATATCCTGAGTAAGAGCAACATTTGGAGAAGACAATGTTTTTATAATATGAATAGAAAAATCATAGGAAATCAATCACTTCTCACCTATGCCCTTTCAGGAAGCACCTTACCCAAAGTCTTTTGTTATGTCCTTTTACTACCCACTGACCTCAGCAGAAGGGAGCAGCCAATGACTGTTACCAGGTGGCAGTGCTAGGAGGGAGGGTGGGCTATGGGCACAAATAACAAATTCAAAGTAATTTTTATCTTATTTGTTATTTTTTCACCACCATGACTAGGTTATATAGTTTAGCCAAGGTAGAACCAACCACAACCCACATAACATTTTCAAAACCACCTTCTGTCTCACTGGGTTTCCTAGCTTTTGATGTTATTGCTATATTGTAGATACCACTGTCTTCATTTTTCCTTTGTCCAGGTAAGTTTGACAAAAACCAAAAAGGAAACTAAGTCTGGTTATGTCAGGAGTAGGTTGTGCTACTTTCCTCTTTGCTTAGATGTATATTTGCAAGTTTTCTTTATTTCATAAAATAATGACATGGGCTAGTGTAAGAATTTTTAATTCCACTTTTTTGCTCTTCTCTTTCTATTTGCTTTAGACAAAGGAACTCCTTTAGAACAGAGTTTGACTATCATCAGAAAAAAACATTTTCTTCCCTAAATACATGTGATAGTTTTTTACTATGACAGTGACAGAAAATAACTTGACAGCATATGCATGTTTTCTGTGAAATTCCTGTGTACATTGGAAAGCACTTGGATTTTTCAACAGCTCTGCTATCTTAAAGTTATGACCCAGAAATAACACCTTTCTCCACCCCCTTGAAGTCCATGAAAGCTAAGTTAACCAATCCATACTTATACTTCTACACTTTTCCCTCTGCTCCAATTATATTACTAATGGAATTGAAAAAAACTAAACCAAATAGTTTTTCTTAATTTGTGATGGCAAATCAATCCTTCCACTTTGCCTTCTCCAGGTTTAGAGAATTCTCTTGGAGTCTTTTTATCCCTGGTGAATTTCTTACTAAATTACATTTGGTAAATGTTTAAATTATCACTAGTTCATTTATTCCCTACTTAAAAAAAACACAAATATGTAATAGGTGTCAGGTTTAATAGTGCTCTATCATAAACGTTATCATAATGCTGCCCCTCAGCTTTTTCTTTTATACAAAACAATACTAATTTCTCTCTCTGTCTCTCTGTCTCTCTCTGTTTCTCTCTGTTTCTTTCTGTCTCTCTCTCTCTCTCTCTCTCTCTCTGTCTCTCTCTGTTTCTTTCTCTCTCTCTATCACACACACACACACACACACACACACACACACGCACAAATCTACAAGTATAAAATGCAGTTTTAATTATTTTCTGAGCAATTTGTAGTGATCTTCTGAAATAATGTCTTCCGGTAAAGTTTTCTGTCAAGAGCACATAGATGATAGATGGCTGGCTAGCATTTGGCAGATAGTCCATTCTCATGAATTAGATAAACTAATTGGATAATTCTGGATAAAAATTGACTTTGGCTTCATTAGTGACAATGTCTATAGAAGTGGTAGCGAATTCACACCTAACTGCTCAAATACCAAAAGAATGAGCATTTTCATCAATGATAAATGTTTGTTTTGGTCATGGTATTAAATAGTGAAAATAGAAATAAACAATAAATATTTTACTTTTTCTATTTGTATGTATGTATATTTGATACACAAAAATGAATCATGTATTTGAAATGGTGAGAGTAATAGGTTTCATCAGATAGGGTAAAGCATGCATATCTGAAAAACTTTAATCCCCATTCAACACAACTAATAATCATAAATGTATTTACTGATAATTCAGAAAATACAGTTTCAGAATGCTTCATATTGACTGACTAAATGTTAATTTCACTAAAAATGTCTGCTTAACAAAAAAAATTAACTATGTTTTCCATATCTTTAACTATATGTATATTTTAATATAAAAACTTATATAGTATACATTGTAATATGTTTGTTTTTAGCTCTTAAAAATTTAGGTGTAAAGGACTTAGATCTATTGTTTATAGGTTCTATTTATTAATTTTTTCCTTCCCCTTTGCCCACTTCACACATCTGAAATGAATGCATTAATTTAAGTCTGCCAGCATCACAAATGTGTGGGAGGTAAAACATTTTCTGACCACAAGATTTATAACATTTTGAAGTGATTCAACCTCATTTGTGAGAAAGTAAATGTATCTTTGCATCCAGTTCTTTTCTGAGTCAACGTAGAGTCTATTTCTGTTGAGTGATATTCCTTGTACATGAGTTTTATTAATATATCAGAAATTCACAATATAGGGTTTTAAACTTAATGTTTGATATTAAATTTTTAAGCAAATGTGTTTTTTTTTTAATTAGTAAACTGTTTTTGAAAAGGGAAAATTTAACATTTATAGAACACCAATTATGTTTCAGCTTTCACTTATGTTTGGAAAAAATTGTTTTCACTTGCCAAGGTCCCCCAGTTGTCCCCATTCCTTCCCACTGTTCCTCACCTTCCCTACTCCTTTAGGTAACAGCTATTAGATTTGCTTTGTGGAACTACCTGTCCTCTGTTCTGTATGGATACAGTGACTCATTCTGGCATGGGCATGTGACACACGAGAGGCCAATAAGGGTAGAGAAATGCAGTCTTGGTGCTTATGTTTAAGTAGTTGGTCAAAGGGAAATTTTAGCTTCTGACAATGGCAGACTAGTTTATTTTATACGAACCAACTATGGGAGAACAACTAAAATAGCTGAAAGGCTAGTATAAAGCATCTGCATTAAGGGATTGGAGAGTTATCAATATAGCAAGAAAGCTCCAGAATGTGAGTCTGACCTTTGGCATCACTTTCTTCTCAGATATTTGCCAAATATAAGCAGAAAATGAGAAGCTGAGAGACTGAGCAGAAAGAAGTAATTGAAAGGCCGAGATATAGAGGAAAGCTTTCATCAGTTTCATAGAGCAGGGGGCTCAAAGTAGGAGAGGTTCTGATAAATACTTTGGAGTTTATTGTGTTAATAAAATTTGGCCTAGAAATAAGGCCATATGAGAAAATATTTCTCACAAAGACTAAATAAGCTTTAAATTAATTCAACTCTTCATGGGTTAAGTCAGTGGTTGTTTAGCAAGGGCATCACCACAGCCAACACCCAGGGGATATTTGGCCATATGTATGGAAACAGTTTTAATTGCCAAAACTTGAGAGAATGCTACTGGCATCTACTGGGTAGAGGCAACGGATGCTGCTAAGCATCCAACAATACATAAGGGAGGTTTACAAAACAAAGAATTATCTGGTCCAAAATATGAATAGTGCCAAGGTTTAGAAACCCTAGTTCAAGGTGATTTGCATTAACTTGACAGGTGGAAGAAAAATGTGGAGTAATATATCATGTAATCCTTCAAATTATCACTACAATTTTATACTAAATTTTCTCAAACAGAAAACCAATCAAAATAACATGTCATTAAAAAAGCAAGAAATAACTAAAAACCAAGAGAAAAAACAGATCATAAAAACAGATACAATAGTGATTTAGAAATTGGAGTATTCAGATTCTGAGTTTAAGAGAAAAGTGAGTATTTCAAGAGCTTTAATGACAAATAAATGTTGAAAGAAACCTAGGTTCTATATAAAATATTCAAATGGATTCTAAAACTAAAAATTAATAAAACTCTTAAATTGTAGATTGGTGCACAAGAAAAAAATGTCAAGAAGGATATAGAAGTTTGAACAGCACAATTACCTAACTTTAGAACTTAATAGGCATATATATATATAGAATACTGCACAGAACAACTGCAGAATATACATTTGTTTCAATTGCTTCTGGTGCATTTATAAAAAGCAACCACATGCTGCTCCCCAAAGCAAATAATTATCAACAAGCTTTTAGGGGTTGATAATATGCATAATAAATTCTCTGATCACAGTGGAATTAAGCTAGGAATCAATAACAAAAAGGTAACAAGAAAGTACTAATATATATGAAAAGAAGTACTTTTATAAATAGCTAATATTACATAAGAAAATGTTTATTCGATATTTCATTCGATGTTCAGCATATAACGTTAGACCTTTACATTGGTTGTTATTATCTTATACATACAACCCTGTACTCTGTACTCTAAAGCTAAATAAAATAAAAGTATTCCATACATCTATATTATTGTTGTATTATTCTCTACACTTTCCAACTCTGCTTACAGTCAGTTAGATTCATTCTAGGGAAGTTTTCTGGTTTTTAACATGATGTTTGCCTAGAACCACACTTTACATTCTAACTTCTCAGCAACCTAAGCTGATACAGCTTTTTTATTCCTTAACAATTTAGTTTGCTTTTCAAGGGAACTTTTTTTAAAAATTGAAGTATAACTCAGTACAGAAAAGTGTGCAAGCATAACTATACCTCTCTATGTACAGATCAATGCAAGGTGAATACAGACCGTATAACCACCACCTGGTCAAGAAATAGAAAATGGCCAGCATCTAGAAGTGCCTTTTTGTCCCAATGGATCAAAGGAGAAATCAAAGTAGAAATTAAAAAATACTGAACTTACTGCAAATCAAAACTTGTATGATGAATTTAAATGATATGATTCACAGACAAAAAAATTTGGACACAGCTTGGGCACTCATCTAATGGAGTATTATAGAAAATTTTGATCAGGCTAATTGCATGGTATTTTAGAAAGCTTAAATAGGCAGTTGTAAAAGAAACATAAAGAAACCGAAGTTAATAAGTACAAAGATGAGATTATTTTAGTAACTCGAAATAAAGCTTTTATGTACAGACAGTCATAGTGGGAGTTGGAAATATGAACAGGGGAAACAAAAATACACAGTAAGGAATTTTGACTGCAAAGTGTCAATTCGCTTGGCTGATGATGAAGGAAAGGGAAAAGCAAAAGGTAGCATTATGACTTTGTTTCTAATGGAATAGAGTGGCAGTGACATTCAAGAGAATAAGGAGGGAGAAAAATGAGTTTAGATAAATGGAAATTAATTGCTTTGGTCTCAGTTTCATGGTTATGAGATTTTATTTTTGCCTTTAAAACAAAAATAAAAACAAATGTTTTAGCCAAATGTATCTAGTAATAGATTACCAAGTTATGGCACACTTAACAATACATTTTTAAAAAATGATTTGATCTTTCTGCGCATAGAAGAAAATCTACAATGTATATTCAATGACTGATCATGTCTAGATCATCTATCCTCAACCCAATAGAAGTAAAATGTACAGTTTACACAAATATCAGAAATGCTTACTCAGAATTTAAATAGGTTACAACAACCAATGGAAGTAATTCGAATGCAAACCAGAGAAAAGGAGAGCTGCTATTTGAGGCCAGTAAGTGATGTATCATCCCTCCATTTGGTAATATCCAGGGACCCCTGCCACTGTACTGAGAAAAGTATCTAAAGAATACGAATTGACCACTTGGGAGAGGATAGTTTTAGGCCTGTTACATGCATCCTGTTTCTGAGCAAAATCAAGGATCAGATTTTGTGACTTTTGAAAATAAGGGTCAGTTGCCCCATTGGTTGAATATGCTTTGTTTCCTGTGTGTTCAGGGTCACTTTGTTCTACACAGAAGCCTAATGGCATTAACCATTGATTTTATTGCTTGGATCCCACTCTATTTTTTTCTTAACCAGTTATAACACATTTCTAATTCTATTTTTAAAATCCTGCAGTCTGTTTCAGTTCTATGAGTGTGCAAAGATCTTATGTGTGTAAAAAATGTGGCTTGGGTACATAAGACAGAGGTGTGAATGGCTGAAATTTGCAATCTTGTAACTCTGATACTTTTTTTTTAAAATGGGAAAATTAACTTTATATTAATGAAATTTAGCTAAGCTAGCAAAAAATATATATTGATAAAATGATTTTAAATTAATAGTCAAGTTATGAAAATGTCTCTAAATTGCTTAAGTATCTACACTTTTTATTTCCATGCTATCCTATAAAATATATTTTCTAAAAATTTATAACGTTAATATAGCTTAACATAATCATTATAAAGTATATTATCTTTATTTAGAGATAATATGAAAGAATATCAGTCTTGGTCTGAGTTATCACAAAGTTCAATTAATAAAATTTTAGGTATAAATTCTTACTATGTAATTTTTTAAAATATAAAATTTGAATTTTGAAGAATGTAATTTTCAACAGACACCAGAGAGTTTTTCTGTATGCTGGTTCCTGTCATAGAGTAATTTAATACATACAGACATGTAGAAGAGCCTCTCAAGATCAATGAGGTTACCATGTGTAAAGGTGTGTTGTTGCTACTGAATCAGTCAAAAGGCAAGAAATCTTGTTAAGCAAGTCACTAGAGGGTGTGTCTTAGTTTTTTCCCAGCTGTACATTTTTCCATGCATGTGTTATAAACGTGTCCAGCACTGGTATGACTGTTACAGTTTAGCATTCATTTCTCCTGATATATTGACATTAGAGTGAAACATGGCAGCCTGGGACAAATAGATTTGGTATTCTCATAGTGAAGCACCTCACTCTGGCTACTGGTAAGCACTGCCACAAATCATGGGTAGCTAGCAAGGTCCTGTGCCCTAATTTGTTTTTGTTTTTTTTAATTTTCATTCAGCCAGTGTTACTTCATTACCTTTTTGAAAGCAAGACCCCAGGCGTTGTGTGAGGGAGATTTACAGCCAAGTAAGAGAGTCATTTCAGATTGCAAAGAAATCCTTTACGTTGCACAGTGTCTGCATTTTTCCCCTTAGTTTGGGAAAGTAGATTTTATATGATATAACTCTTTTTTTAAAGACAGATTTTTTATTTCTCCTTATGGATGAAGGAATTTACTGCTGGATGTGAAGAAGCAACTAGCATTCATTATTATCTCTAGTCGTGGTATCATTAAAAATCATGCGTTAAAAACTCTTTAATATTCTTTACCGATATTCCTTAAATGTAGTTTCCCTTTTCCAGTTAAAAGTTAAAAGGAATTCAACAGATTGATTCCAGGTGAGAATATACTTTGAGGCATAGGGCTGAAAGTTTGATGAAGAAAGAATGTATCATGTCAAACACCTTCAGACATACTGTTGACAAACCACATCTTCTCAAGTACTGGACAGCTTGCTTTCCCCCCATACTGCATCTCTCCTACTTGAGCCACACCATTAAAACTTGGCAGATCAGTTGTTAACACTGATAGAAATGTTGTTGCTTGCTTACTATTGCTAAGGGAGTAAACAGTCCAACTGAACTATTAAGAAACTTTGATACACATAAACAATTTATAAAACTTTAATTTGACAAAAAGAAAACAACTCAACTGAAAAAAATCTTCAAGAGCTACTGGAAATAAAGCCTGTGTCCTAGAAAAGGATATTATGTTTCTCAAACAGAGGAAACATTTAAAATAGCATATGGTTCACTAGTTGGAGATAATCAAAAAATTCTCTCTGTTGAATTTGTGTTAACACTAAAGAATGTCTAAATTACTTTTTAAAATAATTCATTTTTTCTGCCTTATTGATATAGTTGATGTCACCACACATGGTATAATGTTACAGAATACGATATTCTGCTTTTGCTTCTAGCATAATAATTATATTTTGAAACACTAATTAGATTTAATCCAAAACTGATATATGAAGTTTAAAGAGATAAGCTAAGAAGTCTTACCTAGTAGTAAATAAAATAAATATATAAAACAGTAATTAAAACTTTACTAAAAGTTTCTTAATATTCAATATATGTTTTGAAATCAGTTAGAGTTGAATCGGGAAGGATACATTTATTTTATTCTCATGTGTTTCAGCCTAGAAATATGAATCTAAATATAATGCAAAAGATTTTTTATTATAATTTCAGTAAATGCTTTTTGTTCATAAACCTCTCAAAAACTTGTCAGTAATGTGACCAATAAGTACTCAGTTCTTAACTTGTAGCTCAGCAACTCTGGGTGGCATCATGGGAAATGCTGATGGCAGATATGAAGGCGGCATCTGCCCTGTAGGCCCGCAGTGTGTGAAGTACCCTAGAGTGGTGAACTTTGACTATCTTTAGTATTGTTTTTTGTATTCATGCAATAAATCCAAACTATGTCAGTTTGAGATGTTGTTGGCAACATGTTTTTACATTCCCAGGAGTGAGAGGCATGTGTTAGCTCTCATATACAGAACAAACAGAAATGTTAAAGTAGAAAATGAAGTAGAATAGAAATTAATATTTTTTTAACTCTATTTGAGTGAGGCTAATTTTTTTCCTTCTAATACAAGAATAATAATAAATGCTATTGTTACTTTTGGATTATAGGGCATATTCATTTAGAAAATAACACTTTTCAAGTTTTGCCAATTATCCTATTAAAATATGTTTAAACATACTCATTTTTATTAAAATTAATAAAACATGTTAATAAATTATATAAATTTATTTCCAGGAACAGGAAATAAAACTAGATCACATTATAAAAAATGACCCAAAGTTCTTTACTTCATTGTAGAATTTGCGTATATTCTCTTGTTTTCGTCTTCTTTTTCTTTAGTACACTAAAAAGTAGTGCAGCGATATAAAGGTGTGCCACTCTTCAGTCCTCAAAACGTAAATACATTTATTTACGTATTTGATAGCATAGAGTATAACCAAATACTTCAGAAAACAAAACACAATCCTTAAGATTGTCTGAATTTTAACTGGCTGTTGTGTTTAGATTTTCAAGTTTCCTTTCTTTTTCCCTGCCAGTTTTGAAGAGAGTTCATATGCCTCACAATATGCTGAGCCCAAGATGATCAGCCAAGTCTTGGCTTCTTTGAGAGCTTAAACCCTTTAAACTCAGTGCTCTTTCCAGCTGGCAGGTCAGCAGCACCGAGCAGACACCGCAGGTTTCTGCTTAGTTAAGTTTCCACAAATGCAGCTCTTCTTATTCTTAGTGAGAAAAAATTATCCATCTTCCTATTCTTAGCTCGCTGTGTCTAATCTGTTTGGCATTGCAGGCTTTTCTTTTCTTTTATTCATAAACGTTTGATTGACATACATTATTAAAAACAAACAAACAAACCGTGAAATGTTAATGTTTTTCACTTCTGAAGGCATGTATTTACTTTTCATGAAACCTGCAAATGTTTCAGTCATTTTCCCATTTTACACATTAATAAACATTTTTGGCTAATTAATATACCATCGATTTACTCTTCAGATGTTAGCTTTTGTATCAAGATTAAGTTACAAAAAGCAATATAGACTTTCTTTAGTCTCATTTCATTCTTCACATCTAAACTCTAATTTAGATATTGGCCCCTTAATGATCAACTCTTGTTCAAAAATGAACAGCTTTTGGGAGGATTACAAAGATGACTCAAACCAACTAAACAAAGTTCGAATGTCTGTTTATTCTGCATATTTTCTTTAGGTTACTACTAGAACTTCAACATAAAAATAAATGGGATTCATGGTAGCACTTAAATCACTAATGTAGCTTGCGAATGAAAAATATTCAATTATTGGCTGAAGTCAGCTTAAATATATTAAAATCAAGATGCAATCATATTACTACATGTTCTTGATTTTTTTGTATGTATCTGCAGATGAAATTACTGGTTTGCATTGGTTTGGGTTTGATTAGTCATTTGATTTTCCTATGATAAGGTTCTGTAAATAGTTAAACTCAAAGAACTATGCAATAATGCCATTTATTAAATGATTATTAGATAGTTGTGAGCAAAATAATAACTACTGACTGATCTTGGCCTTATGTATAACAAGAGGCTCATAACACTTTATTTTAAACTGATTATTCTGAATTTTAAATCCCTCCACCTGTCATTTATTTTTATGTTTTAGCTGGCATATCATATTATATGTTTGTTTTCCTGAACTTTAAGAGAAAACTAAACATTTTTTGTGATTTCTTACTTATACATTTTGTCCAGCTGACTTATATAGTTTGCCCTACATATTTTGTCTTCTGAATTAATTAGGGATTTCTAACCCAGAAGTTTTCTTTTAATGTCTTGGGACAAGAAAACAATTCACATCTCTGAAATTACTCTAAAATTCAAGTTTTATTTAGTGGCCTGGCAAAATGTTAGGGGTTTGGGGGAAGAAATACCAGAAAGTTATCACTGAGATAGAAAACTAGGTTCACAAGAATTATTATATGAGAGTTGCAGGCCTTTACAAACTTCTGTTTAAAGCCACATTTAATAATGATAAGGATGATAGTGTTAAATGTTTCTGTCTTTTAAATTATGTGGAAATTATCAAAATCTTTTTTCTTTGCTTAAACTCATTTCTCAAGCTCAAAATCTCTGTTTGATATCCACTGCTTTTTCTTGTCTCTACAATAACCTGGAATCATATTGTAGAAAAATTTAGTTTTGATATATCCAAAGGAAGCCATACACCTGGGAATCTGAAATACAAAATTGAGGTACTATAAAATCAGCCCCCAAGGTTTTATAAAAAGTGTCTTTTAGCAAAAATTTTAGAGAGAAATATAACCTAATCCGGTTATCATTCAGCCTCTGGAAGGAAACACGTGGCACATTCAAGGGGGATAATTTAAGAGAGATTAATATTGGAATTGGGGTTTATTTTTTGTTTGTTTGTTTATTTACAAAGGTGTTCACAGGATTAAAGAAAACCCACAAGGGATGGTAAAGCATCCCATTGTTTTTGCAGAAAACTGTTACCACCTCTATATGTGAAAGGACAAGGGGAAATATTAATATCAGAACTCTGTAACACTTAACAGCTATAGGAGAGGGCTGCTTGGCCCTTAGAGAGGTCTCAAATAGAGTCAGTTCACATCCAGGCAGTGAGAGATCTAACCTTATAAATATCTTAACTTGTCTTTTTTTATTAACCTCTAAAACACTGCTAGCAATTTCCATTGGTCAAAACAACTGGAAAGCAGAGAGCAAGGAAATTCAGTTGATGCAGGTCATAGAGATCAGCTTTCTGGGGCATAGTACAAAGTGGAAGGGTGGAAAGCAGATCTGGAAGAATAAGCAAGGAATATCCAGTACAACTAATAAACTAAAATATACAAAGTATTGGGGTCATTGGCTAAATGATACATTTCCAAGTAAAGGGATAGTATAGTCAAGAATATAAAATATCATAAGAAATCATCCACTGAGAATGAAAAGTGACTCATTCTCATTTCACTAAATCATCAGAAAAGGTTGTTTTCCATTACATAATAATGATTGGATTTTAAATTAGTGTACAGAAAAAAAGTGGCACTTTTTCAAATAGAAACTTCTAATAACTATAAAACTCTAAAAACTGTTTGTGGCAGCCAAATGTTTACTATAATGTAGAAGAATAATATGATTGTTTGTTCACCTGAAACTAATATAACAAATATAAGATTGTATACCAACTGTACTTAAAAAAACAAAAAACAAAAAACCGCCACCTCCCTATATCTGTCAATGATTCTGCCATATTATTAAGACTTTTAGACCATTAATCAATGCACTATCTTTTTTTCTTTCCCAATTTTTTTTTTTTTTGGTCTGGGCTATGTGCATGTGATTTATTTCAAAAGATCATGCTTTTAACAAGCATTCTTATGGAAAAAAACATGCACAGAAGTAGAACCACACATGGTTACATGTACATGCATGTGTGGGCACACAGGTGCTTTGAAGAGGTAAATGTATACTATAATGTTGGTGGAATATAAATTTAATTTCAAATACAATAAAAGAATCAGAATTAATATTGCAGACAAAATTTTATAATAATTCGAGCCAATACACCCAAAAATTACAGAGCAAAAATCAGCACTCTTTAGCACAGATAGGAAATAGAAATATAGTTAAGGATAAAAATAAAATTAGATTTCACTCTACAAGTTAACTCTGGGGAGAGAGATAGTTATTACTCAAAGAATAGCTGATGCTGCTTGCTAGTGATTAAAATAAGCTTCCTTGTGTTACATTTTCACATAAATTTTTAGCGTCTCTCACATATACCAAGGAATATTCAGATCTAAGACCTAAACCTCAGATGATATCTAACAAGTTTCTCAAGAAACAATAAGGAATCTAGCCATAAGACTTAAATTATACTGGTCCTAGGATTCTGCTCTTTCAGACTTTAATTCAGACTGAAATTTTATCTTGACTTTTCTCAGGGACGTGTATGTGTTAGGAAAGAACCAAAGCATGTGTTTCCCCAAAAGAAGCACAAAAGAAATATGAATATTTATTAATTTATTGTCGTGTGATATGTTCCTTTAAATCATTATGTGCTTTTTATATTCTTTCTTGTGTTTAGAGACAAAAACAAGAAGCAAGAGATCAAGCGACTTTTTCAAGTAGTGCCCATATTCAAGCCTTTTGCTTGCATTTTGTCTACAAGCCTTGTCACCAGAAAAGGATGATAATTTTCCACCTAAAAACATTCTGGGAATATCAGCACATGTTTGTGCCCAATGATAACTCAGGAAAATTGTCTAAATGGTGTTTTTGTTTCATTTTGAGAATCACTCAGGTATGCTGTAGGAATTTGTGTATTAATATAGATTTTATAAATTTGCTTAGTCCCCTGGCTTCAGCCAATCCTCTAAACAATCTTTAATAGGACTGAGAGGAGCTAAAGGTCTGAAGTTCCATTTTAAAGAATTATTAGCTAATCATGTACTTGTCTGTAAGCATTTTTTGAAATGTTAGTCGGTATAATGGTCTCAGTAATTGGAATACTTCTATTCCCATTCTTGTCAAGTGAAAAATTCATTTTGTCAGATCAACATACATTAGATCAATTTATTGCCTCTTCTTTCAAGATTCATCTTCAAAAGCTTAAAACAACAATAAAGACAACAAACGTATTTAAATGCCTGCCAGTTGTCAAACACAGCTAAATATCTCAAATGAAATTGCTCAGTAATTCTTACAGCATCTTATTTTGACAAGAATTTTTACCATTTACATATGAGGAAACTAAAGAAAAGATCAGTTATATGTACTGCCTCAACTTCCCCAGGACAGTAAATGGACAGTCAGATCTCACTGTTTTATCTCAGAGCCCTGCTGAGTGCTTCCTTAAACGTTACTCCAACAGGTCATTTTCTTCATTTTTTTAATGGGATAGACTATCAAAGTCCTTTGGAAATTAGAGTTTATTATCAATCATAAGACCAAAAAGTATGGAGAAATTCTTCTTTTTTTTTTTTTGTCTCAATCTCACATAAGAACAACAAAAATACCCTGGAGCTTGGACTCAGGTACTAATTGGAGAGAGGGAAAAAAAAAAAAAAAAAAGAACTTACTAAATAATCTTGTACAGGAGCCTTTAAAGTTAAAGATAAACTGCTAGGTTCGAGTGTTTGTAAAATGAATTTATCAATAGACATTCTGGAGCCTCTATAAACTAACTCAGGAAAGATATGTTAACATATTCTTGAGTATCAAATGATAACAAAGATAATTTATTCCATAATATAAAATTTTAGTATTCTCTTCCTATAAAGCTAAAAGTGAAACTTCTTCTGTATGTCTAGCAATATATGTTCAATGTTTATTCTCTTATACAGTGATACTCTTTAAGAATAGTAAACAATTATATTTTATTCAAACCTAGATAAATACTCAAACATTATTAGCATATCAGAAATGATATAAAAATAAAGACGTCTTAAATTTATTCATAGAATAAATTATTAATTTATTTATATTTAGTCTTTGTCAGAAAGTATTATATTTCTATAGTATTTTATTATGAGAATTAGGAAACATCAAATAATTTTATAGATTTATTATATTATGCAATAATTTATAAGAAATAAGATATTTATTAATGTTCCAAAGCAAAAAAGAAAAGTTTTAGGGATTTTATATATATATATGAAATTTTTCTCTTAGAGTTTTCTAGGGATTGATTGCAATGTCACATATACTGTAAAGGTACAATTTGAACAGAATTAACATAGATTTTATTGTTTGCATGCTATCCATAACTATTATCACCAAAGAACAAAATAATTTTGTTTAGAAACTAGAGGAGAAATAATGGAGAAGATATCATAGCTCTCACCTTGTTGATCGATAGCCCAATATATAACTGAAAAAAAACACCTCTTTTTTTTTAGCTATTAACTCTGTGCGATTGCTGTAGGCCATGTCTCTTTCTAAAGAAAAAATTTAGCAGCCATCAGTAGTTTGTACCTCCAACTGATCTTCAAGTGAGTGAAGATTTTTTAAAGAATACCTTAATCACAGAACTTGGAAAGGTATCGTGTTTGTAAACTTGGTGCATTGGTAGTTCGGGAGAACTTAATTGTTCTGGAAAAATTTGTAAATCATAGAAATTGTTCTGGAAAAATTTGTAAATCATAGAAAATATATATTTGATCAAATATATTATTTACAAAACATATCTATTCTAAATTTATATACTCTTTCAAAATATTCAGAAAAATTATTATTTTCTTCCAGTCAATAATAAAATTCCTCTCTTTATAAATTATAGGTGACATGATTGAGGTATAAGATAAGAAAACTGTTCCATATTAGCATAATCCATATTGCTTAATGGAGACACAGTATAGTATACGATTGAGGAGTATATCTTTTTAAAAACATTTATTAAATATCTACTCTACATTGCATATGCATATCAAGAAACTTGCACTGGTCCTGGTTCGTTAATGAACTTACTGTGTGACCTTGATTTCTGAGCCTATATCTCATATGGTAAATGAGAGCATTGAACTAGGTGAACTACAAGATATTTCCAAATATGTATTTGGTGAATTTAGTAAGAATAGTTGTACCTGGCTGTAATTTCATATTAAAACATTAGCATCATCATTGCTTAAACCCACTCCAGCACTTGAACTTCTGATGTTTCAAAAAGATCTTATCATGAGTAGACCTAAAAAATAGCAAGATAGTTCTCTAGTGAGGTTTGGAAAAATATATGCTAATATTAGGCAACATGCTGTGTGTTCTCTTTATCTCTGGAAGAGGACCAGCATGGGAGAACAAATAGATCTGCAATGGAATCTAGTTCAATAAAAGGGTTTATGTATTTTCAGCGTATGAAAGGGAAATAGCAGTGTCCACATGTAGTGAATACTGACCATGAGACCAGATGCGTAAGTTTGAAATTTTTAAAGATAGAGCCCCTGTACAATTATCTCATATCTTCAGAAAAATATCTTCAGAAAAGCTAGACACTATCAATTATTTGGTATACAGATATTCTTATTCTAATATGTTTTTCGGCTTTCTTAGTGACTTAAACTCATAGCTATAGATAAGAGGTTCAAAGAATTTGGCTTCATTAAAGTTTTTGAACCTGTACCAAATGTCCTAAAATTAACAATTCCAATAACTTACCTCATAAATAGGTTTATATAACTTTAGCCATTCTCTCTCCACTTCAATCATTATGATTTCAATCATACTATAATAGAATATATTCAGTTTTTTGGAAGCATAACAATTTTCTCATATTTTCATTTCTATCTCCTTTATTAACAATGTTGAAATTTCAATATTCTTATTTCTCCCACTCACAACGTTTGAGCATCCCCCTCTTTCCAAGTGGTAAAATCAATATTGTTTTTCCAAATAAGGCCTTTACAATATTGTAGTAGATGTGATGATTTACAGCTCAGAGTTCCCTAAAGGTTTGAAAGACAGTCCCCTGCTGCAGGAAGTGCTACAAATTGTTAGCCCTCTTATGAAATTGTCATCATCTGGAGAATATCATTCCTGGAGTTTATAAGCTTCAAAAGCATATTTCTGGTGAATGAAGGAGGGTGTAGACTTAGCCCCTCACCATAAAGTGGGATGCTTCTGAGTTCTCCTAATGTATATTAATAGATATTATAAAATGTGTTATATATTATATAGTATACCATTTTTTCTGAGTCATAAATATATTCACAATAATTTAAAAGAATTCAATTATGCAAACTATGTTTTCTTACCACAATAAAATAAAATTAGAAACCAATAAGAAGAAGATATCTAGAAAATTCCCAGATGTCTAGAAGTGAACTAACAATTTCAAATAATACATGGTTCAGTAAAGAGATTAAAAGCCAAATTAGAAAGTATTCAGAATGATATGAAAATGAAAATAGAACATATTAGATTATGTAAATTGCAACAAATGAAGCACATAAAGGAAAATTTATAGCACTAAACTTTTATTTAAAAAGTTCTTAGCTTACACCTTAATAAACAAGAACAAAAAGAGCAAGTTCAACCTAAAATAAATATTAAAAAAATAAAGATCATGAGATATTCATAAAGTGAAAAACAGAAAAACAATAGAAATAAATTAATGAAAGAAACCATTGGTTCTTTGTAAACATAAAAATAATGATGAAACTCTAACAAGTCTATGACCATAAAAAGAGAAAATAAATTACCAAAATCAAGAATGAGAGAGATGACACCATAGAAGCTTCTTCATAACTTAAAATAATAATAAATTAATATTATAAACATACCATTAAATTGGATAACTGAGATAAAATGAGCAAATTTCTTTAAAAACACAAACTACCAAAATTCACTAAAGAAGAGAAAGATAACCTGTTTTAAAAATTGAATTTACAGCTCAAGAATCTTCCCACAAAGAAAACTTCAGGCACAAATTGCTTCAATGTAAATTATAGCACACATTTAGAGAAA
This sequence comes from Pteropus alecto, assembly GCF_000325575.1. Classification (NCBI taxonomy): domain Eukaryota; kingdom Metazoa; phylum Chordata; class Mammalia; order Chiroptera; family Pteropodidae; genus Pteropus; species Pteropus alecto. Next base: position 6,106,929 of record NW_006494614.1, read on the forward strand.
ACTAATCCATTCTACAATATATTACAGGAAATCAAAGGAAGAGGAAAACTTTCAACTCACTCTGTGAAACTAACTTTCCTATGAAACCAAAATTAAATCTATTACAAAAAATGAAAACTATAGATTAATATTACACATGAGCTTAGATGCAAATTTAAACAAAGTTTAGCATATCTAAGGCAATATATAAAAGGAGTACAAATTATGACCCAGTGAGGTTTCTGAAAGTTTGTTTTAATGTTTGAAAAGCAATCAAAGGAATTTATCATAATAGAAAACTAGAAAATAAGAGAAACATGTGATGATATCAATAAATACAGAAAAAACATTTTTAAAATCCAATATCCTGCTGTGCAGCCTCATTCCTAACAGGCCATGGACTGGTACCAGTCCACGGCCCCGGGCGTTGGAGACCCCTGGTATAGAACACATACAGATTGGAAAGCAGAAGTAAAATTGTTTTTAGATGTAATATGATCATCTCTGTAAGACAGTTTATTAAATCTACAAAAGCTCTTAGAACTAAGCAGTGATATAATTTAATGATAAGAACAAAACCTAATTTTTAAGCAATGGGCAAAATATATGAAGATAGATTACTTTAGACGAGATGACAAATAAGCCCATGAAAAAAAAATGCTCAGCACTATTTTAATTTAGGAAATGTTAATTAAAACCGCAATGATATACTACGAAGTATTTATTAGAATGGCTAAATAAAAAAGACTGTGATAGCAATAGTTAGGAAGTATGTAGAGGAACTGAAACTCTAATTGAGTGCTGGAGGGATACAAACTGGTACTATTACTTTGGAAAACATTATAGCATTTTCTTAAAAATCTGAGCATACAATTACCATATGAACCAGTTATTCCATTCTTAGATGTTTGCCTAAGAGAAATGAAAGCATATTTCTATACAAAGACCTGTATGTTATAGTTATATTATCTTAAGTTGTAGTAAACAAAAAACCCAAAGTAAACCAAAACAAAAACCTAGAAATACCTTAAGGCCATATTTAAAATTGAATGCTACTGTATGAAATATAGCACAAACAACTTCATGTTAAACCTCAAAATAATTATAAATGAAGGAAGCAACACAAAAACAAATACTTTATATTTGTATAAAGCTCTAGAAAATGCAAAATAATCAATATTGACAGAAAGCACGTCAATAGTTGCCTAGGAGTAGGCTGGGATTGATGAGGAAGGACGTATGAGAAGGATTATAAATAAGCCTTAGCAAATATTTGAGGAAAATGGATATGTTCATTATCTTCAATTTATTAATTGTTTCATATGTGTTCACATATGTCAAAATTTATCAAATTGTACACTTTTAATATATAGAGTACAATTTATGTCAAAGATACCTTAATCAAGGTGTTAAAAAAGAAATACTGAAAATACATAAACTAAGAGTAAAATTCAGAAGGAACAAATACAAACAACAGAAAAACACAAAGTAGTTTCCAGACCAAAGGAATGAATACAGATGGAATTAGGAATTAGCATTCATCCATAGCACTCCTACTTTATTATTTGCTATTTTACTGAGTACTTGGTCATGCCACTCATTCATTAAAACTATTGGCACAAAATCTCAGCCCCAAATCCTACCAGTCTGGATGTCTTCATAACCCAGGGTGAACAATTGTTTCTCAATTATATAGAATAATTGGGGAAAATATATATATATATATATAATTTTATATATAAAACTTTTATTTAATATTTATATTCTCTATATAATATATAACACATTTTATAATATCTATTAGTATACATTATTACAGATTTTACTTTCATCGTATATTCATAAGCAAGAAAATTGGTCAAGGAGATACCTATTTAGGGTGAAGCATATGAAGATTGTTATCAACATTTTAGATGTAATCCCTTCTTATCTAGTTGAAAGTATGGTCCTTATTTCTATCAATAAGTTCTTACTGGTCCTCAAATAAATGTGAGAACTCGATATCATGGGCATTGGAAAAAAATTGGACAATACGACCCTATATAGAGTCCTTTTTCTTGAAGTTGAAATTTTATCAGCTGTCACAAGAATTTCACTTGGATACAAAAGTGTGATTGTTTAGAAAAATATCTTCAAGTGTGAATGATGAGTCCTTAAGATCATGTGATAATATGTAAAGTATGACTAAGATATTGTGTATAAGAATTTAATGGTAATATAGGGGTAAAAAAGAATGGTACAAAATAATAAAAATAAGAGGCTGTAACAGGGTTGATGAATGATACTCGAGAAAGAAGGGAATTGTCAAGTTGTCCACCCTTCAATTTTAAGTTCTTTATGTGTCTGTAATGATTCAATTTATATAACATAGCACGCAGATTTGATTCCAAAAATAAATCTATTAGGTATAAACCAGAACGTGAATCTATATATGACCAGTAGAAATATACTGCATTTCTAACAACACCTCTCCCTGCCACCTGCCCGCAACCCCAAAAGTCTAAGGAGATTGGGTGTGTTATTATGGTTGTACTATATGAGATAGGGATTAGAACTATGGTGTTTAAATCTCAAATGACAGAATGATACCCTTTAACACCTAGATTATACACATTTATAGTGGATGTAGGGGTAGATATTATTAAAGAAATATATTGTGTTATTATTTCCTTCAGGAAATATTTGGGGTATGACAACGAATACTCTGAGAAACAGGGATAGAAAGATGACTAAGACAAAGCTCTTACCTCAAATGGTTCACATTCGAGTAGGAAAAATGAGAAAGAATAATTTTAATGTAGAAAACCTGAGTGACAATTAGTAATAGTGCTTACCAATAGCGGGCTAATCTGGAAGATTTTTTAAGAGGTATTATAATAGACCCGGATTTGGTCATCCTATTGGAGAAGATGCGGTTTTGTTTTTGTTATATTCTATCTTGTAGCTCTGTTTACCTTCTATTTTTATCAGTTTTATTAACTCCAACATTTAGTTTATCATTCACTTAATTTTAAAAATAAGTTACCTGAGGAGCAGGGTGATCAATTTATTCATTAAGTTCCTGCAGCAACTCTGCCATGGATTTCTAGCCAGTCCTTATGTCCTTAGCCATGTAGTTGTTTCTCTTTTGGTGGGCTTTATTTTTAAAAACAAAGAAATTATAGAACTCCAACTTTCTTAAAGACTATTTTCTTTATTTCTAAAAAAAATTTGTACTCTTGCTTTTCAAGAAAATATTTTCCTAACAAAGATGTGTGAAATTCACATGTAAAAAATACATTCACTTACTTACACACATATAAATTCATACTTTTTACAGATATCACTACAGAAGCATAGCCAAAAATATATAGTGAACTTTATAGGATTGCCATTTATATCAGAATTCTTATTTACGATGAGATGTCCATTTTGCTTAATCTTTGCAAACAGTTTGGCTTCTTTCATTATCCAGGACTTTTATGAAAAGATACAGACCATTGATTGCTCTTCACTGCATTCCAACATGTGTAGTCAAAGGTATAGAACAATGGGATTCCAAATAAAATAAGACACAGCATTTCCTTTCAGGATAAATAACCAATATAACAGGCATAATTTGATAAGAATAAGTGAAAATTATAATTTTAAATATCTATTCAGAGATAAAAACTACAGTAATCTCTCTCACAAGTATATATACATATGCATATATACAATCTGTGTGTATATGTGTATATATACGTATATATAAGTGTATATAATATATATAAATGAGTATGTATCAAGATTTGTACATATATATCAAGGTGCATATGTACACATCTTCCATTTTATATATATATACACACACACACATTCATATATAATATATATATATTGTATATATATATACACATTCATATATATGTGTATATATATATATATGAAGGACACACGTCTATATTTTGATCACACATAGTTTAACAGGCAGAAACATATATTTGTTATACACATACTCATGATATAAGAAGTAAAAACATATATTTGTTGCCTGCTAAACCACATGTGATTGGAATAAGAATTTCCTTGATGAGTTCCTGATATTTCATGCCACACAAGTTGTTAAAATGAACAGGGTTCCATTAATGATATTTTATTGCTTTCTTTCATTCTTTTTTTTTAAGCCTTTCTATAATTAAAGTTTTTTTTTCTTAAGTTTCCAAAGTAAACCATAAATATAATCCTACTATTTATTGCTTGAAAGAACACCAGCTATCATGCAGTCCTTTAAATTTTTTTATTTTCAATAAATACACCATATATGTTGGAAAATCATGTGTATTAAAAAATGCGTGCATTTTCTCTACAGTTGCATCTTCTTTCCAGGCAGCCACCTTCTCAACAAGAACAGCAGGCCACTCTTAGGAAAACTAAAACCTTTCTAATTGTTGATTTTGGCTCGAGAGTGTCATGGCAGCCTTGCTTCTCCTTAGACTACATGAATGCACAGTGGTCTAAAGTATTTCCACATAACCTTCTTTCTGTTTTTCTTCACTCAAGATCTGTATATCTGTCTTTACATATATATGTGTATATATATTTACATATTACATTATGGTAATACTATGTATATGTACTACTTACATTGGTACTCTGTGTGTATGTGTGTTTATGTGTATGTATCTGTGTGTGCATATAGTCACAAAATACAGGCAATAGGTTGGAGGTTTGGTTCATAGGTGGGCATGGATAGTCTCTGGAAAAAAAGTGGGAACTCAATATCAAAGATTTCGTGGGCAGTAACCTAGGAAAATATCCTGGTAAAGAGAAGTGCTTCTTTGTGATGTGTACAATGATACAGGAATTTGAGAAATATGAAAAGAATTATGTTTACAATGCTTACAACTCATTTGGCAATTTACTATGTTGTACTGATGTCCTGCAAAAGGATACTGAGAAGCTATGGAATGGTAGCATGCAGTTAGTTAATGGCTAAGTATGGGAGACAAAGGACTTCTGTAATTAATTGCCTATAAAGAGGCCTTTATCTCCTGAAGTGCATGGCTGATGTCTTAATTGTTAAGAGTCACAAAGTTTCAGAGACATTTGAATACTCAGCCAAGGTCAGGTTACTTAGTCAGGCACTGGTGGGGAAAACCTGGGATCATGAAACATAGGATAGGTAATATATAAGGACTCCCCTGAAGATATTGACTTTTCAACTTATCCTGGACTTTCTGAACTTGTACAAAGGATTGCCTTCTGTAATGACAGCTAGCACTTTTTGCTGTGGTGATAGAAATCACAGAAACCACTGCCACACAAGGCAAAAGGAGCTGCCCTCATGGCTGTCAGACTAAAGCTAAGTAATATTCTAGCATAATCTATCTGAAAACTTGTTTGGCTGGTAAAGGAGGCAAGAAACCATATTTATAAATAATTACAAGGACTAGCTGGTATATACTTGTATGAGTAAGAGTAGTACTCATGGATAAGATTTTAATAATGCTTGATAAAGTGAGTCAAAATTTATGATAGAATAAGCAATAATTCATTGACATGGGGACACTTTTTCAAAACATGGGTTTTAATCACCTCATAAGGACCTCAGATGACTCTTAGAAATTTCTCTATTATCTATTATCTGTCTTGAATCTCCTTGAAAGCCTCACCAAATTTTCTTTAGAATGCATGGCAGTCTAAGACGCCTACCAATTACCCTTCCTTTTCTCCTTCTCTTGAGTCAGACTGGAGTGTCTGACAGCAGTACCAGCCTTTCATAGATTCATTCCCATTTTCTCTAATAAGTAATTCCCTTAATAAAGTCTTTGCACATTGAATTCCTTTTTAGAGTTTGCTTCTTAGAGAAAACGGATTAACACAAATTGCAAATTATAAATCCAAATGTGACTTTAGTCTCATTCATAAGATCAGTTCTATCCAATATCATAATTACTTGTTTCCAAAGTTATTAGCCTATCAAAGTAAATACTTTCAGACTTCATATTAAAGTAATTATTTTTTAATTGAGGCTACTGAAATCCAGAGAGTTTAAGTAATTTGACTATGATCACACAGTTGAGAATTTACTCATCTTCTGAATCCTACTGATTTTCTACTAATTGTTTCCAATCTATTAAATTTTACTTTTTCATACATATGTCACTCATTATCAAGCACCAACAGAGAGCAGAGAAAAGAAAGCATTTGATGTCCCACAAATAATAAAAAACAACTGGTATTCTGGAGATACTAGGAAATGTCTATAAACATATCCCTTTTTTGTTATATAACTCTTTCAATAATTCTTCAATAACTCTAGGATTTTGCTGTCCAGCAACCCACAAGGATTTATCTTAGTGATACCAGGGCTTTATGTCTATGGTTCTAAACTTAAGTCACGAAGTCATTAAACTTAAGCCACTGACCTGGACTAAGACACTAACACCGATGATACCCTACTGTATTAGAACTCTCAATGAATGGATGTGTCCTTTCTTTGCCTCTCAAATTCCAAAGAGAAATAAAAAGTCAGTCATAGGAAAAGTGTATATTCATTCCAGTTTGTGAGAGAGTCTTGATTATGCCCCTGGTTCTAATGTAATCATTAAGAGCATCCACTTGATTCTCAAAAGTATCCTAGCTTTAATGATAAAGTATGTAATCACCAAAATATTAGGGTAATATAATTTGAACGCTAGCTGTCTCAGTTATATTGCTGCCAAAAATGATACTCCCACCTGGAAATGCCTATCCAAAGGCCTCTGCTTAAGAGAATTAGACAAAGAAATGTACAGATAGAAAGACAGCCATTCATCTGACCAGGTTGAGCATCTGATTCACATGCAAAGCATAAAGACTGGTTAATGACCCTGCAATAGAGCTCTACCCATTAGGCATTTCCCAATGAACTAGGCCAATCCATCTGGATGAAAAATTTTGAAGGAAATTGGTGAGAAGAGAACAGAAGAAAGAAAAATGCATATAAAGATACTTTACAGGATTTGAAATAGTATCATAAGCTTAGAGCTATCTCAGATTCTGACTCTGCTTCCAGACCATGTAAATCCTTTTAGTAAAATCTGCATTTTCTTAATATCATCTGAGTGAGTGTGCAGATGCTGAACCCAAAATTCTTAACAGCACAGCAAACTACAATTAGATTTCCTTCCTTCATATCCTCATCTTTTCATTGACCTTAAGCATCTCATATTCCTCTTCTTTTTACCCTTAGTTGATTTTATTTTCCTGGAGACCTCTTTCTTTTAATGCAAATGAACCCTTCTTTTGTGCATAAGAGAGTGCTTCTATCTCTAGGTCTAGACTATTAACATATTTAGCTTGAAGAATTATGTTGCTCATATTTGATTTCACGAGGTAAAATTTTCAGGTAATTGGACAATCTTCATTTTACTGCACTCTAATTTTTAAAGTATGCAGACTATGTATTTTCCCCATGTTCAACAAAGAAAAATGAACAATAAAAAACTATAACCTTGAAAAAATTTCCAACTGTTCAGAAAAAGAAAGAACCATATAGAAAAAACAATATAGCACTTCATGGAATCAAGACTTAATTTTGAGTCTAGCTCTCCTACTTGCCACTGAGCTTGACCTTTAGATGTTTTAACCATTATTTGCCTTATATCCTCCCTCTGTACAATGGTCATTACAATAGTACCTATCTCCCTGGAATAGTAGTGAGAATTAAATGAGATTATGTATTACACATAGCTATTAAAAAAGTGCAATATTTCTTTCATTTCTGCAAAATGAAGAAAACATTACAGTCTAAAACTCAATATTATTCACAATACTTATTAAGTAACTTTTAAATCTTCTTCAGCCTGAACACTTAAAATTTTGGATTGAAATCAATTTATACTATATTCTGCACTTATTTGAATCCTTCAATACAGAATACAGACTATGATTTAACCTATCCTACTTTCGGTATTCATTTATCAATCCAGTAATTATTGTACTAGTTTGATTTCAATGGTGACTTGATGCTTGGCTTTCAGCTCTGTCAGTAGTAGGTAAGAGTCTCTTTAAAGGCTGCCGAGGAGATACTCTATTATACTTTGTTTTAAATTAGTGATTTAGTTCCTTGAGCCTGTCTTTTTTCCTCTTTAAATATTAATGATGTTTAGCAGAAGTTATCAAAATCCCCAGTCCTTATAATTACTATTTTTTCACTATTTCCAAAAGGCCAGAGATACTGTATAAGTCAGTGCATCCTTTATACACTGTATGCATGTACCCCATCCTTTTCTACCACAGGCTAATTAAAATCTTAACAATCACATTTCTAAGGTCTATCAGTACTTCACTTACCACCAGTGATGGTGTTTCACTGCCTGCTCATCGGTAGGTGATTTAACTCCAGAATTCCATCCTTCAATCATACTTTCTAGAATCACTCCTGCTAGCAAAAAATTAAATCAGATTTCCTAAAGGCAGAGCCTGAGACAGGAATATGGGTATACATGAGAATTGGAGGAGTGCTGTGTAGCAAAATCTATTTGGGAGTTAGGGAAGCAAGATAAAGGAGAATGAACTGGGCAAGATGTGGCCTCAAATATGTCTATGCTTGACCTTATCTATGGGGTGAGAAGAAATCTCAAGAGCACAAATCTTTACCAGGTTTGCATCTCCTGGAGGTAAGTGACTAGTCTTCAGTACACACAGATGTCATTGCTTGTCAGCTACTCCCAAATTAAGAATAACGGTTTGGACTGGTTAACCTCCTGGACAAAGGACTACCAACAGCAAAGAGGTATTTTCTAGAAAAAAGGAGCAGTTTGGGTCGTTGAAGGGGAATCTGAGTGGAGCACAAATAGCATCTACTATAGGTAGATCATTACCTACCCACAGTTTATAGGTGGGAAAGCTCAGAGGCAGGGAATAGAGAGTTTTGTAACCTGCTCCAAGTCTCACATCTTGGAGCTCACATTTAAGGCCAATTTTCTCTCATCAGGGTGCACGGTGTTAACCAAGCTGGTATATTACCTCACACAGGGAAGCAGGAGTCTTTTATGGATTAAGGAGAAAATGAAAGAATGGAAAAAATGGGGACCAATCCAGGGTGACAGCATGACTAGACTTTATTCTAAAATGTAGAATGTCAATGAGAGAAATAAAGGAAGTAAAGATACAAGATAGTGCTTAAAATAATTTTACTTAAGTCCTGTTTTAGTTATATCTCAAGAGAAAGAGATAAGGCGAAAGCATTTTGTAACAAAGAGAAAAAAAAAAAACTTGAGAAATACATGATGAAAGAAATACGATAGAAAAAAAGTAGAGGCAAGTGAAATAAGCATACAGGAAAATATATCTTGATTCCAACCATGGGAAAAAAGCATGTATATATACACATTTTTAAAACAGAGACTCAACATAGCTATTTTAAAAGAGGGCAAGGGGGGAAATGGGCCTATCAATATAGAACAAGAATTATATAATTTCTGTAGCATCCATAGAAACTACAAATTCAAAAGTTTTTTTAATTCTTTTGAGAGCTATTTTTAAAATTAACACAAGGCATTATGATATGCCTATGCTTATTTATAAAATTGCTTAATGTCTAAATAGTTACTTAGAACTGATTTTAGAATCTGTATTTTCTTTCTAAAAGAAAAAGTGTGAAAAGTATTTAACATTATTAATATCCATGCATGGGTACTTAAAAAAAGTTTTTAAGACATTGTCTTTTGTCCCCATATACTTGGTCATCAGCACTTTTTTTTTTTTATAATCCCTTAGCATTCTTAATCAAACCTTCAGAAGCTTAAATTATTATTGAGCAATTTATTTAGGATTATGGCTTAATTCATGATTCCGAAATGAACATACTATCAACTTTTAGGAGTAAAATCACAAGTAACAGCATAATCGTCTAGACAAAATAGGGTTTGAACAATTTAAAATACCCAGGATTTGAAGGAATTAATAGATAAGAGGATAGATTCATTATGTGGTCAAGAGGTCATTTCATAAAAGTATTTTAAATTAAAAAAATTAAAAACCTTTTGGTTTTAAGACTGAGGATAAAATGGATTGGCAAGAAAGAAAATGTTGAGAAAGACTGAAAATTATGCAACTGATTGAAGGGCTAATTAAAATTATCTTGAAGGCACTGGAAGTTTTTAATCTTTAAATTTTTCTGTCTGGGATGAAATGTTCTCTTATTGTTTTTCGAGGAAACTATGCATAAAAGCCTAAATTCTCTCTCTCTCTCTCTCTCTCTCTCTCTCTCTCTCTCTCTCATAGTGAAATTTCAGATTAAGTGTGATATAAAGTACAGTCTTATGCCCTTATTGATGTCTTTCTTATGCTGTTCCTGGAGTGTATCAACTCAAAGTGCTATGAATGCTGGAGGTCAAAGGCTCACGGCTGCACCGTTCTGAAAAATTTCTTTGGGCCTACTAGAGCCATGTTATGCAGATATATACCTGAGGGCTATGTCTTAACTCTAAGAGGCATAATAACATAAGTCCTATTCCTTTGCCTCAGGTTAGGTTTTGTTAATACTGCAGATTTCCTCATAGTATTCAGTCTGTGGCTAGACTTGAGCTGAAATGCTCTTTGTCAAGACTTTGCCAAGATGTCCTTCCTTACTCCTCTACAGGTTTCACCCTCAAAACACACCTTCAATAGGGCATCTGCAAAAGAATCCCAATATCGATATATATATCTATTATACTTACTTATGTTGCAGTGAGATTCAAAGTTTAGTCTGTACCAGAATCACCAGGAAGGCTTATGAAAACACAGATTGCCGATGCAGTAGGTCTGGAGTGGAGTTTAAGAATCTGCATTTCTAACAGTTCCCAGGTGCTGCTGCTACTCTGTGGATACCATGTTGATATAGTTCTCTGATGATCAGCCTAAGACAGTGAGGAAACATAAACTGTGTGGCACTAAATTTGATTTCTTCAGTAAACTGAAAACAATCCTAATTTATTAACATAATATAGCATGTATAAAAAAATGTTACAGATTTAAAAATTAAAGCTACTTATAAAAGTTAGAAAAAAAGAAAATGTGAGCTAAACCATTAAACAATTTTATTCAATAAATATTTAATGAGCATATATTCTGTGTTAGGCAGTTGCAGCCCAGTAGTACAAAAGATATGGAACAGATACCACCTCACCAAGAGTGCTGCTGGAGAAACAACAGCATGTAAAAGCCAGATTTCAACTAGAATAAAAAGATACAGAAGTTAAATAAAGAAAGGATTTGTTGATTATTGACCATGAGGTCTAGATGGTAATGTGACATGGTTTTATGAGATGAGAAGAGAGAGAGAGAGAGAGAGAGAGAGAGAGAGACAGAGAGAGACAGAGAGAGACAGAGACAGAGAGAATGAGAGGCTGAAAAGGTAAAATGCAGAAGCTTACAGAGATTAAGGTATAAGATATGAGTTGACCTGGGCTTTTGTTGATAATGGACATGAACAGGGTCAAGGTCCTTGATGAGACTCATGCTTAACATCTCAATTTAAGTAATGGTGGAGAAACTATGAAGAAGAGGAAAGAAGCAGAAGGACACTGGTAGAAATACAGAGTTCTGGAGCATCTACATGTGGAAGGCTCTAGAGATATAATTAACAGCGAGCACTAAGGCTCTTTTTTTTTTTTTTTTTAATTTTCACCATATAAAACCTCAAGGCCAGAGTCTATGGCCATGCCACCCTGTCAAGCCCAATCCCATCTGATCTCTGAAGCTAAGCAGGGTCAGGCGTGGTTAGTACTTGGATGGGAGACCACCTAGGAAGACCAGGTGCTATCGCTGTAAAAAATAAAAAATAAAAAAATAAGGGATTGTAAACTGATGAGGTCTTTGCAATCTGTGAGTTCAACCAGGGGTTGTCTTGCCTAAAAATAACTGAATAAATAAACAAATAAAACCTCAAGGCCAGAGCTAATGTCTTACTTTGACCATGTAGACACTTTCTTGATGACTGCTGGTGAAGATCTACAAGTTGGAGAGAATCTACTCCAAATGTGTGATTTAATCCTTTTCATATGCAGTCATTACAGAGCTCCTCTCAGTCTACTACCTAACTTAGAGCTCAGTGTATATGCTTTTTGATAAAGAAATCATTAATTTTGATGCAGTTAAAAGCATAAAATTTTTCCTTAAGAACTATACCTAGGGTCCTAATATATTCTGATACTTATTTTTCTTTATAGTTTTACTCATGCATTTAGGTTTTTAATCCATTGGGAGATTATTTAAACATAATAAGAGAAAGGAAAACAACTTTATTTTGATCAGCTGGTGAGCCAATTTTTCCATACCGTTTGCTCACTAGTCTCTTTCCTACTGATTTTCGATGACAGTTATATCATTTTCAAGTACTGAAAATATGTATCTTTTTCTATAGGGATAGCTATATGTATAAAAATATTTCTGCATCAGTCCCACACTATTAAATTACTATACTTTGTGAAATATGACTTGATATCTGGTAGGATCAATCCACTCTTTGGTCTATTTATCAAAATATTTGTAACTATTTAGGAACTCTTTTTTTCTTGCATGTATGTGTTTGTTGATTAATTAATTAATTAATTATTTTGATCCACAGGACCTTTTATTTCTTACAAACCAGTCACGTTTGTAGAAATGAAGAGACAAATATAGAACTACCTTATGACCAAACAATTCCACTTCTGAGTACCTATCAGAAGAAACCTAAAACACTAATTTGAAAAGATTTGTATACCCCTATGTTCATTGCAGCGTTATATACAATAGCTAAGATATAGAATTAAGTGTCCATCGATAGATGAATGGATAAAGATGATATGGTGTATACATACAATCTAATATTACTCCACCATAAAAAAGAATGAAATCTTGCCATTTGCCAAGGTTGATAGACCTAGAGGGTATTATGCTATGGTATATAAGTCAGAAAGAGGACAAACACCGTATCACTTATATTGGAATCTAAAACAAAACAAATGAACAAAATAGAAAAGAACAGACTCATAGATATAGAGAACAAACTGATGGCTGCCGGAGAAGAGGAGGAAGGTGGGGGGATGGACAAAAAAGGTTACAAAAAAATAGTTATAAACTTCTAGTTATAAAAAAATAATAAGTCACAGGGAGGTAATGTACAGCAAAGGGAATATAGTCAATAATATCAAAATAACTTTGTACATTTGATAGATGTTTAAGAGACTTACTATGGTAATCACTTTGTAAATTATATAAATCTTGAATAATTATGTCGTATACCTGAAACTAATATACTATTGTATGCCAACTATACAGTTGTAGAGAAGGGGTTCAAAAAACAGAGTAAAAAATGGTATATTTTAACTTGCTTCTTAATATTGGGCGGCATATCAAGCCCCATCTGGGTTTTCTATTAGTGAACCTTGTGAGACTTGAGCACCACTTGTACCCTTGTAGTAATGATTTGGGTAGGTACAGACCAATGGATCTTACCTAACTACTGCCAGCTAAGGAAAGATGAGCAGTATTTTACAGATTGTCTATCTTTGCTTATCATTTTTTTTTTATTAGGATTGGAAGTTCCTCAATACATTCTAATGGATATTTTTCCCCCAAAAGAATTAATAATTTCTCTATACTCCATTCTTCTATTACTGCATTTTTTCCTGCATTTTAGTCTACTTATTATATATAACACATTTTATATTTGTATAATACAACAATAGTTGCACTTTCTTTACCTCCCCAATGTCAACTGGTATATTTGAGGCAAAGAAAAGTAGCACTATCTATGATTTTTTAAAACTGTATATGCTTTTTTTCTATAAGTTGTCTTTACTTCCAAGATCACACTAGGATAAAAAGTGCCAGCATAACTTTATTCTCTTTAGCTGCTTCTTAGGAAAGAAGTTATATTTTGTGAGATTTTACCAGTCCCTATGTGGTGTTTTCCTGGCCTTGTAATTTGCATTAATGGATATTCAAGAAACCAATTTTTACAGCTCACTGATGTAAATTATAACAAAGTCTGGAGACATATGAGGACACATTTTCAGTAGGCTTTTGAAAATGTGCTGACACATTTTAGTAGTACATCTGTTTTTGCTTGCAAAAACTCACATTTATGTGTGTAACATGAGAAATTGAATGCACAAACAGGTGGTTTTAAATGGTTTTAAATACTCAAGCAGAATTTAAATGAAGACACTCACAACCTTACTGGAGCCTTTTGAAAAAATTTCCAAATCTCACATTTAAACCAGTGGCAAATATCTTGGCATACCTGATATTTGTGACTTAATTCTTCTATTGGAAATAGCGCTAGATAAGGAATCTTATAGATAACTTTCTGACTTTACTAATGATGCACTGTGTGAAACTGAGTAAATTATAAATCTTTACACTTCAGTAGGTCATACATTAACTAAAAATAACATCAATCTCAGAGAATAAATATATGTGTATATATTTAAATTTTCTGTTCCAAAACTCAACATCTTTTAAAGAAATGTAGAAAAGTATAAATAATGTATAAAATGATGTATATTAAAAGGAATATTAGGTCTTTAGTCACATCCATGTGAATATTAAAAGCACACAAACACACACACACACACATAAACATATCAACCATTTGTTTAAGGCTCTATAGTAGATTGAATATTCTACTAATCGATAGAAGTCAAAAGATGATAATGGCTCCTGCATTAAGGCATTGCAGGAGCCATATCTATTATAAAGAAAGATTTCAAATAGATATTTTAAGAATTTCAGGTAGTGATAGAAATATGTGGAGAACAATGAAAGTCATAAACAAGACTATCATTTTAGGGAAAAGAGGACAGTATAGGATGTAAAAGGAATAGTCAAAATAATTATTATTAGAAAATTAAGTCTTAATTGAATTCTGAAAAAAAAAATATATATATACATTATAATGTCAAATGAGAAAGGTATTCATACCAAGGAAAAATTGTAAACAAAGATAACATTCAGAATTGAGAGGAAGGACTATATATGAGATTGGTTAAGTTGACAGAATTTATATAACCCAATGAAATATAGGGATGAGTCAATTATAGCTCCAAGTTTCTGACTTGGGTTACTATATGAATGGTAATGTAATGTCAGACTTAAGTAATATAGAAGATTCAATAGCTTTGTATTAGAGTAGGTGGTGATTTGTGCTTTAGACTAAGGCAAGTTGGAACTCTATTTTGGTCCTTACAGTAAATTTGCCCAGCAGGCAAGTGGATCTATAAGTTTGGAGTTTAGAGACCTAATGCCATATTTATCAAGGTTTCTCAAACAGAAGCATGTATCAGAATCAATTAGCTGTTCTTTTTTTCTCCTGTTTACAGAGACCATGGCCCCAGTCCCAACTTATTAACTTAGGTTCGTGCAAGAGAGTAATAAGATTATATTTAGAAAACTTCTCCTATATTTTGATATGCACTTTAGATTTAGATTCCTTTATATGGGGCATGGATGAAGTCACCTGAGTGGAGGATACTGACAAGACCAAGGACTGCATCAGGGAGATATGGTGGAAAAAAATAGTAGTAGTAAAGAAAAAGAAAAAACATTTTGAAGTGAAAAGACAATCAGAATAAGGGCTCATATATGTGAATTTCAAGAAATGATCAACGTATTTAAATGCTACAGAGGTCAAATTAAAGAATTAAAAGGTTTATATTAAATTGAACAATTAGAAGTCGACTATTGGTTTTCCTGGTTCTGATTCTATGAAGTAATTGTTCAGAGGGGGTCAAATATTACTTAGAAATATTTGTGTTGGGCAGAAAGAGGAATGTGGAGGTAATAGGAGGAGTGAAGGGGACAAAAAGACCTGGATAAAGGGAGACTTCTTTAATCTGAGAGAGTCTTCGGCATGTTTGTAGCCTTAGCTACAACTCGAATTGCTTTCAAGCAATAGAGATAGAGGAGTGGAAAATAAAGATAGAAGAAGAAATACAACTAATGCAGTAAAATTCAACAGAATAAATTGAAAGAAAATGGTTAAAGAAGCTTTACCATGGTAGTAGTCTGTGCAAATATTCACTAAGACTATTTGTATTTGGCTCTGTAGAAGGAAGTATGTCTCCAAAGCCTGTTAGATGTCATCCTTGCCTTCTATGCAATTACAACGTGGGGTAGCTAAGACTGATTCTGACCAAAAATAAAATAAAGAATTTGTATAAGCTGATGCCTAAATTAAGTGATGAAGTTATGTCTTAATTAAATTGTAGATGTGGTTTGAGAAATGTCTCATGTCTCTAGAACTTAGATATAGACAGAAACTGCAGTAAATATAAATGTATATCTCTTTCTGAAATATCTTTTTTCTCAAATCAAATACTAATGTATACTTTATATGGTTTTAAGAAAGTTTTATTTCTCATGGCACCTGCCATTTGGTAGACTTGATTACCATAATATCATTTGGTTGCTTTCATATATTCATGCATAGCAGACTGAATAATTAGAAGTATTTGAATTGCTTTTCATTGAAAATCTCCTGTCAGTGTGAATGTTAGAGTGAACAAATCTTTACAAATCATATTAACAGTTAGACCAACTAGAAGTAAAGTAAATCAAGTGGCACATACCCTAGCCTGATATAAATGCAGTCATATTTGTTTCTGAATCACTTTTTTATGTTAATTTATACTAAAAGGTGGAAATTATAAATATTCCATGTTATTTCCAAGAAGACTTAGTCACAGATGAAATATAACAATGTATCTAATTTCAAAATTTTGTGGTTATTTTACATTTTATGTACATATGTCTTGCCTCTCCAACTAACTTTTCAAATCTGTGATGGCAGGGAAAATGTTTTTGAAAGTAGAGATCTGATTGAGAGCTCTTTGAGGACTCTTTGTCATCTTTGTATCTGTTTACTAATTATATTGACGAGTACATAGTTAAATCTCCATACTGCATTGAGGGAGAGAATGAACAAATGGTATAATCAATTTATAAATACATTGACATAACCGTTTTTAATTAAACATGAGTTTTTCCTGATATACCCTCATTTTTGCCATTAATGATTTTGTAGAACAAAGTAAACAATTACAGAAACCTGAATAGTGTTATGTATTTGAAGACTTTCACATATAAAGATAGCAGAGTGTAAATTAAATAAATAAAAAAATACTGATATGATATTTAGACCATATCAGCCAAGCAGAGTGACAACTCAAAACCAGAGAGGTATATAGACATATTGTGAAAACTACTGATATTTTTGCTTTCAGCTCTTGGTTTGAGTCTTCGCAAAAATTTTTAGATTTCAGGGAAACCTGGGAATTGTCTTCTCTTTAATAATGTGTCTGGGAAACATCACAGCTGTTCATTAACATATGAATTTAGTAGTTTCAAAATTCCTCAATCATTGTTATCTCTGAGTGTATTCTTTGTTGTGAAGGGAAGTGAGTTGTTATTTTATTTATCTGAAGATTGTACTGTAATAAGCAAGTGTCAGGAATAATCATACCAAATGCTATCTACCACAATAGTATCCAATTATGCTTTACGTGTTTTTCATCAAGAAAAGAAGTGAAGGAGTTTTTAGATTACTTATCATGACTTGATGAGTTGAACATTTTAATGAAATTTGCTTAAACTCTGAGTGAGATCATTAGAGATACTAATAAGGTCGATTTCAGACCTGTCATATGTCACCACACCTAGGTTCCAAAAAAATTTCTAAAAGGTACAGAAATTTATGTTAGCTCTCAAAGTCTAAAGAATTCACATTAATGTGGACAAATAAGAAGCAAGACTAAATAAGTATAAGTATCAAATAGCTAACATTTATTTATGAGAATTTTCATTTCTTAAAGAAATGGGGCTCCTTAATGAAAACATACAAAACTCTCTGAGGCACCTCTCAACTTGCTTTTTCCTTCCTTTCCATAGTTGCACCTGATTTCTTTTTTTCTCCCTACCCCTACCACGGAGAGTTTGGATATAAGTTCAGGGATGGCTATAGAAATATGTTCGGGGAAAAATGACAAAACTAACCAGAACCAATACCTAAAAATAGGTTTATTGATAGCTGAACAAAATAACAGCTTTTATGTTCCTCTGCTTTATGTGGGGATGTTGCATTATGCCAAGGCAAGTGCACTCTCTTAGAAAGCATGTTTAACAGAGAGTTAAAGGAAAGTCAGAGAGAATGAAGTAAAATATCTATTGCAGTGCATGATTTTATTTCAAAGAGATATCACTAGAGGGAAAAGGAAAAGGCAAATGATGAAAGGAATTTATTTCCCATTAAATACATTTATACATTCAGTGTGCACTTCCTCTGGCAATCTGAAATATATGACTCTATTTTATTTTATAATTCATTAACCTCACTGTAGCATCATAAAGCCTGTGAATAGTCGGTCTGAACACATCACACCCCTCAAAGCCTACTACAGGTCATTATTTCCTCCAGAATAAAGAGCAAATTCATTAGTCTGAATTCATTAGTCTGAAATTTAATACTTTCTCACTTGCATCTAGTATGACACTCATACCACATGTGTTCCTAGATGTGATTACTCTTCATAATTGATGTGTTGAGTCAAATGACACATTTTCAAGAATTTTTCAATCTGGTTATTAAACATTTTTAGCTCAATGTAGGCCACAGTGGGGGTATTTGAAATTGGCAAAAACCACAAATCATGTGTTTTTTTTCTTCACAGAGTCATTTGTTGAACAATTATTAACATACCACTGCTCAACTCTTCAAATACCCCGTACACTCTCCTTATTGTCTGGCCATGGCATTATGTTTTGTCCCTGGACACCTCCATTTTATATTTGCCTATTGAATCCCATCTACAATGTCCATTTAAGATTCTACTTAAATATTCTATTTCTGGCTCATGTGCTCTTCTCTTGACACCCTGCTTCTTGTGTCTTTTGCGCTGACCTATACCTGTGGCCCATGTAGCCCAAGTTCCACACTGTCTTCTCTCCTTCCCTAACATGTGGGCTCTAACATGTGAATCACTAGGAGTTACCAGTCTCTGCAATTGCTCAAAATTCAGCAATAAAAAAGTTCAGATTTATCAACAGCACTTTTCGTATTTTTGTTCTTATTTGCTAAACCTAAATGAGAAGGCTGAAGGAAAATGTAGAAATTATAATGCGGTGAGACCAGATCTTTTCTAACTATGAAACTACTTTTAACCTTCCAAATTCCTTTTGTAAAGTTCATTGTGTTGATGTGGTAAGAGGAATTTCCTCAGGTAAATAAGTTCTAGTTTGAATGCTACCAGGAAGATCCTTCCGCTCCTTAGCGCTAAGTCATTTTGTTTATAGCCGCCTCTTGTTGGCATCTATCAAATGGCTATTTAATGGCAGCAGGTAACTGATTAGAGACAAGTGTACATTGTTTTCTTTTAAAGTTTAAATGTCACATGTTCATCATCATATAAATTTAACTAACATGCAAGTATATTTCTTATGTTCTGTATGTTTTAAGTGTACAGATTTAATCAATATAAAATTCATTCACTTATTTTTCCACTTATTTAATTTTTCAACAAATAAATATTAATCGTGTACTCTATATCTGGAGCTGGAGACATAGTAGGGGCATAACAAAGTCCCTGTGCTCATAAGGATTCCATTATAGTGGATGGGGCAGTTATCAAATGAAAAAAATATATACACAGTGATTAGTGTTATAAAAAACAATAAATCAGGATAAGAAGATTAAGAGCACTCAGTAATTAGATATAGAGTAAGTTTCTATTGGAGGTAGTCTTCAAAAATAACCTATTCTAAAATATCCTGTATAACAAGCAGTTTCAATCTGTTAATACTTCTTTGCAAAAACCTCCTACAAATGTGGGCTGTGCTACCCTACATAGCTGCTAGATTCCAATGTTGCCAAAATACTTTATATGCATCCTAACATTTAATCTTTCTGACATTCAATATTTAGGTGTTATTAACCCTATTTTGCAAATGTGGAATGTGAAGTATTTCTTCTTTATATAGTGTTTCAGTATTAATCAAAGTACTGAACCACCAATCAAAACTCATTTAACTATTATATTTTATACCTAACTAGTGAATTTTATTCAATTAAAAAGAATTCAGTTTAAAAAATAAAACACTACAATTGTGTGATCAACTGAAAATGTGCTTTATATCTGCTAATAAGGATTTTACTCCATCTCTACTTTAAACCTATAACCTTCCCTTATTTCAGCAGATAAACCATAAGACTTTTTTCTTCTCAAGAAAGTGTTCTTACAGCTCAGTGAATTTAAATAAATTAAGTCCTCGATTTGGGGTGTTCAAAATTTAAGGTCTGGTTATAGTATTAACATAATTTTAAAGCTTTCCTGGCTAAGTAATCCCAGAAAGTTTGGAAGTTCTACCTAATAGCAGAGGTGACCAGTACTCAAGTTTTTGGTGAAACCTGGAGACACAGCAAAAACTCAGATCCCTACTATATCATGAAATGGAAATGGCCAGAGAGCCTCAGAGTTTTATCTGTAACCTGGCTGCCTGTGAACTACAGTGTGGTATTACAAAGATGGTAAAGAGCCTCAAGCAACCTGAAAGAGTCCCAGGCAAACTTCAGTGTGGTTCAGAAGCGATTGAAAGAGAATTAGATCTGGTAAGGCCTTGCATTCAGGAACAAGGAAAAACACATCAGCAACCCTGAAAACTAAATGATGACAAGCTGTTTTATGAATTCCAGCATATGTAAATGCTATAGTTCAAGGAAAAGGCATCCTACTCAATGCCTTGGGGTAGCAAAGGCTGTCTGGATATAGATGTAGTTCTATGAGAGTGGTGGGCATATGAGGGATGGGGTATTCTAAATCAGTGGAGTAAGCCAGCTTCCACCTGATGAAATGAAGATTTGAAATAGCACACTGAGGTGCCTTTTTGAAAAATGTCACAATTTTTACCAATTTGTTTTGTGGACAAAGTTTGTGGCCATTATAGAGGAAATATAATCTTAGAATTCAAATATTCTAAATGATTTAAGTAGAAGCAACCATCTCTCTTTATATTAAAAAAAAAAATAGAGACTTGTAACAATATCCTATGGCATAAAATAAAATGTTTTATTAGTTGTAGATGTAATAGGTAAAAAGAAAAGATAAATGAAATAAGTGTAATATCTTCAGTTTTTGGACTATAGAACATAAGAGTGGGAATCTCAAAGTTACGCTTCTCTATAAACTTTAGGAGTGGGGGTCAGTGGTGTTCAGTATTCAAATCAAATGCTAACCTTGATTAGCTTACATTTATTCAATGTTGAGCACAGAGGAGATTCAGAAGTGGATAACACAGAGACATTTAAAAAAAAATAGGTTGCTGTCCAGAATCTGCAAAGAAATATTATCAGCAGCCAGGAAAACATCCATATATAGACACACCAAATTATGCATTCATTTTAGAGAGTTTGTAGGTAGACTGAAGTTTATTGATTAACTTCCTCTCCTCTTCAGACTTTCAGGTTAAGAGAAAATGAGACCATTTTGGGGTGTCAATTGCAAAAAAAAAAGTGAAAAAAATATCATCACCCAAGGTTTTAAAATTTTTAATCACTTTTGGTGGCATTTATGTACTTACTACTTTGACTAATTAAGAATCTTTGCCATCTTCTTAAATAATAGAAGATATCATAAAACAATACTCTGTGCATTCATAATTATGGCATTTTACCTTCCTGTTACCTGCTTATAAACTATTTTTTAATCAGTGGCATTAGATTGAATTATGTCCTAGAAAAAAAAATCTTATTTAAATAATATAACTCAGCTACTTTTCCTTCCTGTTACCTGCTTACTTATAAACTTTTAATCAGTGGCATTAGATTGAATTATGTCCTAGAAAAAAAAAATCTTATTTAAATAATATAACTCAGCTACTTTTTCTTAAATTTAATGATCTAGAAGAATATGATTATGGTAATCATAAGTTTCATAAACCTCTCTTGTAAGTTAAAAATTTTGAAACAATCTTGTCATGTATGTCCATTTTGCAAGTAAAGAAAGAATGTTTCTTTCTTTTAGTCTTCAATTTTCAGTGTCGTTTTTTTAGAGCGGCGATCCCTTGCAAAATGTAAGTCTCAAGCTACACTGCAGAATCTATTTTTATAGAAGGAAATATCCTTCTGTATGATCCTCAAATGAAAAGCTGTCATCCATCTTCTGAATAGGCTTTATCCTTCCTTCAATGGCTAGTTTTTGAAACTGCTGATGACTAGAAGCAATTCTTTATAACTCCCTAAATAAAGACATCAGTCTATCAGCAAAAAACAGTACATGAGCTGGAAGGGGCAGCTGTCTCCAAGAGGGGGTGGGGAAAAGAACACTTACCAGCTTAGTTAAAAGCTGCTAAATATTATTGTGTGTATCAGTGTGATGTGTCCTCACAATTTAAAATGCTCCTTCAAGCAAACTTTTTCCTTCTCTTTTTAATTTATGCTATATAAACGTAAGTAATATAAATTCTTCTGTGAAGCGTCTTACCCTACCATCAAAGGTAATTAAAATCGGAAAGAAAACTTCAAAGTCAAAATGAAAGCTGAATTCTAAAATGATCAGTTCATTTTAGGATTAAAGAAAAAAGCATTATTCAGAGTGTCTTAGAAAAAAGCAAAGGTGAAGCAAAAACGTATATCGTGCCTCATCTACATACCCCACTCTCTCACCCTGAACTTGTCTCTTTATTGTGTTCTTTACATGAAACAGGATATATTATCATTAGAATCAGTCAGATGGTACAGTGTTATAAGCTATTCAAAAGCAAATGATAGAGTGAGAAGTTATACTTCAAATAGCTTATGTATTTTTCTTTGTAGACTCACACTGCCCCCCCTTTGAAAAGATTTTAGATATTTTTTCCTCCCCCATTCTGGAAAAATCATAAAAATGCACATTGGTGTGGATCTTTTTAAAATCTGTTTTTGCATTTGTTCAGCTTCTATATGTAAAATCATGTTCTTCAGTCTTAGAAAGTGTTCTGGAATAATTTCATTGAATATTTCTCGTCTCCTATTTTCTCTTTTCTCTCTGTTGGTGCTGTTAGACGTGTTTCCAAAATTATTATTATTTTTCCCCTATTCAGTCTCTCTCTGTATCTCTCCCTGTGTCTGTCTCTCTCTTTCTCTATCACACTATACACACACACACACACAAACATGCCGTCTTTTATTTTAACTCTGGTTCTGAAATATCAATATGATATTTAATAGTATGGTCCTTTTTCACTTTCCCCCACACTTTTTACCCTATACCATATACATATACAAATGTGTGTCTATATAAATTTTTAATCTGGAAAACTCAGGTCCTTTCCTCAGATGATTTCCTTTTATTATTCTCTAATAATGTGTTTATTTCTGGAACATGTATTAATTTGATATCATAATCTGATGCTATAAATTCATTGACTTCTACTTCTGTTATTTTTTATGACATTCTCTCTTTTTTTCCTGGAAATTTTGTTGTTGTTGTTGCTTCTTTTTTTAAACATTCTATTGAATTTTCAATTTCTGCTCTTATATTTTTAAGTCCCAAGAGAACTTTCCATTATTCTCTTATTATTTACCTCTTTTCTGTAATAAGTTGTTTTTATTCCATGGCTATTATATATTATCATTTTGTGAATTATGTGTGTGTATGTTCGTGTGTGTATACATTCTGCTTTCTCTATTATTTTCATTTTCTACAAGTCGTTTTTAGTCGTTGTTTGATTTGATTATATTATTCTCTATCTTTCATACCAGAGAATCTGAAATCTATTCTGTTAATATGCCCAAGAATGAAGCACCAAAAAGTTCATTATAAGCTCTGTGATTGAATACATGTGTCAGAGAATTTTTTAATAGTAACCGTTAGTGTGATATGATTGGTTAGCGGGTGATCTTGCAGTTCTACAGGGAAGAGTATCAAATATGGGTATTGAGTATAATTTTTCTTAGTTCATTTTTTTCCTCCAAACACAAGTACTCCCTTTTGCTGTCCAGTAATATAAACTTTTGA
>NW_006494614.1:6130973-6141923 GCF_000325575.1 Pteropus alecto
GGTAGTCCTCTCAATTTGCATTGTAGCAATTATTTGTCCAGGCATTGTGTGTGTGTGTGTGTGTGTGTGTGTGTGTGCATGTGTGTATGTGTGTGTATTTTATTTTTATGATACCTATAAAATTATCAAGTTGAGGAATGTGGATATAAAATATCTGCATCTAGACCAATGTAGTCATTTTCTAAATTCATGCTTTTTCTTATATAATATGACCAGACTTCTCTTGTCAGCTGGGGACAAGAAAAGTTGATGACCACCTAGAAGTGTTTCCAAAACATGACCGTGCATTAGAATCAACCAGGGAGTGTTTATTTACTATTTTTGACTATTCCCCAAATCATGACTACAAAGTTAAAATTTGGGATTATGAGGCTCCGGGATCAGTTTTATTATTATAATTTTTATTTCACCCGCTCATTTTGATACAGCTGATCCATTGAGAAATATATGGCAATAAATGGTCAAGAGTAAAGGCTTGATAAAAATGAAAATAAATTCTCAGAAATAAATTCTCACATCAGTAAGAAAACAATAAATAAGAAAAATTTCCTTCTTCCAAATTCAAGTACTTTTAAACTGGGATTATTATAGGGAGTATTTATTTCAGCCCCAAACCACCAGAGTACACAAAAATTCACTTTTTGCCAATGAAGAGCTCTGAAAAGCATAGTAGTGGAGAACTTTGAGGCTGAGTTTACCAGCTCAGTCATTGATCAGTATGAGCAGCATAACTAGAAGAAAGAAGAAAATTTACTACTGGCCACTGACTCCTTGACCAAAAAATCCGAACAGATTGTTCATAGAATATCAGGAGAATTTACATGTATATCATAAGCTAAGTAGTCAATGACTAAGGTCAATAGACAAATATTTTCTAAATTTGCTTAATTCTAGATATAACCTGGTATATTTGTTAAAAATAAAGATTTCTGAACCTACTAAAAATTTACTACACATTGGAATTTCGACTCTTTAAAGAATACTAATGAAAATCTCTATTTTTAGCGAGTGCTCCATGAATTTTATAAACAGGCATGTTTGGACAACCCTGTGCTAAACTTTCAACTTCACGAAGTCAGGGATATGTGCTTTTTTCCCTTTTTTCCTGGATTAACTTTCCACAGTGCCTGACACTGAAGCACTCAGTGCATGATTGTGGGTAAATAAATTTTGTCAAAATAATATAAATTGAAGACTTTCAAAATGAACATGAGAGAAGCCAGGAGCAACATGACATAGCAATTTATAAAGTTCCAGAGTATTAAGAGGAAACCTAAATAATTGGAAATTTCATCTATTAAACCACTAAAACTAGGACTTAGCAATGATAGTGATGAACATTATGAATGAACATTATAAAGAAATGTTGGTCATTGGGCAGGATCACTCTACAGCTATGAAAAGAATGTTAGAGAAATTGTACATTTTTTAAGGACATAAGTAGGAAAATGAAGAAAAAAGAATCAGATGATAAAGAAGAAAATGAGGAAGAAGAACAATATAGAATTATTAATTCAGGAGACTGAATTAAAATCTCAGCTAAATCAATGTAACTGACTAATTATATTGTACTGGACTAAAAGGGCTAATAGATTGTGACTTTTTGGCTATTTTTCTTTTTTTTTAGGATGAGGCAACCCTTGGTTGACCTCACAGATTGCAAGGACCTTGTCAGTTTACAATAACTTATTTTTTATTTTTTATATTTTTACACCTACAGCTCCTGGTCTTCTTAGGTGGTCTCCCATCCAACTACTAACCAGGTCCAACCCTGCTTAGCTTCCGAGATCAGATGGGATTGGGCTTGTTCAGGGTGGTATGGCTGTACTTTTTGGCTATTTTTAAAACAAATTTTTCTCCGTAAAGTCATAGTTTAAAAAATACTAATATAGGCAAGCCCATCTATCAGCTGTTAGATATATTGGTGTCAAATTTGAACACAAATAATTAAAGTAGAAAATTTTCTTCCCATTTCCTTTGGTTTCTGTGTATTGCCATTTATCTAACCAAATTAAATATCTAATTCATTTATTCTAATTTGCATTAATAATAAATATTTATAGTGATAATTTTACCTCTAATCACAGTTTTAAACCTGAATACAAAAATTCTGACATTCTGTGATGTTTGTTATTCTTTGAATCATAGTCTACTTATAATTTCAGTTATTTTTCTCCAAGTCTTTCATTCTGTGCACTGAGTATAATTCTTAAGTACATCTTTTTTTTTCCCTTCATAATTAGGAAGTTTTATCTGTAACAGGTATTGCATTTGAATTTATCTTGAAGTTTAAAAATTAAATGCAACACAAATATTTATATCTAAGTTTCTCTAATTATGAACACCGAAATTATATTCTGTTTTTAAATATCTTCCACGATAAAATTAGAAATTTGCCATCTTTTAAGTTGCTAAATTTTTAAAATTTAAACTCCCCATTTATGAATGGGTTTTAAGGACAGGTTATTTTTTTTATTATTTCAGCTATGTGCCAGGAATTTTTTTTTATTTTAGTTTTATGTCCATGGAGGATATCCTATACAAAGTACTAACAGTTGTTATTGTAGATTTTTTTTCTGAGAAGAAGAGATGTAACATACATTTCTGGTTCTTTCCACCTAACAGAACTGTAAGAGTACTTCTCAGCAGGATTAATGCTTATATCTAACTGATCCATGGTGAAATATATGTGTAATTTGGAAAGAGTTTTCTCTACTTTGTTAAATGCTTCATTTAGAAAATGGAGAAAGACAAGTGTATTCTCTCTGTTAGCTATTCTGTTTCCTTTTTTTATTTTATCTATCATATATTTCTCAAAGTATGATTGCTATGGCTTTTTTTGTTGTTTGTTATATGATTCAGTAAACTTAAGTGATTGCAAACATAATCTAGGTTAGTAAAATGGGATTCGAAATTTTAAAATAAGTATGAGAAATATTGTGCAAAAATTTATATGTGATTAGAAGACAAACATATTCCATTTAGGATCAAGGGTCATGCTATGTTCTTTTTAGATAACTGAAATTTCATTCAGACATGTTACTTTATTAACAAGGTGCATGTAATAAATGATACTAATTGATTCATTGATCAGTTAATGGGCTGATTATTTCTTTTCATGTCTTGATGTGTTTGAATTTTTGAAGATAGAAGGCACTAATATTTCTTTCTCAGTCAATGATCTTCAACCAGCTGATTATAACAATCTTAAGGATATTTTTAACAAATACCCAAATTGGAATTCCTGATTTGGTAGATGTGGGGGTGGTTCTGGGAAACATTGCCTCTTTAGGTGTGTCAGATGAGAGTCTGGCTTTGACATTACAACTTTAAGCCATTTGGTTTTATATTAAGTCACTCTTTATAAGATATGGGAAATCAGAAGGAAAGCCTAATGTGCTTATTTCTAGAGTGAGGTTTTAGACAGAAAGATGTAAATGAACTGAATGACACATGGAGGATTACTCTATTACAGAAATTTCTCAGTAGCTTTGGATTTATTAATAGTATAACCATTAATCCTAAAAAAAAAAAGATTCCCCATACCACCAACAAATTTGAAAATTGTGTACTAATTTATACATGTCCTGTAATTTTATTTTGACTCACTTTATTCTCCTCCATTACACTGGTGCAAATTGCAAAGTAGGATTTTAGTATGCATGTAAATAAAGTTTCCAAATCTCAAGCTTAAAATGTGTATTAATTAAAAGAAAATAATTACTGATAATAGTTTTTAAAACTAGATTATTTGTGAGCGTAGAAATAAAAGAAGCATCAACATATAAAGGATATTTGTATCCTACAAATAACTTTAGTTGTTAATATGACATTTTACATTTACAAATATTAAATTATTTTAACATTATGAACAACTTAATTTATTCGAGTAAAGGTAAAAATGTAAAACAACAAAAATAAGAGTTTGAGATAGATTCATTATATTTTAATTATGATGTTATATAATATCGAGTATATATTATTAATTATATATCAGATTTTGTATAAAACTATATATAGCTGTATAAACTATGTACTATATACATATTATATATGTTTAGCTGTTATAGATCTTTCTCATATAAAATGCATAGAAACATCAAAGGATCTAAATTTAGGTGCAATAATTATCCTTAAAATTAATGTGATTCTGTAAGTTGGAAAATTTGCCAAAGGCTTTCCCTAGATTGGACTTGGCAAATCCATAGTAGAAATAACAGAGACTTAAGTACTTTTCAATGATTAAGTGACTATTTTCAGTTAAATTCGATGCATCATTACATTATTTAACTTATTCTTGCAAAGCAAAAGCAAATAACAGTAGAATATAAATATGAGTTCTATTTTGTTTTTTTTTAAATAAATTATATTTTGTTATTCTATTTAATTGAGAAATGTAATTTTTTTCTTTTTCTTTTCTTTTCTTTCTTTCTTTTTTTTTTTTAACATTTGAAGAAGCTGTATCATTTTTCTAAATGTATATATATATCTATATTTTTTTCTTTATAACTTTGTCAATGTTAAATGTACCTCCTCTTTGTACTTTTTTTTTTTTTTTTTTTTTTTTTTTTTTTTTTTTTTTTTTTTTAGGTTTCCTAAAATCAGTCCTTGTGCAGGCCGAAAGATGTAAAAGATTTTTGGGAGAAAAGAGAAATACTTCCGTGAATTGCTTAGGCAGAGTAAAATCAAAATTAGACATCTAATTCTCTGACATTCTCTTTTGTGAATATACAGTGTGATGTTATCTTCTCAAAAACAATTAAAATAAATGAGTAAAATATTAATATAGAATCAGGATGAATTAATAAATTGTATACAAATTATAAAAATATAGTGTAAATAAAATAGAATTTTTATTAGTTTATATAATAACAAAATTTTACAGAGGCTAAAAATATCACACAGAAAAATACTGATATGATTATATTTGAATCTTCTATGTGAAAAAATAATGTAATAAAAGAAGAAATCAACAGGCTGGGAATACGTTATTAAGAATGACTTACAAAAGATTATTTTAATACATATAAAATAGCTTTATCTTTTATATAAATGAGCCAATAATATTAACAGTAGAAATATAAATAGTAATTAATATTTAAAAATAGAGTTACTATTGCCAGTAATCAGGATATAAAAATTAAAACAATTTTGAGATGCTATTTAAAACTTACTAAATTGCCCCAAACACTACTTAACAGAATATTCCATGCCAATAAACTAGTGAAAACAAACAAAAACAAAATTTTTAATAAAGTAGGTAAATAATCTATTTAAATTTGCTTGTCACTATTAGAAAGCATACATTCTAATAAAATTTGAAGGGACATATAAGATGTTAACTTTATTTCTTATATTCATATTATAATTTCTTTATACAATAAATTAATGTGATAAAAAACATTGATTATGGATGTATCATTGATTAAGTATAATAAATATCAAGTGAAATAGAAATAGTAAAAAATCATTATATATACAAATTTATGTAGATATAATTTATACACACACTTAAAAAAAAAATAAATCCATGAAGGGCAAACTTTAATGTTTAGCATTTACTCTGTAGTGAAAAAAATTACGGAAAAGTATCTGTTCTGAAAGAAACATTTTTAAAGGCAAAGTGGTTTCAGGCATTAGACTTTGAAAAGATAGGAGAATGCTTTTAAATGAATGTGAAGTAATATTTCAAGGAAAAACTATTCTCTAATAGAAAGCTACTATTCATAGAAACTAATTATAGGAGAGGATTTCAGTAATTTTAAAGGTGTCTGACCAAGGTGAAAAATTAACAATAAATCATATTGCCATTGGCTGATCACCTGGTGATGTGCCAGTCCTTCATTCTACCTAAGGTAGAATGCCCATTAGTTCGTTGACCCACTCATCACAGAGGCATTTACCACAAGACTACTGGTTGTTTGCTCGTAGAATGTGAAATCATTAAATAGTATATTTTAAATTTCTAAGTTTCAATAAAAATACTTTCTCTTTTCACTGATATTCATAATTCTATATAGTGAAAAATAATTCCTCTAAGTTTTTAATTAACAGATAGCCTTTAATTACCAATGCTGTTTGTGATTTCATAACTTAAAGGAAATGTAAACAAATCAGTAATTAATAAAAACAATTTTGGTTTCTATTGATTTCTTTGAGCTTAAAAAAGTGATCTATTCATTTCTTCATCAATAGAAAATATGACGATCTTGACCATGTTAAATTAGCCAGCATTTATTCAAATACTTCGTGTGAAAATCTAATTGACCTCATACCTTCCTAGCTCAGATGAGGTTTTTATGTATTCATTTGGTAATGTTTTGGCAAAATGTACTGGTGACTTAAATATTGTGGGAAAACTAAGGAAACATTTCAAAGGCATAATTTTTGAACTAAAGAAATTTAAACATCTATGTTGCAATTACATATCATTCAATAAAACCATTGCATATTTTTAAAAGGACTCAAAACAGGCAAAAGATTTTGCATATCGAAACAGAAGTTCTAAATTAGCATTTTTTAATAATACGCATAGAAGCTGGTTAGTATTCAATAAATGGGATTTCTGAAGGAAGCAACAATGAACAGATCAAAAGACAACAGTAACATTTTCTCTGTTGATTTTGAAAACCTGACAACTTTCTTTAATTCCATTTAACATCATTTCTAAAATGATATATGATAAATGATGTATATTCTTTAATTAATATTTATTTTTGCCTAGATATTTTTCCTTAAAGGTTATTTCCTACACGGCCAACATTTTTGAGAAAAAGGATTCTTGTCTGAAGAAGAAAAAAAAATGATACCTAAAATCTATAATATCTGTAAAAGAACATTGTTGAATTTTTATTTGCCAGAGATGTTTTCTGTATGTTGTGTATATGTTTTCTAACAAAGAAGAAAACATCTCACTTTGTATACTTAAAAGTGTCTGTTATTTTTAGTAAGATTTATGTAGGTGTATGTACTTCCTTTTCTTTTCTACTAAGAGAAAATAGTAAACTGAAATAATCAAAAAAAGATTCATTTATAGGATCTACTGAGACTACTTGTCACAGCAGTTCAATACCACAGGTCGATTAACCTGATCTGCATATATTATACTTATTTAATTTACATTTAAGAATATTTTCCAAATTAGCTCTCAAGATAGAAGGTACTTTTACTGATGTCTTCCTTTATAGCTCTTTGTAATCTCTTGAAATCATTGTCTTTTTACATTCTGCTTGTGAGATTATTTCAAATGTACCTCCTGGGAAATACTCTCTTTGAAATTGGCAACACTTAATGAAAAATATATACATATTCATCATTAGAAAGAAGATACTGAAAAAATATTGCTGGTATATAATCACTCTGAGCAGAAAAATTATTTTGAACATGAAAGAAATCATTAACTGTAAATAATCCAGAGATCAAAGTCTGAAGAAAAAAAAAAGTGGGCTAGAGGGCAGATTCTGCACCCTGTGTGGGCTGAATGAAAGGGTTATCTGAAACACAAGCTCAGAGAGGAAAATAAAGATAGTATGGTTGTGCCAACCCTGAGATTTTCTTCAGGATAAGGCCAGGAAGCATTAAAGGAAGTTATATCAGCTATTATAAGGAGTGAAAAGGAGTATGATTTTTAGTTAACTGCTCTCTGCTTTAACAACCATATTAATGATAAGGAGCTTTTCTATAATTCTGAGTAACCTTTTAATGAAAGAAAATAAATACATGCTTTGACAATTTATTTTTCAATAAAACTCACTCCAATTAAATAACAAAGAGCTTACTTAGATGCATTTCTGGTCATGCAACTTACACATGCAGGTTTAGGATTTCGTCAAACAGATCATTTGGCTCAATTGTGTCATTTTAGAATTTATATTTAAAACTATCCCTAATCTTAACTAACTGTGAGTGTATAAAATTGGGCTCATTTATGAAACTTAACATTACACACATTTTTTCTCCATGATTTATTTTGGATATAAATATATATTAAGGGAATTATATTTCTATGGTAGAATTTTATAAAAAAATACACACTTGTTACTGTTTAAACATTTATTTTGAGAAATTCCATTGTGTCACTTAGGGATATATTTATTTTCTAGATTCAAATTTAAAACTTCTTATATTTTATATAAAATATTTTATACATTTTATATTTTATATAATATTTGGCAATAATATAAACTTTGGTATTATTCACTTTTTATGAGCTTAGAAAAATGCAATTAAAAAATGAAGTGACAAATTTCAGGATCATAGAAAGCTGAAAATAACTAAAAGTTATAATCTTTTAAGTTGCTAATATTTAGCATAATATTATGGTGAGAAATAATGGAAAACAGGAACATATGTTTTTCAGGGTTATAGGAGGAATGAGATACATTAAAAACTGTCCAACTATTTTCTATTATCTGTTTCATGGCAAATTGAAATATTAATAGTCTATAAATTAAAAACTTAAAATGTAATAGCATAGTTAATCAGGATTAGAAGAATCAGGACTAGGTCCTTGAAATTATTATATTTAGATAGATGATAGATGATAGATTGATAGATGATAGATACATAGATACATAGATACATAGATACATAGAAACATAGATACATAGATAGATGTAGACAGACAGACAGACAGACATAGAGATGTATAGCCATGCAGAACTTCCAAAACAAATTAGATGTTTTATAAAGTTTAATAATATAAATGGTTTGATGTAACGGGCAAATGTCCAGATCCATTCCACTGGCAGTAATTTTATAGGGTTCTGAACCATTTCAAGTTATCTATTGGTTCTTGTGATGAAGTGGAAAGAACATTATCTTTGAAGTAAGGAAAATACATTTTAATTATAACCTAGCTATTTATTAGTAGTCTGACACTGAGCAATTTAGAGAAACTTAGCCTTAGACTGTACAAACTTTTAAAAAATGGGAATAATAACATATTTATAAGGTCATTGTGATAATTAAATTAAATCAGAGATAGAATTACAGTGATGGACAATTACTAAGTGCTCAATCAAGTAATATTATTTTTGCTTTTTACTTCCAAAACACAGAAAAAAGTTTGAGTACCTAGATCTAGGGATGAATTGACCTGAGAATAATTTAGTTGAAAGTCAGTGGGTTTTCCTATATTAACTAAATTTTGGTGTATTGTGGCCTGGAAAAGGATGCATACTATATATGTAAAGGTGAGCCTGAAACTATACTTTTGTCTATTCCCACTGCTTATAAATTGACCCAAAGCATTGTATAATTTGGAAATTAGTACTGTTAATATTCCATCTCTAGCTGATGAGATAACATTAAGGCAAAATAACTCTCGACTCGGATACAGTCTTCATTTTCTTCAGTATTTAATATTTGTGGCTTTTATGATCTTTTCTCTTTAAACATGGACAACAAGCAAAATGTTGCAACCATAATAAAAACTGATGTTTAAGATTTATTTATTACACTTAGCCTACTATGATCATCATCGAATACATTTCTAATGCTAAGGAGATAAAACTTTAAATTGGGTGACGATTTTCCAACTTCACTCCCTAAATTTGACAAGTTTACTTAAAATCTAAAACAAAAGAAGTAAATGCAGAGGCTGGACTGGACCCAGTAATATCAGGCAATTTCTGTTTACATTTTGTATATCCAGTTATGATGATTGTTCCTATGATTCTACCAGAAGCAGTAAGAAAAATCGGTCTTAAAGAATTTATATTTTAAGAAAGATAAATGTATATAAATTGTATTTCATATAACACCTTTCAGACAGTTATTTTTATAGTGTGTTTATATAAAAATATAAAGGAATTTATAAAAAATTGTTCTAAAAGATGGGAGATTTGAATTTTCTTTCAAAAAAATTTTGGTTTATAAGGAAGAGAGAAATGGCATAGCTTTTTTTTTTTTTTAATTTATCAAATTGAGCTTCTTTTCACTCTCATAACAGTAAGGCAGTATTTTACTTGTTCAGTGTACTTTAAAGTAAAATTTACAAGTATATGCAATATATTATTAAAGCCATAACTAAATAAATTTGTACACATTCTCTTTGAATACTTTGCCTGTATTTGTTGATTGTTCGGTTGCTGATCTGAGACACAAAGATTGTTTTTATTAAATACAAGCTTATAATTGAAAATTATTCCGACTTCTTTCAGCAAATGGTATTAGCTTAACATATTCTACAATCAGAATAAACATTTAACTGAGTCTTCAGCCATTAATATATTTAAATTTATCATTATTTTTTAAATAGCATAAAATAGGAACAGATAACAAAAGGGCATTATTTATTTGTGATTAAGTGTACCATTGCCATAAAACAAAAATTTTGTAGTTTTCATATAAATTATGCCTTTTTTTATGAGGTTTATCTATTTGTTAAAAGGAAGTCAAGTAGTGATATTTTATTAAGTTATATATAATTCATTGTGAGATATTGTAACATTTTCTCTCAAGAATAACTTTAGGGGGCACTGTGCTGCCAGTAGAGAGCTCTCCTCAGACAAGTCAGATCATCTTGTTTTCTTTCTTTGCATATGAAAATATCTTAACAAGTTTATCAAAGAAATCACATCGAAAGTGTTAAATTTTCTTAAATTTGTGTTTTTCGCTAAGACACTATGGAAGGACATTTTTGAAAGCTGTCGAAGAGAGAATATTTTCATAAAACAAAAGTTGGATTTCAATAGTAACTTGGAGCTAACGGTTGTTTTCTCCAGTTTGTTTTGGTGTTAGGAAACAAACTGTCCAACAAATACAGGAAAAAGCAGAAAAACATCTCACCTGAGAGCAATAGGAGTTTGGTAAGAATTTTTACAATAATATAATTGATCGTATTGTAAATGAAAAAAAAAAAAAAATCACGTCAGTTGTCTGTAAAAAAGAGCAGCTAGCCAGAACCAAAAGTCAAGGTATAAGGAATCCTTTGTAAACTGTAGTTTA